>NC_133044.1:696666-1035000 GCF_048771995.1 Taeniopygia guttata
CATTGCAGTAAATGGGGAGGGAGCTAAGCATGAGCTCAAGTGCCCTTGGTAAGGTTGGTGTTCTTGACCTGGCAACTACATGTCACTACACAGTTTATCAGTTTTATTAATGTGACTAAGTTTTCACAGTTCTTTGTCATCTGAAGTCTTTGCACAGAAGAAAAGCCTTGTGGGAGTTCAGCCCCAGCCTAGACGAGCTCCCAGTCCAGGACTGACGTATAGTACAGATATAGTACAGTGCAGTACAGTGCTCACAGCACTACACCACCAGTAGCCACTAATCATGACCCGCAGAGCCATTTGGTGACTCACGGAGGCCACCACGGAAGCACAGCAGGCCCTGGAGACCTCTGAGCTCCCAGCTGCACTCTGGACTCTTCAGGAGCTGCCTGCGGAGTCCACTCACCAGTACCCAGCTCCATGCAGGACCAGAGCTCATGTCTGTGTTGGCACAACCCCACAGGCAGAGGCACACAGCCACAGGGGCACTGCTGGCACAGGAATCAGGGCACAGGAACTGCACCTGGTACCTGAGACAGCTCTGGGCCCACCTCCTTCAGAGGCACCACAAGCAATGACAGCTTGGGGAAGCAAACACAGGCCCTGAGCTCCTGCAGTCTGGCTCTGTGACTGCAGCCTGGCACAGTCAAGCACAAGACTCAGGCCATGCCTGACATGTGTTTTGGTACAGGCAACCCAACAGCGCAAAGAACATTGAGTCTGTACCCATGCCCACATCTCCATGTGCGGGCAGAGATCCAGCGCTTGGTTGAACTCCCAGAGAAATCACATACTGGACTGTACATCAAAAAGATTTTCTTCTGAACATAAGTGTTATGCTCATCGGTGAATGTGGCACCCATTTGTTTAAACAGATAAATGCTGAAGAGGATTGTGCGCAGACACTCAACAGCTATCGTTGCTTTAAGAAGAGCCTCAAGGTCATAAAATGCCTTTACACTTTGTGAAAAAAGGTGTTCTTTTAGAACAGGTCCACAAGCAAAACAGTGATGATAATTTTCTGAAATTATGCTGATTGACATTGATTGGGCATCGAAAAGACCCTCAAGTAGGGCTGCCAAAAGGCTATACAAATATTGTGTCACAGAGAATAGTATTTTGGATACTATTTGGAGGTGACAGGAAGAAGAACAGCACTATAAATTTGGGGGGAAAAAAGAACCAACCAAAACAAAACACCCCACAAAACAAACCAACCAACCAACCAAAACCACAAAAAAAGTCAGACGAAGAATAAAGGAAGAATGATAGATTTCCAGGAGGCTGTGCCAAAAGCTACCTACCACCTATTGTTTCATGGTTTTCTTCCTAACCTTCATTTCTCATGTGATGGATTTTTCAGCATGTAGGTTTATTACAGTTACAGTGTTGTTGATGATCCTTTCTTCCTAAAAAGCCTAATGCTCTATCCAGCTCCACTGTCTCCAGTACCAGGTAGAGGAGCACTAGCATTTACATCAAACTTAAATCACTGAAGGGGACAGGAGGGGATTGCTTGCTTAGAGCAAAACTACCTACACAGAAGGTAAAAGGAAATGTTATTTAAGTTTCTAAAGGTCAAATTAACTAAGGAAAAATACATCTCCTTTCCTTTCCTATGTACTTATGTAGCTCTTCATACAGATCCAGCTCTTCTTTGAGAGCATCACAGCAGCGCATGTTTTGTGTTTGAAGAATTTCATATAATCTTTCTAAACAGCAGAATATCTCTCCAGCCCAGTCCATGATGCTGTTTGAGCTACAGCAACAGAGGGAAAAGCAGGATCAGATTAGATCAGTGAAACTGAGCCAGGGATAGAGAGACAGGCCCGGAACAGAGGGCAGGAATCATCAGGAGCAAACAGCAAGGACCTGAGGAGGCAAAGGGGAGTTTTCCCAGCACGCCAGGACAGCGGTGTGGGGACACACCTCCTGCCAGCGAGGCTCGAGTCACCTTTGCTCCGCGCCTCACACTGCGCATCCCGCTCCACAGGGACACGGGAGCCCGGCAAGGCCCCGGGGCGCGGCCGAACACTGCCTCACGGAGCTCCCGCGCACCCGCCCGACAGCCCGGGGCACCCGAGGGGCTGTCCCGCACCTGTCCGCACTCCGTCGGCACCGCGCTCCGCTCCGCGGCTTCCCCGGGCGGCGGGGAGCGCCCGGCCCGCTGACAGCTCCGCGGCGGAGCCGGGGCGCCGCTGTCCCCGCCACCAGCGCTCGGCCCGCGGGAGAAGGCGCGGCGCGGCCCCGGGGCCGAGGGGACAGGGCGCCAGGCAGCGGCAGGCCACGGCCGAGCGGGGCAGAGGCGGCAGCTGCGGCGCCCGCGGCTGCCAGCCCGCGCCGTACCTCCAGCGTGCGGATCTCCTGCTGCGTGAGGTCGTTGGACGCGGCACACTTGGTGCGGAGCCCGCGCAGGTTGGAGAGCGAGATGTCGATGAGGTCCTGCAGCAGCCCGCACTGCTGCAGCGTGCTCCGCACGGCCGGCAAGCCCCGCGGCCCCGCCGCCTCGCCGCCGCTCCGCTCCTTCCTCTCCAGCATGCCGGCGGCTCGCAGGGCAGCCGCTCTATCCATCCCTCGGCATCAGGGAGGCCGGGAGGCGAGGCGGCGGCGGGGGAGCGGCGGAGGGAGGGAGGAAAGGAGGGAGGGAGGGAGGCGGGCGGGAGGCGGCCCGGCCCGGCTCGGCCCGCCCCGCTGCTGTCGCCGGGCAATCACCGCGCGATACATGCGCGGCCGCCGGGCCCCGCAAGCGTGCCCGCTCCGCCCCCGCCGCCGCCCTCAGCGCCCGTCACCGCCCCGGGGCGCTCCCCTCAGCGCCCGCCTCACCCCTCAGCGCCCGCCTCACCCCTCAGCGCCCGCCTCACCCCTCAGCGCCCGCCTCAGCCCTCAGTGCCCGCCTCAGCCCTCAGCGCGTCCCTCACCCCTCAGTGTCCGCCTCACCCCTCAGCGCCCGCCTCACCCCTCAGTGCCCGCCTCACCCCTCAGTGTCCGCCTCAGCCCTCAGTGCGTCCCTCACCCCTCAGTGCGTCCCTCACCCCTCAGCGCGTCCCTCACCCCTCAGCGCCCGCCTCACCCCTCAGCGCCCGCCTCACCCCTCAGCGCCCGCCTCACCCCTCAGTGCCGGCCTCACCCCTCAGCGCCCGCCTCACCCCTCAGCGGCCGCCTCAGCCCTCAGTGCCCGCCTCACCCCTCATTTTCCGCTTCGCTGTCTCCCTGTCCCGTCTCCGTGCCCGCCTCAGCCCCTCAGGTATGTCAGGGCTCGCAGCTCTCTCTGAGGGGCCCGCGGTCGGCTCCCTCCGAGCCCCTGGAGGAAGCAGGGCTTAGGGGAGGTGTGAGCGGGCGTTAGGATAAACATATTTTAGTGAATATATGCTTTGAGTACGATAGGTGTGTGCGTTCATCCCTATCGTGAGTAGGAGGGAACTTCATGATTGCCTTGTGGAATCGCTGTGGTTTCAGTTTCCACAATGGAAATGTGAGAAAAATGTCCAGGTAACTCAGGTAACTGCATTACATTTGGTTTCATAGGCAGCCTGTCTGATGGACTTGGACAGAGCTGAGCTGTCAGTGCAGGAACCACTCATCTCCCAATTATTAGAATTGGGACTGTTCATCTGACATGAGGGATCCAGAGAGGCAGTTAGGTTGTACTTTACTGACAGAAGAAGACAGCCTCCTTAATTTGCACTAAATTGATACCAGGTTTTAAAAGCTTAAATGACATCTGAGCCACATGTGGCAATACAGAAGGGAGATTCTTGGGGAAAAAAAAAAAAAAAAGAAACTATGAATTTAGGACATGAGGCAGTGGAGCAGGGCAAAGCAGCTGAGCTGTTTTTTTTCATAGTTAGATAAATACTGGTATCCACATTAGTTTGTATGGATTTGCATCAAGTAGTGTGGCATATGCTGTTTAGTAATTTTCTTAAGAATGTGGGTCAGGTTAAGTATTTGATTTCATTGTCATTATTCACATGCTGTAAATTTCATACGCAATAAGGGCTTTGCTGGATTAGGGTTTAATTAGTTTGCCATCTGATCAGTCCTGTGGTTTTTGGAAAGTAACTTTGCTTATTACCTCCCTATTTCTGACCTTGTGAAAAAGCCTTTGTCTACCCTGTCTGCGCTCAGGAGCACTGGAAGTTTAGCACTGGAAATTTTAGTTCCTAGGACTCTGAGGGGTTGAAATCGTCAAGTACAGGTGACTGTGGAACTAGGGAATGTTAATAACAGGACATTGTTCTTGTAGACATTCTCCGTGTACCCACCTGAGAATATCCATTCGCTTATAGACAAGAGGCCAAGTGCATTGCATAAGAAAGCAAGCTAGGAAACCTGTGGGCCTGCATCACAGGATACTTGGCATTCCCTGCAGTGTTTGTGCGCTGGGAGTGCCGCCCTCGTTACCCGGCTGCCATCCGTGGGCAGCATTCCAGCCCCAGCACACAGGGCTGCCCTTGGGCCTGCGGGAAAAATGTGCTGACTAAACACTGCCTGGGCATCCATCCCTGCTCATCATCCTGCTGCTGCCTCCAAGGCTGTGGGGCTGGCGCCTTCCCAGAGCTCAGGCTGCTCTTCCACCACATGCTTTGTCTGCAGTCCTGGAAGTTTAAGTTGTCTGAAACCACAGCTTTCTGTCTATAAGGAGATGGGGTAAAAACACTGCTTGTCAGAGAGTTTGAAAAGAGAAATACCATGGCTGGGCCATGCTAGAAGGACCGTGTGAGCACACTGAATGACCTCTTTTCCCAGAGGTGTCAGGAGTTGTACTTTACACATTGATTGATGCACCTCTTAGGATTTTTCTTTCAATGTACAGTTAATGTAGGGTGGACATAAGAACTGCATGCTCTAGAGTAAAACAATTGGGTTTTTTTGATTGAGTGAACCGTACCCACATTGTCAACTTCATTGTACAGTGGCCTTTTTTGCCACTGTGTCAAAAACCAATAGTTCTGAAAACAATAAAATGTGGAATGCCTGAACTAGATCAGAGAAAACTGCAAAGTCCTTGGTTAAGCCACTGGCCTAAGGATGGAGAGGATTTCTCTTCCCCACTGCCCCCATCTCTCTTGCCTACACAGATCAGGTTCTAGCTACATGAATAAAGCCCAAACCTTGCTAAACACCCCTGGAAGTCCTGGACCACAGCAATGGTCTCGGACTCAGTAAAATAAGCTCACTGGGGAAAAATACCTTTTTTTTTGTTCCTGGAGAAAGAAAAGCACTGATGCATTTCACACGCTGCCTGTATGAAAAGCCTCTATTACCTTTTTAGCTAGCTTGCCCCAATTTCATTCAGCTATCACAACACTGAATTTAGATGATGAAACTGAATTGCTCTATTTGATGTGTTTAACACATAATAGAGACCTGTTTTAAGAAAATGTAGTGTTGGGATTTGAAGAGCTGAAATGTTAGGTATTTCAGATGAAAGAGGCCTTTATCGCCGATGATTTTCCCCTCAAAGGCTTCCTCCTACACAGCCATAGGAGTATTCCTCTCCCGGCACAGCACAGGAATACACAGTAGCTCTGGCATGCTCCTCTGCTGGGAAGCTGAGAAACTTAAGTCCTATTTTTAGACATGCTGCTGGATATTCTTGTTAGGATATACAGAGAAAGTGAGGATGGTGAGATGGTGTTCCCGGAACAAATCCTCACCATTCCCTAGTTTAGATATCTCCATTGCTTGCAACTGAGCCAAACCAGTTCACACAAGTATAAGACATGACCTTCACCTTTAAAAAAATTTTAGTCTAAGTCCACTTCTTCCATGGATTTTTTCCTGCTTAGCTGTCTGTGTCAAATGGCATTTGACTAAATGCAAGGGATGGACCAGCAAATCCACAGATTTGGCAGTGGTGGATCCCAGTGAGTTAGGGATAGATAAAGGAAACTGAACTGTGTGCTGACAATAATGGAGGAAAATATGTGAAAATTAAACACTGCTCCTTTTCTTCAAAATAATTTTTGTGGGTGGGGAAAACATTTGAGTTTGGGCAATCTTGAGGGAATTTCTGCCCCACAAGTGGAAGGCACAAGAAACTGCTATGTAGCTTCACTCAGTGTTTTCTGTGTACAGGTATCGTGGTTTAACCCCAGCTGGCGGCTAAGCACCACCAACCCCCTGCTCACTTCCCCTTCAACAGAGAGAAACTTTGGGATGGGACTGAGAGGAGGAGGACTGGACTGATGTGTTCACCTTACCTTCTGGAGTCACGTGAGTAAACAAGCATTGCAGCTGTTACAGCAACCAGAAACTTTCTAGCTTTAAGAACATAAGAATTTTAGTTGTCTATAAAACAGATAAACCCCCCAACATTTATTTTTAGAGCAATCTCATGGGTTTTGCAGTCTTTCTTTAGCATTAGCTGTGTTGCAATAGTGCTGCCTTTTTGTCTGTTATTTATCACCAGTAAAATAAACTGTTTGGGGCAGGAAGAGTCTTTTACTCTCTTCTCGCATGGCAATGCCTGAATCTCGGTGAGAAGCCTCTGAGTGCTGCTGTAATATAAATACTCAATAATTATAGGCCCAGAGGCTTTAGCCCCCACCCCACTTGGAGCCCTGCCAGCCCGTGGGGTTTGTTCTAGCAGCAGACGTGCCAACAGTGAAAAGTGACAAATTTTGTTGGCGAAAGATATTCATAGGTTTAACAAGGATAAGAAACACCCACCTTTAGAAACAGAGGCTTATGTCTCTCCAAGGATAAACACACCCTAGATTGACTCATGCTGGCATAATCCCCTTGTGCAATTTGTATATTGGCATTAGATATGTGTGTGAGGCAAAAAGACAAATATTTGGTTAACGAAACAACACAGGGATAATAAAAAATAATTAGGCAGCTTTACTGCTCAAAACAATGCAGCAGGTGAGCTGCTGCTCTTCCCCTCAGACAGACATATCCCTGCAAGCAGAGCTTCCTGATTTTATTTGCAGCAAAATAACCTGTTTATTTTGTTAAATGCTCTCAG
This sequence comes from Taeniopygia guttata, assembly GCF_048771995.1. NCBI lineage: Eukaryota > Metazoa > Chordata > Aves > Passeriformes > Estrildidae > Taeniopygia > Taeniopygia guttata. The sequence goes on from NC_133044.1 coordinate 703,643, forward strand.
AGTAAAAATAATTAATAAATAATTAAATGAGTCAAGTCCAGTAGCACACAGTCTGGTGAGGGAGGGGGTATATACTGTGGTGGAAAAAGCAGGCTCATATTCCACAAGAGAGCTTTGTCAAGTGTATTGCATAAGGAGATTACAGGCCTGAGTCTGAAACAGGCTGAAGGTTTTAGTTGTGTTTGTCATTAGCAGGCTGTGAACTGCAGCACAACAGCCCCTCTTTCATCTGGGTGAGAAAAGGCTCCAGGTCCATCATTATGATTCTGGAGCTGGGACTCCACACGGCTATTAGCTTCATTCCCCAGTGCCCTTTCTTGGTGTTTAAATAAAGGAGAGGAGCTGGGCGGGTTAATCATCTGCTCCCATTATTCCCGTGCCTCGGATCCGTTTGATGTGACAACCCTCTGGGAAGGCCCCGGGCCCAGAGTCTGCTCTGCACGCCCCGCTGAGGCTTGTCCTGCGCTCGGGCTTCTGCCAACGGGAGTTACGATGATTAGCAAAATGAGAACAAACTCCTCCCACCCCCGAGCCCTATGTATGTTGGCAGCTCTGAATAAATGCCAGTTTTTCTGGTAAAAAGAAAAAAAACAATCCAAACTTTTCCTGATGCAGCCGCTTCTGTGTGGAGATTTTACCACCAGCTCTTGTTCTCCTCTGTGGGAGGCCTCCTTTCCAGCTCTTCAACCCTTCCTCCGCAGCTGTGTGGAGTGCCTCGCAAGTGGGGTGACCACAGCCATTTCTCAAGCAGTACATTATGTCTCTCATTACATACCTAGCAGGAATGCTGTCCTGGTATTTTCAGGGTCTGCTGGATAATCCACATCCCTTTCCATGGGAGGAGCAGCACCACAAAGACCAATAGATTCAATAGATTCAATATCTGGATTCTTCCCAAGATCCACCGGCGCATGTAGCTGTATCCCTCTGCTGTGCATGGTGGGACCTGGGAAGATCTATTACCATCTTCCACCTGTGAAATATCCACGAAATACCTTTTTCTGAAGCATTCTGGTGCATGTCTTGTAGCTCTCAGTTATGTAGTGGTCCCCAGGGAGAGTCTGCATGCACTGACAGCTCTGTTTTAGAAGAGCTGCAAGAAATCTGCTATGGATAAAATGGGAGGAGCTGACTTCTACAGGTTTCTAAACATTGAGACACTGCAAAAGAGTCTGGGCCAAATGATATGAGTGGAGGGACTGCCCTGATGCATCTGAGGGGCATTGCCAGTGGCATTCCTTCATTGGAGATGGAATTCTGCGTGCAACTGCCTGTGTGTTCTGCTGTTCCTCCTGGCCTCACAGCCTGCTCCTGCTCTACTGAGTCAGGCTCTTGGAAACCAGGTCTGTGAAAAGCCTGTAGATAGTCTAAAGAAAGCTTGCAACATTCTGAAGAATATTCAGAAACCTAAACCTGTCCACTGCAGGAAAAAAAAAAGGCTCAGCAGGAAGTCCTTAGAGTATGATAATAGAAAGGACATTTTATGCAACTATCAATCATTCTCACTCTTGATTAGTTGAGAATTAATCTGCAGAAGGAAAAGCAAACACAGATCTTTTGTTCCTTCCGATTCAAAGTCCTTTGAAATCAGTGTCTTCCCATCTAGTAAGTTTTGGATTAAGTCTGTGTTCCACCCTCCTTTCCACTATGCCTACAGTACCATGAAAATTCAGGCTGTTTCTCTTTACTTCCTTCCTCTTCATAAAATGTCTAATAATCAGCCATCTGGTGTCCAAGATGCCTTGAGTATTAGGGCATTTCCTTTATCCAGGGGAGGCTTGTGAGAAGGAAGATAAATGTGTCCATGACCCATCCCTGCTGTGTGCTGATTAGGGTCTGGCAGTTTTTCTTTGTTCACAATGATTACAGTAGTGCTAAGTTGTTAAGGAGAGAAACATATTTAAAGAGAAAATCTTGATTTCGGATCTACTAGATTTAATGACATTACTTAATTATGCTTAATGTGAATTCTATAAAACAGTGTACTATTTGTAATATATGTTAAAGACAGAGTGGGATTTTGAAGGGAAGATGCAAAATGAAATTTATAGAAAACACTGTGTATCCTAAAGAACTGCAGTCTGGATTCATTATCATTTTAATTCTCTCTCACAGTGGCACCCTATTTTTCAGAACTAGCTAAAAAACTTAAACCTTTCCTTTCATTTTGTATTCCAGAGACCACAGCTGCAAGACAAGCTGTGCACAGAGCTCTGTTCAAGTCAGTGTCAGTCCTGGGGAACAAGGGTTCTGTGTGCCATGCAGTGTAAAACTGGGTCAGGTCTCAAGGTAGCCAATGGCTTGAAATTCAAGTTCAGGAGGAAAATACTGAAGGGCACAGAGAAACTGTGACTGAGCATCCACTGGACAATTGCAGGTTTTTAAAACAAAGCCTGAAGGGACAGAGCAAGTCAGGCTACAAAGAAAACAAAAGCAGCAGGAAGAATCTGCAGTCTTAGGTCTGAAGTTAAAGGAAAAAACTTACCCCCTATTATTCTGTGACAATTTGTAGGCCAAATTCATGACGTAAAGAAAGTTTGTGTCTTGATTTGTGAGGCCTTGAGAGTTGCAAATTTTTGTTGCCTTGATATGGTGCGAAGAGATGCCAGCAAGGTTCTGTTCATATTCACAGAATGATGCTTCCATCCCGTTAGGGCGTGGACAGTCACTACACATTTGTACCAGGAGTCTTCACTTGATGCTATGTTTATAAATAGTAAACGATTTTGGTCCAGCTGGAGCTTGTCAGGTGAAAGAGACATAAAAAGAGATATCCTTAAAATACCTTTAGGCTGTTTCTGTACACCTTGGTTCTCAGTAAAGAAATATTTCTGGTTTATTTTTTTGACTCTTGAAAGTCACCTCGCCTTTAAGGGCATGTACTGTCCTAGTCCCTGCTTGACCTCTGTGTACAGTTCAGGCTGTGGATTATGGCACTCATACAATACATAAGCTATTTAGTGCACCCATTAATTAACCAGCTAATAGCATGCATAGCATGAGTGTGAGGAGTATGGTAGCCCAAACTTACTGTGCAAATCTTCCTTTAAATGGGGGCTCAGGGCTTTGTGTGTATGCTTAACTTCTCACAGAGGAGATAGATTCTGTCCAAACTACCCACCAAGAACAAATGCACAAGCAGATAAACCTTTTTCTCATGATGCCAGAGAAAATAGTGAGCCGTGTATTTGCAGTCTGCTCAAACACAGTAAAAGTCTTTATAAAATCAAATGGGCATAAGTTTTACGTTAACTGTTGTCTTGAGTTTCTCATTTTGAAATGAGAAACTGCCAGTAACTGCCAGCATGCTGGGGTTCAGCTGCCCCAGTTCTGCACAAGTCCACACTCTGACCTTGCTGAGAGTGTATGAGGAGAGAATGGTCTTGGATGGTTCTTGTCAGCATTTGAATTCAGTCTCCTGATTTTCTGCTCACTCTTCTTTCTCAGTTTCCATCGCACCATCTCTGGAAATAGTTTGTACCGGAAGTAAGATAAGAGAACAAGAATGCTGGCAGGAACTGAGCCAAAGTTTTGAAAATTCTGGCTCTTACCCCACAGTACCAAATAGAAAACCTTCTGCATTCATGGTGGACAAATGGACAGGAAAGGACAAAATAAACCCTTACCACTTTCCCTCATACTTGAGTTTAATTTTCTCTGATCCAGCAGCTTGTATGTTTTACCCCTTCTCTGAGTGCAAAATGGGAGAATTCAGCAGCTGAGGAATAGGCAGCTGGCCCTGGCTGCTGCTTCTGCCTTGTAGAGGGTCCAGGTCCCATTGGTTCTGAGGGGGAATGTGGCCTGACAAGACCACAATGCTTGATCATAATAAGGACAGAGGGCTCAGTGCAGGAAAGTGGTTGTATTCAGAATGTTGCATAAGCACAGAGTTAGTTTGAAATCCATATCCATTTCAAGGCAGGGAATGATGACCCTGTGCTGGAGACATTGAGACTGGACCAGTCTGGTTCAGTTCCTGGCTCTTTTAGAAAAGTATAGCCATGGGCAAATCATCTCGTCTGTCTGCCTCCCCCATGAACCAGAGATGAGAATGTTTCCTCTGTCTGACATGTCTGTTTAAACCATGGAGAGCACTGAGGAATTAAACTTAGAAGATGAAAAGGGTCGAAGTGATCCATCCACATCTGTGCTTCCCAGAACCCTTTTCTAAAGGTCGGATTTTGGCCATTACAATGGGCATAATAAAACATGAATCCATGGGTTTAGTGGAGTTACTCCACATATTCACTGAGTTTAGTGAAGTTAGAACTTAGAATACTGGACTTAAATGCTTCATGTGGTGCTTCTTTGATGAGACTGTGGTCAGAGCTATTTGATAGGATGCTTCTAGCTCCCATCCATCCATGAACCCCCTTTGCAAACTTCTCCAAATTCAAAAGCCTTGTTCAGTTGTATTGCCTGTCTTTTACCAAAACATGAAACAAAACATCTCTCCTCAAACCATAAATGCTGTCATTTACCCCAAACAATTCGCATTTAAAATAGGAAATCAGAAATATCAAACCCACAGGCATCCGAGTATTTTCATGAAGGATAATCAGGATGTTAAGACTTGCTAATAATTTTATATAGATGTTCAAGCTATGAAAGAACCCATGTGGTCCTTTTCCATTCTGCATTTCTGTAAAAAGATGAGACATCTGTAGAATTTTAGCAGTTGTTGGTTGCCCTAGATGTCTTCAAAATAACGTGCTGTTCACCTGTGCTGTGAGGCTGGGAACTTTAGCTCAGCCAATGCTCCCTGCACTCCCTCTACATGCTGACCCCTCTGGTATCCTTCGAACTGGGAAAGTTCCCCCATCAGCAGTTGTTACAGGAATTTGCCCAGCTCGGCTCATCAGCCTTGGCCCATCTGGCAAACAGCAGCCCAGGGCTGCAGGTGCCTTTGTGCTCACATCTCCCCTCTGCCACAGGGAGTACCAGCTGGAGTCTGCCTCTGCCGAGCAGACAGGGCCATCTGCAAAGGATCTCCAGCCCAAAGGCGCGGGTGCAGTGCCCCGAGGCTCCCAGCTCAGCAGGGCGGTGCAGTCGGCTGTGCTAACTCGGTGCGCTCACAGGATTGCATCAGTCAGTGCTGTCAGCTCCCTTTCCTCAGACAATGTGCTTCGGGTATTGGCTGCACGGAAGGTCAGCTTGTGCTAGGAAAACAAACCTAGCATTGCTGCTTGCTGCAGCACTGAGGGAGGGCTGGGAATAGCCTCTGACAGGAGACATTTTGCCTTGTTAAGTGTTGTTACTGTGATGTGGTCAAAGCATTTTGACCCAGCTTTTAGCAGGCCGGGCTTAATGCACTTCTTTTTCCACACAGTGATGTGCAGAAGGACTCATCGAGATTGGCTTCTGATTGCATTAGTCATTCCACAGACAGCTCCCAGTCCAAACCAGTGTCTGTCCTGGGGAGTGAGGCATGCAGGTAGGGGTGGGCTGTGCTCTCAGCAGGGAGCTGGGGCACACAGAGTTCTGCTCCACAAGCTGTGCTGTCTGCCTGTAGGAAAGCACTGGGTACAGCAAGGCACCTTGTGTGGCTCCCTAATAAAGTATTTATTTATTTCAAATAAATGTCATAGAAGGGTAAAGGTGTTAGTGATAATTAAATCCCTGCCTGATTGGGGAAAATAATCTTACGATGGAAGTGCCAAGCTGTAGCATGAACTCATTGTCTGATTAGACACCAACGAAAGGTTCTCAGCAATGTCTTTCCCATTAGAAATGTTTTGTTTGGAGCTTGTTACCTCAGTCAGGTTATCCAGGCTCTTGCAGTCAGCACAGTCTGGCATTCCCAAACACAGTAGCTTTGCTCCTAGAGAAACGATTGGGAACGACAGAGGGGAAGGAAAAGTAAAGTTATTCATTAGCAGCTGAGCTGAGAAAAGAACACAGAGGGTTGCATTTGGGCAAGTGATAAATCCCCACATGGCTTGCAGTGTGCTGGGTGTGCCAGGGAATTTCATGCCTTCCAGAATATTCCCAAGGGTCCCAAGTGTACATGGGGTTTTTTCCTAAATGGATGGAGTTAGAATGACACAGCCTTGCCTCCCTGGGGACACTAGAAAAGCAACCAAGAAGTGCCTAATTAAGGCATAATTTATTTTTCTCTTCTGCAGCAGCTACTGCTATTCTGTTAGACAGATAAAGCAGCACATTAGGAAGGCACATAAACTGTGCTGCCAGGGAAACCTGACTTTGGTTCTTGTTTCCTTTCTTCCTTTAATCCCACATATGGTATCCCTGCTGAGAGCAGACTGGTAGGAGCTTGTGAATAATGGAGAGGGGTAATACTGAGCAAAGTCATCCCAATGCACATCTGCTGCACACAGTGTTTGTATTTAACCCTTTCTTTTTAACAGGTGTTTCTAAGGTAGGTAGTTGCATGCATAGAAATTGAAAATATACGACGAGAAGAAATAGTCAGGCTACCAGAGATGCATAAGTAGTAAACACCTGCTAGGTTTGGATTTTTTTTCCCCAGGGTATCTATTTTCTAGAATGAAGTGGTCATCCTAGACAGGCCCATCAAGATGCAAGGCAGGGTTAGTAAGTGGTGCAGTAGCCTGGAACAAGGGTGGGCTCCTCAGAGACCGGTGCAGCTCAGGTGCCTCTTCCTGCATGTTAAAGAAGCAAAATCTACCATGTAGAAAGGTGAAGAAAAGAGGGCTGTGAGGAGAGGCTGTGCTGCTAAAGGCTGGGTTTGGAGGCAGCATGCTCTCGAGAGGACAGCAGAGGAGAGGAAGGCAGAACTGGCTGCCTCCTCCTTGTGTGCCACATGTAGCTCTGGGCACATCTCACAGGTGATCTTTTGATCTCCTTGTAAACTGGAGCTGATAGAACTTACCTAACTGTCTCTTTCACAAGGTTTTGGAGAAGGTTGGTTATTTTATTAGGAGTAATTTATCATGATGACTCCTAGGTAGAGTACTTTTTGGAGGAAGCCCTAGTAGGCAAGCTCTAAACTTGCCTTTAGACATGAGTGCTGTTCAAAGTCTTGCAGGACCTGGGAAAGGCAGGGAGGAAAGTGTCTTCCTGAAGCTGTGGGCTGTTGGCAGAGCTGAAAAGTGGACTGCAGCTGTTCCATCTGGGAAATGCTCTGTGAGTGTGGAATGATATAAGAAATTGTTGACCCTGAAAATCAGGAAACAGGCTGGACTGGCTCATCCCTCATGTGACTGGGCACTCCCTTCTGATTATTACCTAGGGCTGTGATAGCAAAGAACAGGAATGCAGTCAGGGTGTCACAGAAGGCTCTGACCTGGGCTCTCCAGATGTGTGCTGGATGGTCACAACACCTGCCTGCTACTCTTGAGAGCTGCAAAAACTGAGGTGGAAGGCAGAGTATCAATCTGCAACTCCAGCAGAAGCTTATCTGCACACAGAAACAATGCTCATAGGTGAGCTCTTCATACCAGTTTTGTGATTGAAATTATTTGGCAAAGAGGAAAAAATGAAGGATTAAATCCTCCTGACCTGGGCTGTAGAAGATGTGTTTCATTTGGTAAGTTCTAATGGCCTTTGGCACTCATGAGCGCGATGACTGCTACGAGGCTGAATCCTGGGAATCAGAACCCACTGGATCAATCCTAGCTGGCTAAAACTTTCTCCCCAGCTTGCAGTACTATTTCACTCTTATAACTGAAATTGAATCCCTTTTATCTTTGCCAAATCCCAGACTCCATATCCATTTACTTCAGCACACAGAAGGTAAAGGGATCTCTTCCCATGAATCTTGCTCTAAGCTCATAGAATTGGTGTTTTCCAAGGCTCTTAGAGCTGGACCCATTTTCCTCATGGAAGGATCCTGGTTCTCAGACATCTGTAGCAGAAAACTTTCGCCAGTGAAGAACCTGCCCAGCCTTCAGCCCACTCTGCAGGAGTTCTGGGAAAGGCTGAGTTACTGCCGTGGGAGGGTTGTGCCAGCTCACGAATGGAAGTGAGACTTGCAAATCGAGGCTGGGAGTCCCAAGGGCAGTACAGATTCCCCAGCCGCTTGTGGAAGAAGTTGTGATCGCTGTACTTTCCCTCACACACGGAACAGCTTATACATGAAGATAGGAGAAACAAAAAGCCGCTGGCAAAAAGAGACAACAAAAGCCTTCAGGAGACACTCTCTTATCTGCAGTTTGCACTCAAATAACCCGAAATGGCTGCTTATCTGTAGCAACAATGGAGTTCTTACCGATTTAAAAGTGGAAAAAATAAACCCCAAACAACCCAGCCCTAGGAGGGCCTATTGAGTTACTCAGATAACTATTCTGCAGTGATGTCAGGAAGAGAGCAACGATGAGGTCATAGGAAAATTGCAGTGCTTTTCTGCCACTGGGAATGAAGGATCTGTCTGCTGAACTCAGGTGAAAATTTGAAATATTGACATGTTTGGGTTGTGCAAGGCTGAGATCTCACCACTTGGAAATCGCAGTAAAATGGTCACCGATATTCACACAGAATGGGGCTGTTTAAAGATGCTGGGATAAAGGAGTGTGAGCACTTCTGTGCTGTAATAGGAGTTTCAGAACACATGCCAGCTCGCAGCTCGCAGTGCTCCTTGCAAACAAGGAGCACTGGTGTTAGAGTAGTGCTTATTTCCTGTTCCCTGTGGACTTCATCCAGTGCCTCAAAGTCTTGCAAAAGCTCCCAGCTGACTGTGTCTAAACCAATGCTGTTTCTGTCCAAACCAAGGCATGGTTTTTATGCCATTTTCCCCCAGTTTCATGCAGAGCATCCTCCCGTGAGCCAGGGAGGGACACAGACTCGGTGAATTTATCAGAAGCTAAAGGATATGGTCACACCTGAAAGTCAGCATTTTATGTCACTTTTCGTGATACCCCCTGTGCCTTGAAGTGACACAAGAGGGAGAAAACAGCTGCCCAGAAATATTGTGCAATTCTGCATTTTCTCCCAGTGCGGGAAATTACTTGAGTAAGAAACGGAGCCGGTTGGGCCAATGTGTTTATTGCTGCTTGTTTTGGCGTGCAGCCAGTACCCAGATGAAGCCGGTCCCCCGGGGCTGTAAATCCCTGCTCTCCTCCTGGCACAGCGGCACCGGCTCTGGTTCCGCAGCAGCAGCGGCGGTGACAGATGGTGCTGAGGCTGGAGCTGCGTTCCGTAACAGAGGGGGGCTGCCGGCGGCAGGCTCGGGGTACCCGTCACAGACTGGGGGCTCCCCGAGGCTGCCCGGCGCTCTCCGGGCGCTGCGGCCGGCGCTGGGCTGTCCCTGTCCCTCGCAGCCCGGGCTGCAGCGGCACCTGCCCGGCGCTCTGGTGCCCTCTGCAGCCGCCGGGCCGGCCCGGGGAGCGGGGCCGGGCTCCTGCGGGCACTGCGGAGCATCGCAGGCAATGAAAATCGCTAATCCTGCCGGAGACAGCTGCTTTCGTTAGATTAACTTCACACGCTGGTGCTCCCCCGGCCCGAGCCGCCGCCTGCGACAGAGGGAGTCGTGCGGCCACGGATGTGACTTCTGTAAAACAACCTGGAGACAGATCCTTCTGCTCTGTAGCTGAGCCGCGGGCAGCACAGATAAGGGACCAGCATGCTTTTGATGCACATAAATCAAGAGCAGTCCTGGAGAATAACAGCAGCATAACCACGCTGAGAGCCAGCCCCCTTGTGCTCCCTGTCCTCTTGCCCCTTGTGTCCAGGGGCTGTTTCATGCACAAGGAGCATTTACAGTGGGGACAAACACAAGCTGCTTCCCTCACATCGAGTCCTGCTTACACAAGCCTCTTGCATCTCCTGTGGACCTATCATGTATGAACCTAAATATTCTGCTCTTCATTATGCTATGCATTTATTCATGGCTTTGCCCTGGGAGCCTGAGTTGTGGTCTGCCTCCCCACTGTTTGAATTACTAAGGAATATAGTTACGGATAGATCCAGAATAAGAAAATTATGCTTGCCCCAAAACATTTAAAACCTATGCTTGTAAGTGTTATAAAATAGCAGAGGTGTGTATAATTTCTTAACAGACTCACTGCATAAATCTTTGTCATAAATCTACTTTCTCTCACAGCTTGTGAGAGTGTATGGTTTCTGGATGTGGGCATGATGAAATACATTCCTAGTGATTGAGAGTAACCTGAAGGGAATGGTACCTATCCTTCCACCTACCCAGTCCACCTCAAAGGTTCAGTTGCCAGTAGAATTTGACTTTGATGTTCTTGGCACAGCTTTGTCTGGAGCTCCTGTTGCGCAGGTCAGAGCATCTCTGTTCTGGAAAAGGAGCTCATGGGAGTGGCTGCTGCTGAAGCCCAGGTGTTGCGCAAGCTCAGAGGAAGAGGATGTTGGATCTCTTGGGCCCAGCTCAGCTCTTTGAAGTCACTTCGGGCTGGTGGCCAGCTGTCAGCCATGCAGGGCTCTGCAGGAAACTGTAGCAGGCAGATGTGTCATTCAGCAGCCCCAGTGGATGTCCTGTGCCCCCAGGCACTCCTGGCATCCCTCCTTTCCTATGGAGCCAGAGTTTTGTGGCACCCTGGGGGATCCTGCAGTTAAATCCCCTCTGTGTCAGTGCTGGGGAATCCTGATGGGAAGATTCTTCCTGATGTGTGTTCTGAACACTGCTTGAATAGAGCCTCTGCTGAGTCTTAGTCCGAGCAAAATGCTCCTGCTTCTCTCAGACCATTAAAATAGCTCCTCTTGGTAATGATAATTTCATGGCAGGTAAAAATAAATAGGGAAAAACAGATAAGACACAGGAAAGGGGCTTTATGATGAGAAAGCATCCTAACAGAGACCCTAAAAATGGGGCAATTTCAGAACAAGATTTGCCTCCCTTGGAAGTCTCTGGCTCAGCTAAATGCTGGATTTGGCCTTGAGTACACAGTGAGAATTCCCTCACAGTTTCTGTGAACACAGACAAGATCTAACCTTTTGGTGTTTGGCCACAACAGCAGAAGTTGATTCCTGTGGCCAGAAACCCTGTTGACTCCAAACAGCAGTGAGGACAGTGCTGGTGCCGAGGGACAGGGTTGGATTTTCCTGCATGCTCAGCTGACCTTTTGGCACCCAGAAAACCCTAGATTTTCTGTAGGGCTCAGTACCCAGGGCTGCATCTCCTCCTGAGCTCAGTCTGAGCAGGCCCTCGGCTGTGCCTGCTGGATCCTGGGGAATGTGGAGCACACCCCTTTGGCTGGACCATGGTCTGTGGTGAGTTCAACCCCAAACAGTGCTGGGGACAGCTCATTGCTGGGAGAGGAGTGCAGCAGCCAGCAAGGAGCCAGGTATTTTATTGCAAACTGAAACCACAGGGCAGTTTTGGCATCCAAGAACACTGACCCTGCTTAGCCATGAGGAGATTTCGTGCCCTGTAATCCCACATTGATCTGGATTACTTTTTTATTTAAAGAAACTGACCTCCAGTAGACACAGCAGGTCTCTCTCGCCCAGCAAGCAAGTCCTGAGCATAAGAACAGAAACAAGAGTTCTAAGTGATAAAAAAAATGGTGGAGACCACTATTGTGCCTCAATAAAAAGGCCAAAGAGTGCAGGAGAGCAGTGTCTTCCAAAGGTCTTGACATTTTATTAGTAGATTAAGTAGTTTAGCTAGTCTTGATCATTCTTTTTCTGAATTAGTAAGTTAAGGGTCACCAAATACTCAGCACATTTGCTTACAAACAGAGCATCATTAAAATGTTGCCTTCTCTTTCCAGCAGGCAGCCTCATTTCTTTTAGGTTTAAAGAAAATTCAGACCTCCATAATGCAGTTTTAACCAAGCAAAGCTGTGCTTACATCTCTGGCGTGACACTCCATGTGTGACTCTGGGTAAGGTACCCAGCTCCTCTGTGTTTCAAATTTATTCCAGAACTTCTCCACCTCCCAAAGGTGCTCTGGTGTCAAAGCAGGTGATGCTTAAATGTGTTATGAATGAGGCCATGAGGGTCATGACATGCAGGAATAAATGGAAGGTGAGAATGTCCAAGGCACAGGTGCTCAGGCACCGTTTGCCCTGACTCTCAGTGCATGCCATGCAGGTCACCCAGATCCCCTCCCTCTCTCATGCATTTTCCTGTCCTGCACCAAAAAAGCCTCCAACACCCTCAGTTGTTTGAGGTGGCACTGTAAACTCAGGCACTGCTCACTTAACTGTCCTGATCTCTGTAACACAAGTCAGAAAACACTCCCTGTTAAAGTTCCGCTCTAGGCTTCCTCCTAAGAATAGCCTTGGGCTGCGTGTGGGCCCGCGACACCATTTCCTACCTGCTATTCCTGGAGCTGCCTTCCTGGCCATGAGGCAGGCCCTCCCAAATACACTCCCTGAAGGAGCCTGCAGAAAGGGGAATGCTGGGTGTGATGTTGTGAGCCTGAGGTCACTTTGTCAGCAAGGCAGAGGCCCTTGTCCCAGGTGTGGGTGTGATGACCACCGGCTGAAACACAGCATTGTCACTACAGTGTTCCAAGAGACCCTGCATTCCTACCCTGGCAGTTCTTCTACTGCCTCCTCATACTGCCAGCATTTCCTACTCCTCCTTTCTTACCAGAGCTGTGACTTTCCATCCCTGGGAATTGTTTGATTCCAGAATCTAAGTGATGGTATCCCTTGAAAAGCAACAAACCCATTGCTCCTGCAGCAGCTACTGGACAGTTTCCTCAGTGGTCCAGGGATGGGTGGTGTTAGAATGGGAGATACAGTTCTGAGCTCCACATCTGCAGTCAATGCTGCAGTGTTTTCATTTAAAAGCCCCATTGCCAGGACTTACATGGGTTCATGTAATCCTCAGATTTCACTTTAATAACAAAATGCAAGGAAATTCTTCAGAACTCCTGGAAAAAGAAAAAAAAAAAGAAAAAAAAAGCATGCAGGTATTTAACAGGTCATACATAAGATAGTGGGAATTGAGGCACCACGCAGTTAAGGCTATTTGAAACAGGAAGCTGACTGCAGAGATGGAACTGGAATCAAGTTACCTGTGTCTTAAATCCAGTTTTCCCACATCTGCTGTGCTGGAAAAGGAACTGTTAGCTTTGGAGCAGTGAGAGATGGTGTTTGCAAGGCTCGGGTTCAGGATGGGGAGCAAAACAAAACCTCGAGATGTTGAAATTGCAACAAAACCTCAATTCTTTAACAAAATGTCATCTCTGTGTGACAAAGTTGCTATGAAGCTGGAAGCCTGTGAAGTGGTGACTGGTGGCTTCATTGTGTTTGGGACAGTTTCAGAAAGCCATTCTTCATTACTTGCTCAAAGAGCAGTTTTTCCAGTCTTCCTTAAGCCAGGAATCAGTCTGGTCTTCCCAGAAGTGATGAAAATGAGTAGGTTTAGCTGGAACTCTGCTGACTCTCCCCAGTAAAAGGACTCTGCAGTGCAGCCGCACCAAAGAGCCGCAGGATTGTTCACAGGCCCAGGGAAACACGGCTACAGATGATGTCACGTGAGCAGCTTCGGAAGAGGAAACCAAGTGTTGATGGATGCAAGTCTTCACGCTCTGGTGACTCACACAAGTGTATCAAGACAGGCCTGGAAAGCTGAGCTAATTTGTCATTTCCTTCCTCTTCCTCTCCCAGGACAGCGGTTCACAGGGGGCCCCTCTGACCTTTAGCCTCTGAAGGGATGAGAGACTGCCAGAGGTGAAAGAGCTGACAGAGGTGTGTGTTCAAGAAAAGAAAGCATCAAAGGCTTACATTTATTTGCTTTTCTGGCACTCCTTGTGTTTCATGCATTGGCTCTTTCCTAATTAAAGCAGGAGAAACAAAAGAAGTCCGAGGTTTGTCTCCCAGCCTTGGCAGAACTCTTTCATGTTCAGTGCTGCTGTTTGCAGTGTACACAAGCAGCTCCCACTGATGAGAACACAGCACCCCGATGAGACAGAAATTCCCACCCAGCTCATTTTCTTTCTGTAACACTGACAAATTCGACCTGCAGCAGGAAGCCAGGGACTGGTATGATGCAGAGTGGAGGTGCTGCAGGAATCTCCCCTCCAAATCCGGGCTAAACTGTGGATCCCCCTGCAAACCCTCCCGTGGGGGTTATTGCAGGCTGGAGGAGCCGCTTTGCTCCTCTCTGGCCTCCGGGTCTGCCTTCCTGCAGAACACGGGGAGCCAGGTGAGTGCCAGGGCTGCCTGCCAGGAGTGAGGAGCCATCGGGATCGGGGCGGGGCACGTCCCCAGGTGTGCAGAGCCGCGCGTGCCCAGGTGTGCAGAGCCGCGCGTGCCCAGGTGTGCAGCACTGCGCGTGCCCGGGTATGGAGAACCGCGCGTGCCCAGGTATGGAGAGCCGCGCGTGCCCAGGTGTGCAGAGCCGCGCGTGCCCAGGTGTGCAGAGCCGCGCGTGCCCAGGTGTGCAGAACAGCGCGTGCCCAGGTGTGCAGCACAGCGCGTGCCCAGGTGTGCAGAACTGTGCGTGCCCAGGTGTGCACAGCCGCGCGTGCCCAGGTGTGCAGAGCCGCGCGTGCCCAGGTGTGCAGAGCCGCGCGTGCCCGGCAGAGGGCGCCACACAGCCGGCAGGTGCCCGCACGCGCCCTGGATTTGGGGTTGGTGAAGGAGTTGGGGTTTGGGGAAGGAGTTTGGGTTTTCTCCCCTTCCTGCCCTCCCAGGCCTTTCTCTTCAGGCACGAGGGTACAGCAACAAGCCAAACCAATTGCAGCTTTCCAGGAGGAGCTGCTCGGGTCATTTGGCACAGTGGAAACTCGTCAGGATGCCCGCAGGATCAGGGCTGGTACAGGGCTGGTACAGGGATCAGGGCTGGTACGGGGCTGCCACCTCACTCCCCGGCCACTAGGGGATGCTGAGCCTGTCAAGGCATGAGGCCTTCAAAATAATGTGGTGCCTCAGTACCTCTGGATTGTGGTACAGAACTAATTAGAGATCTTGTTCTCAAATGTTTCTCCAGAAATACAACAGAATTTTGCTCCTCTTGCTTTGAGAAGGGATTTAGCTCAGATCACTTTGCTCTGGAAATTGAACATTTAAGAGCATTGGTACTTGGTGTGAAACCACAAGACCAGAGTTTAAAAGAGCAGAGAAATCAGAGCAGCAGCAGAACTGCATCTTTGCTGAATGAAGGAAAGCCTCTTGGAACAGGCCCTGCAGACTGACCATAAGGAACTGCATTTATATTTGACATTTGTTTGGAAAGTGTGATGGGCCTGTGCCAAAGGGACTTTCTGAGCACATCAGGGAGGAAAACCAGATTCTGAGGTTGGCCACAGTTTTTAGAATCCCTTTCTGTGCCTCATTTATTTACCTCTAAGTGAGGGATTATGTTTTCTGTTCACATCTTTGACTCTTGTCTGTTTAACTTACGAGTTGTTTGGATTAGAGAGACTTCTTTAATAAAGGCTTGGATGCTACTGTAGTGCACAAATGAAGATAATTCAAACATTTCCAGGTTCCCATAAATATTCCAAATGTTATTATCTTTACATTTCTCCATAAAGGCTACTGAGTTATGTTTTGTTTAAAGTGTGATTTAAGATAATTGGTTAGTCAGAATACTGATTTGTTTCTGGATAATAAGTAGCTAATAATATCTGCTGCTGAAGCCAAGAACTATTATAGATTCAAGGAAAAAAATAAACTAGAAAAAAAACCCTCAACACCATATTTCTTATTAATTACTAGGCGGAAATTATACTAAAAAGAGGAAACCCTTCTCACTACACCACAGTGCGCAGAATGTCTTTCCAGACGATGTCTGAGGATCCCCATTTAGGGGAGTCTGGGGGCTGCTGCTGGCTTAGTTTCCTTGGGCAAAGAGCTCCATAGGAAAAGTGTTTCCTATTTCAGAAGTTCTCCATCCACACAGATGGACATCTTGAATTCATTTCTGTTGCAGTCTACTGCCAAAAAAGCTCATGATCTGGCCTGGGTACCATGCTGTGGACAGTAGCAGTTCTGTTTGAATCGAGCCCTCTTGTGTCTGATCGTGGAGCTGAGCTGCACAGAGCCCATTCCTCACATGGGTGAGGCTGGGCAGGGTCTGACCCTGCTCTGGGGCTGTGCTGGGCAGTGCCAGGGCTGTGCTGGGCAGGGTGTGACCCTGCTCTGGGGCTGTGCTGGGCAGGGTCTGACCCCGCTCTGGGGCTGTGCTGGGCAGTGCCAGGGCTGTGCTGGGCAGGGTCTGACCCTGCTCTGGGGCTGTGCTGGACAGGGTCTGACCCCGCTCTGGGGCTGTGCTGGGCAGGGTCTGACCCTGCTCTGGGGCTGTGCTGGACAGGGTCTGACCCTGCTCTGGAGCTGTGCTGGACAGGGTCTGACCCCGCTCTGGGGCTGTGCTGGGCAGGGTCTGACCCCGCTCTGGGGCTGTGCTGGGCAGTGCCAGGGCTGTGCTGGGCACGGTCTGGCCCTGCAGTGTGTGTGTGTAACTGGCCAGGCCTGGGGCTGTGCTGGTGTTCAGGGGTTCCAGCAGCAGCTGCAACACTTGTGTTGGCCAAATGCCATCCTGGCAGCTCTTCAACAAACACAAACCTGTGAGCAGGTCAGTCCACTTTCAGCTTCTCTAATGTCTCATGATCCAGTGGACA
Organism: Taeniopygia guttata; assembly: GCF_048771995.1. NCBI lineage: Eukaryota > Metazoa > Chordata > Aves > Passeriformes > Estrildidae > Taeniopygia > Taeniopygia guttata. Next base: position 720,108 of record NC_133044.1, read on the forward strand.
CAGTCAATAATCCTGGGGATGCCAAAGGGTCTTTGCACCTTCCCCCAGGAGGTAAATGCCCTCCCAGTTGCTGCCTTCCTAGTGCAGTATTGTCACTGTGCAAGCACTGGGCTTTTCCCAGGCTCCAGAATAACCCCTGGCAGGGAGTTGGGCACCACTGCGTGTGAGTTACACACACACACACGGAGGGAGGCACTCACCCCTACATCAACCCACAGAGATATACATGTGTGGATCTCAAAGTTCCCTTGCTTTATTGCAAGCCTTTGCTATGAATATGCTTCATTAGAGCCTGGTCAGTTGTTGCTCAGATTATTGCCATGATGGACTCTGTTTAATTAGATTTTTATTTGTAATGTTGTGCTGGAGTAAAGTCAGGAGGGGATTCTCTAGGCAGCAGATCAAATTCATCTATGAGAGCACTGAGGTCAGAGAAATGGCAAACTCCAGCCAGATTTAGTGCTGATTTATACAATCACAGAAGCATGCCACCCCTAGTTCCTGTTTGCTCTGAGAGCATGCCAATTGTAGGTGCTTCACTTGAGTATCAGAACTACCTGAACTTTTAGAATCAGCATGAAGGAAACCACGTGGCAGGTTCAAACCTCCCTTAGAGGCCAGGTGGCCTTGGGGCAGTGTCACAGACCTGTTGGAAGGCAGGGAGGGGACTTTCTCAGCTGCTCCTTTTCCTTACGTGCCAGTGACCTCACACAAACCAGCACAGCTCTCTGGGCAGCAGCAAACACGTATCTCAGTCTTGTGACATGCCGCACTGGGACCAAAGTTCTGCCCAAACTCTTCTCACTGTTGTTATCTGCAGTGGACCTTGGATTTTTATTTTTTTTTTTTCTCTGATGCAATTAAGATGAAGCAATATTTTAAATCTTTCTTCTGGACTTGTTCCTTCTGCAGTGACCACAAGGAGCTGGTCATAATTAATACATATCATCAAAAACCCTAATGGCTCCTGGGCAGTTGTCCCAGAAGGTGTGAATTTACACTGTTAATAACATACACTGACAGATTTTTCCCCATCTAATTTGTTTAAGTTTTCCATCCTGGCATTTATTCTGGAACAAGTTTTATTACAATTGCTGTTATATCAGGAAGCAGATTGAGATAGTCTTCCCAAATTACGTGCTTGCCTTTTGAAGCAGGAGAGGAGAGGAGCATCAGTGAAACCTTAGTGGCTTGGTTAAATCTTCTCCATGAGCTGACCTGGGTTCAACAGGAGGGGCAGTGGTCCTTAGCTGCACAGCTGTAAGATGGAGCTGTGTGTCAGGCACCTGCAGAGGTGGGCAGAGCTCTCCAATTAAATGGGAGAAGTTCCTCCCCTAAGTGTGCAGGGGGAGTTTGTGTAGGCTGGGAAGTGAACTCAGAGAGGGAGAGGGGATTATGATTTCTGCCATGGAACCCCAGTTATTAGAGCCCGTAAATAAATGTTTTTCTCCTTGATGCAACAAAGCTCCCAGCCAGCTGTAATAAAAGTGAGCATTCATAAACTTCTAATCTCATGTTAGAAATAAATCATATCTGCCCCAGAACTTCTGTCTGGAATTAGCTTGTTACACAAAGTATAACCTTGCTGATAACTAACAGTGTTATCATGACTTATCTGAAGTTTACACTGGCTTTCTAGTACATCAATAATTAGGGCTGTTCTGATCCAACTCATTGCAGTGGGATTTGGGTGCAGAGCACTATTTATTATTTATAAAACAAGCTTGTCCTTGTGCAGAAGCCAGCATCCCACAGAAACCCTGCTTGCCTTACTCAGGTGGTTCTAATCTGAAATAATTACTTGATAAACAGTTTCTGCCTGACACCTCTACCAGATTTCCCATGGGATCTTACATAACCTCTGTCTTTTATGAGACTATTGTAATATAAAAGTTAAAGGTCATGGGATTCATCCGCCCTATTTCTAAAGTGCTCCAATGGAAGGCCTCATCTAGCACTGAAACAACGAACCCCACACAATACTTAGCAGTGTTACTCAGTCATGATTCAACTAAAATCCCATATATGAATGCAGAAAACGAACAGTTTTCAGAGCATCCCAGAGAAACGTCCTCATGGCTGAAGCTCCAGTTTTCTCTTGGACTTTGCTTCTCCCCATCACCGTTTCAGACAGCCACTGCAGGCAGTGCCTCAGGCACAGGCTACTCTGTCCCCTGTCCCTGCATCCTGAGCCCTCCTTTCCCCTGCCCCTCACCTGAGGACCAGCCTGGATGGCCTCGTTGGGATGCAGCCCTTTTGTAGCTCCTGGTGTTGTCCTTTGCTTGTTCCCTTCCCCCTGACAGCAGGTACTTAACACCGGCTGGGAGAAGCCCTGTGCCTCGCACTGCTGAAGGGCCCAGCTTTGTGCTGAGATCACAGCTGGGGATGTTGGGGAGCAGGCCTCACCTTGTGGTGTCCCACCATGGCAGGAAGAGGCTTGTAAACGTGGTACATTATTATAAATAGCCTCCCTAATGAGGAAAGCTTGTGTACTTGGTCTAACACTATCATTTGTGTCCTGGGAGAAAGGTTAGAGCAAACAGAGGAACTCCTGCAGGCAGAGCTGGGAGAAGCAGCTTTCAGAAGAGGTGGTGAAAGGGGAAGCTGGGATGTTGCTTTCTTCCTCCACTTCCATCAATCAGAGCTTCTGGTGAACATAACCTGAGGGAACCCTTTAGTAAGCCTCTCCTTAAGACCCCACACTGAAGTCCCACTTGCTGACCCAAGGCTGGAACTGTGATGTTGCACAAACAGGCTCATGGCAAGGCCAGCTTTTAGCTCAGCTCATGAAGGTGCTTAAATAAGCAGATTTGCAGCTCAACCATGCTTATAACACTGTCATGGCTTCAGAGAGCTCTGTATGCCTCTGTCTGGGAGCACAAACCAGGCCTCACCAGCTTAGCCTGAAATGCTGCAGCCAGTGTTGATAAATCAGTCATCAGATGAGATACCAGAAAACTTTTATACAAGTTTTTAATACAAAATTCAACAAAAATATATATAATCAGGCATTTTATGCAATGCATACATTCTTTATATCTGCAGGTACAGATAAATAACAGAAGGCAAAACCAAGTATTTTGCTTATCTTTGGCCATTAACCAATAATCACCCCCAAACAGATATTATAGGGTTAAAGGATAATAAACTGAGTCTGCAAATGTCTCTCATTACAGACACAGTATCAGGCAATAATACAGTAGTCAGATTTTCAGAAATGTAAGGAAATAGTTCTCTAACACTGCCCAATACTGAAATTTCACCTGGTTTGCTGCTATGGAGCATAAGGCCTTCAGCTGACTCAGGCATGGTCCTGGGTTACATTAGATACACTGCACCCCTTTTAACCTCCTGCCCTTCCCCACACACTGCCCTCTACAAAGCCACACTGTACCTCCTCACAAATAAACTAGCACAAAGTCTGACCTGGGGGAGCTTTCTGCACCCCAACCAATGGACAGAAGGAAGCTCAACTGCTCTGCAAGTCAATAGTTTTCCTACCTCAGTGTGCCAGAACAGCTGTCCTTCCACTTACAGCTCAGATGCATCATGGCTCTACCAAAGCAATATATACATGAGACACATGAAAAATCATACAAGCAATTTTAAAAGGTACACTGATAACATGTAGCAGCTTATGTCTATATATGTACATGTTTTCACAGTTACATTTTAGAAAATTGAGAACACCAGGAATACTTCTACTGTGTTTTCTATAAATAGTAAAAAAAAAATTACCTGTCAGGCATTTTGATAAAATAGTATTTAGGTTATCACTTTAAATAGCTCTTTAAAAACCTGCAGAGTTTGAAGCTTAAAGGCTGTACAGTTTGAGGATTCTGTAAAGTGTTTGTAGCCGGTTTCAGCAGCTGGGCCACCTCCCAGTTGTTGGTTTTGTTTTTCTTCTCAAATAACTCAGATCTGGTAACAAAGGAACTCCACCACTTTGCCCGGGATAGGCAAGTTCTTGACTTGGCTGGTGGGCATCACCCTGCGGATGGCCATGCGACACAGGTGCTGCAGGCTGGACACCTGGCTCGGGGTTGCCCAGAAGTACAGGCTGCCATCCTGGGTCCTGCACAAAACCACAAAACCCTGCAGGTTATTCCACGTGAACCAGCTCAGCCTGCTACCAACTCACACACACATGACTAGGTAGGGGACTTGCTGGTGCTCAGTTCCAGCTGCTCCCGACCCTGATTTACTCCAGCTCCTATTTTAAGCTATAGCAGCACAATAAGCAACTTGTCTGTGCAACAGGAGCAGATCTCCCAGCAGCTACCTGCTGTGCCACCTAACATACAACAACTGCCCTCGGCTATCTGATGGGCTTCTTTCAACCCTCATGTTTTGGGTCTCTCACATATTTATTTTTAAAGATAAGAAATGAGTTTATCAGCTGATTGATTTTACTGCTATTCCAGGCATGTTTAAACAAACAGTACCAGTCAGAAGCATCAGGCTGCAAGTCACAACTGAAGATTTTCAGAACCCTGAGCCACTGTTTTCAATCTCTTATGTTACCATCGTATTTTAGAAAGGAAAAGAAGTCTGTACTTGCCCTGCAGCCAGAACACCGCCATCAGTAGAGAAAGTACAGCAGAGTCCATTGTTCAGAGGTGCAACTTGTACAGGGTATTCTTCATCAATTCTCCAGAACCTCACCATTCTGAGGGGAAAACACAACATAGGAAGTTATCAGAGCAGGTTTTTATCTGTGCTTGGTGCTTTCTGTATGCTGCACAAGCAGCTAGTCTGGAGCATAGCTGCCAGCTGAGAGGTCCCTGGCAGGGCAGGAGGGCAGCAGCAGGAGGGGCAGCAGCCCAGCCCCACACTCACTTGTCGTCGGCCAGGCTGGCCACGTGCAGCCCGTCGTGGCTGAAGCACACGGAGCGCACCCAGCGGTCGTTGGCGCCGCCCGCGAAGATGGGCGTGGGCGGGGGGAACAGGTGCCTGCGGACAGAGACACAGCCTCAGCCAGGGCAGCAGCTCGGGCACTCACAAACAAACGGTGTCTGACAGTCCACCGTGCCTTCGGCAGTGGGGACTGAACCACCATCTGCTCCTCAGCGTGTTGAACAACTCAGTACACATTAAATACCAGTGCTGTAAATCCGCTCTCGGGCGGAAGAACAACCTCCAGCCTCTGCCACTTCAGGACTTCATCAGCCACTGCTCATTTCCAAGTCCACTCTGGGAGACAGTTGCCAGACTTGAGTGCTTTACTTACCCGAATTCCCTAAGAATCACTCCGATATGTGGATCCCAGACATAGACTCGAGTATCGTAAGATGCAGTAGCCAGTAACGCTCCATCAGGAGAGAACTCACAAGCTACAACATCATTGTGATGGCCTTCAAGTTTCCGTAACATGGAGTATTTATCCATATCCCAGAGGAAAACCTGGAATTAAATGAGCTGATGTTATAGCTCTGCTCAGAGAGGCAATGAAGCATTTAGTTTGTTTTTAAAGTATATCTAGTCTTATTTAGGATTATATTAAAATCAGGTATTATGAATTACTACAATTAAGAAATATGCTCAGTGTCATACTCAGATTAAAATCAAGGTTTTTTAAAAAAATAATTAAAGCAGACATGCAAGTTCTAACTCAAATTTGTTAAATGTTATTAACAAAATAAGCCAAAATATAAGATAAAGGCAACACAATTTAACCATGTAGGTTACTGAAATTCATGTATTACGAAACTATTTTATTAAAATATTCAGAAATAAATAGAGTTAAACTCTACAGTCCCCTCTTTTCAGTAACTACCAAAATTTTAAGAAATATACAGACAGAAAATGTAAGGTTAACATATTGTTACTCCAGTGGCATCCCTTTAAGATCACTTGTTTACAATTGCTTGGATCACCAACGTCAGCCTAGGAAGAGAAACAGATACTGCAAGCAAAAAGAATTTTCACAGCCAAAAGTTATGTCTTTGGCAAAACAACAGGGAAGTCTAACCACATTATTAGAAAGAATTTAGTCATTTAAAATCAAGTCAACAGTAACAAACAACATTAATATTACAATTTACCCGACTAACTGCACAGTGTATTGTAAGAATTCATGGAATATTACAGTATTTTACATGCACTTGTACATTATATATTATCAAATAAGGACTGTGCAGAATTACTTAATAGGATCTATCCATGTACTGCAGCATAGTTTTACAGGAATATAAGTCTTTAGCAAAAGCTGTTATGTCCCTCAAAGAGCTCACTAGTGACCTTGATTTTTCCCTTGACAGTTTTACTGCACAGGTTAAATTCTGACATCTTGGATAAATTTATGTTTGACCAAAACAAACTCAGCCTTAGTGCCTCCCATACCGCCTAACTCTGAACCATTTTACAATCAGTTATAAACACGTTCACTAATTTTTCCAAGGAAACCCCAACATTCTATAAAACTGGAAACTAAGTTTGAGGAGTCAGTGTGTTTCACTGCTGTGAAAATTATTGGAAAAAAAAAAACAACAACAAAAAAAAAGCAAGCAAGCAAGCAGACAGTGGACATGGAGCAGCACCTGCGTACGTACAGGACCCCTTGCAGCCGAGGGCAAGGTTACTTCGTCCTACGGTACAGACGGTACAGCTCGCTGGGCTGGCGGCCAGAGCTGCCACTCTCTGCCCGCCAACACCACTGTGCTCCTCAGAGTGGTGCCAGCTTAACTCAATCACACCAATATTGCTGCCACCACCTGTGACAGGGAAAGCAAGAAGCTTATGGAAAACACACAGCCTCCAGACAGCAATGTACACATCCCCCTCTGCTCCACTACAGAGCCAAACCCCAGAGCTCGGCCGTGCTCACCGTGCTGGACAATGCCTCTGAGCACTACCACAGGAGTGATGGACAGTGCCTGAACTGGGCTTTGGACTCCGTTACACTGCCTACAGAGCCCCTGGAACCAGACTGAACTCCCTTTCTGGTTTGCCCTAACTCTTCAGTGCCAGGAGTAGCTTATGGCATACATGCGTTACCTGCACTGCTTTCAGTTCTCTAGCAGGGCATGAGGATGGAAGCAAAACCAGTGTGCTCCTCTTCCCTCCTACTCTTAGGTACCACTGCCATTGGTAGGGGAAAACAGGGAGAATGTTTTTGTTCAGCAGGAAATGCCCTGACTGGCTGAGGCTCTGTGAAGTCTTTCTCATTGAGCATGAAATAGGAAGGACAAAAAACCAAAATAGTTTTATGCATTAATCTAAGTATCTTTTAACACTGGCAGCTTTAGTAATCTTTGTTTTATGCCATGACCCTGTGCAGACCTATTTCTCCACACCTACAGCCTCTTCAACTAAAAGCAGTGCAAGTTCCATTCACAAATCAGGGTCTCAATGCACCATTTGCCAGTTTAATTTCATGCACTTTCACATCATCATCAAACATTAGAAGTTCATGACACCGAGCACAAGCTTAATGTTACTTAGATTTAAAATGATTATGCACACAATTCAGGAGAATTAAGGAACAAGAAACTCTGACACATACTGCTTTACTAGCTCCAACAGAACAGAGGATGGAGGAGTCTGGAGAGAATGCACAGCCATACACCCAGTTCGGATGGCCTCTCAGCACCTTCATCATGTTTCCTAAACAGAAAGGCATTGCTGTTAGAATTGGCTAAATATTACAAAATTCAGATGGAAAAGCTTTTCCAAATTACTTATTCCTTTATGAAAATTTTTATTATAAACTTTTTATTTATAAACTTCTTGCAGAGTCACTCTACGCAGAAATAAAAGCCCTGAGATGCAGCCTCTACTTCCATGTCCCTATTCAGAAAGGTCACTTCATGCACTCTTAGCCCAATACCTGCTTCTGCCTCCAGGGCTCAGACAGATAAGGCATTCCAAGGGGCTGCAGAGTGAGTGACTAAAGAACTCCAAGTGCAGAGTGAGTGACTAACCGAACACTCAGTTTTTAAGCAATCCTGACCAAACTGAGTCTAGAGCAATAAAAGAGGTGAGTACATGGATGTGTCTCTCAGGTATTAGAGCAGATAAAGTCCAGACATTACCATCATCTTTCAGGTCCCACACTCGCAGGGTTTTGTCTCTGGATGCAGACACAAGAATCAGGCTGCCATCAGGGGCAAAGGTTAAATCTCTGACAACTTCTGTGTGGTCCATCAGGTTAAGGAGGAGCTTTCCTGTTACATGAGAACACCACAATTTAACATGAAGGACTACTGTACTCAGATCAAATGCTTTATGGATACAAATATTGAATATAAAATTACAGCATGTAAAGACAATTTTCTTTGTAGAAACACTCCCTAAAAGAAGAAGGACATAGATCCTTTCACTCTCCTGTATCAAGGGTAACTCCTGGAAAAGCTACATAATCTGTATAGTAGAACCTCAGAAATAAGGCGAGACTTGTCTTTTGATAGACATACCTGTTCTAAACTTCAATTTGCAAGGACAAATTACTCAACAGTCATTATTTTTCTTTACTGAGTTCTCTCCAACCAAACAGCTGTGCTTGCCAGCAAAACAACCAATGTATGTATGCACACATTTAATTATTTTGTGTCTTCCATCTCTTACATCTCAAAGCATGACGTGCCTCTCTTGTTCCTTTTGCAGTTTTTGGATACTTCTGGTTGCAGAAGCTCATGCTTTTTTAATATTTTTTAAATCTGTATTGAAGGTTCAGTTCCCAGTTACAATTCTAGAACCGATCCCTGGTGCATGCTACAATATTACTACTGCAGGAAGTGTGAGCTGGCACCTGAGTGTGACAAGGAACGTCTGGACAACGCTCCCAGGGACATGGTGGCAGTGCTGGGGCAGCCCAGGAGCTGGACTGGATGCTCCCCGTGTGTCCCTGCAGCTCAGGATGTCCCGCTGTGCCCTCAGCTCCTCTCACCTGTGTAGGCATCCCAGATCTTGATGCGGCCGTTGTTGAGGCCGGTGGCGAGGAGCAGCTGGTCCTGCCCGAACTTGAAGCGGTGCCACTCGATGTTGACGCAGCGGCTCTGCTTCTCGGGCACCGAGGAGCCGAAGGCCAGGCTCCACACGATGTCCCCGCAGTCGATGACGTGCTCGCAGGGCTTGTTCTTCTGGCCGCCCTCGCTGCTCTGCCGCGGCAGCCGCGTGCTGGCGGCGTTGGCGCCATTCTTTGTGCCGTGCAGCAGGCTGCCAAGACAACACAAAGGACAGTACAAACATTTCTTCAAGGTGTAACGAAATCTGGGACTCATCACCATGTCCATCTCTGAGGCACTAAACGGTGCGCTTTTACTTTCAAATTATAAAAGTGGCTTTTTCTTACAACTGAGAAAAATTACCAGCACCTGGAAACCTTCCAACACAAAATAATACTAATACTCTGTATACAGTTTTGTCTCTGTAGAGAGCAAGATACTAACTTAACCTACTGCAAATTCCAACAGTTTTGAAGCACTTACAGAAGAATGAGCCACAAAAATTTCTAGGATTTTCTGCGAAATTGAGTGAGAAGTTTCTTGCAATTAACACGTGTTAAACCTTGAAAAGAGATACGGAGTGTCCAGCACATGGAAAACAATTAACCACCCCCAAAAGGGGGAAAAAATCGGCAAGAGAAATGCAACCAGCTACAAAACTGCAGTGGCCACTACCAACTTCACTAACACACAACCTGCAAGTGCCAATAAAATGTGTGTTTTGGAACTCCACTTGCATTCAAACAAGGATGATAAGGAAAAAGGTCTGCCTTTAAGTAAATTCCTAAAAGGTAAAGCCAAACAGCGTTGAGATAGGAAGTGTAAAGGGCTAGATCTGCCCACGTCTCTAAATTGCCTTTTCATGCTAACTTCCTTTTATTTTAGAGTGCCTGAATTGATTAACAAGTCACTTCTCCATAGGCTTTGTGAGGTTGCAATAGCTGTTCCTCTTGCTGGCCACACAGGAAGAGACAGAACAGCTGTTATTTTAAGGAATTCATTTTTCCCCAAGGTGTCAAAGCTTAGGAGACCGATACACATGCGTTTTTATAGATTTGAAGCGATCTGTTTTTCAGGTGCACTGAAAGCCATAGCGGTTTGTCTTACAAGTTGTTGAGGCACTGTGCCCAGGGAACCAGCTTCACTATGCGATGACCCTGCGACCACGCCAGGTACGAGCCATCGGGAGCGAACGCGACCGTCCAGTTCTCCCGGCCGCACTTCTTGTCGAAGGGAGACGTGGGGGCCAGGAGCTCTCCTACCGTGCGCGACCGAGCTGGGGGGGACAGAGGAGATCCGTGAGAGGGAGATCCGTGCGAGGAGATCCGTGCAGCGCCTTACACCGGCTGCACGGGCACCGCGCGTCACCCCGCTTTGTTTCACGGCGATTAACGCGATCGGGAGGGGGCCCGATGTGACCGTATAACCCGGCAGGGATGAGCCCTGCAGGGCAACTCGCGGTGCTGAACGAACTGCTCGCACTGTGGGCGATGCCGCAGCCGGTACGGTACGGGCGATGCCGCCAGGCCTGCGGCTGCCCACGGCCGGGACCGGGTCCGTGCGCCGGGCCGGGCTCCGTGGGCCGGGATCCCGCCCGACACCCGCGGGCAGCCCCGAGCGCGCTCCGCTGCGGGATGGGCTGAGCGCCCGCCCGGGCCCGGCCGCGCTGCCCCCGCCGAGCCCACCCGTCCCCCCCGCTCGCTCACCGATGAGCTTCTCGTTGACACTCGAGGGAAAGCTGGCCATGGACGGGCGGCCTGAGGAGCGGCGGGGCTGCCACGGAGCGGGACGGGCGGCGCGGGCTGGGCAAGATGGCGGCGGCGGGCGGCGGGGCGGGGCGGGAGCGCTCGGCGGGGCCGGGCCGGGCTCGGGGGAGCGGCTGTGCCCTGCCCGCCCTGCCCCGCTCGGCTGCCGGAGCTGCTCGGCTTCCCGGCTCTGCCCGCCCTGCCCGCCCTGCCCCGCTCGGCCTCCCGGCTCTGCCCGGCCCTGCCCGCCCTGCCCGGCTCGCCGGGGCCCTGCCTTGCCCTGCCCGCCCGCCGCCGTTGGCGCTCCTGCCCTCGGGGCGCTGCCCGTGCCCGGCCGTGCTGCCCTCGCGGCCCGGCCCCGTCCTCCCGCCGCGCACCTCCCTGGTTCAGGGGCTGCAGGAGTCTCCTGCTCTGTAGTGTTACTTTCTATACGAGTGTAGTTCAGCATTCAAATCCAGCAGCAACTGGTTTATAATAAATTTTTGAAGTTTATGTCAATGAAGTTGTTTGCAAGGAACTTGGAGAAAGAGACTCTGACAGTCCCTCATTCTCTGTGATTTTGTATCAACATCTTTATACATCCCTCGCTCCTTCCATTACCACTTTTTTCCTTTTGCATATCTAAATTCTGCCCCTCTTCTAGTCGAATTGACTCTTTCTTGCTTTGTCCGTGGACTTCAGAGAAGCACCCAGCAGGATAATTAACTGCAGATAATAACTGTGATTTCAGTCCCAAGCAGTGGCCTCACTGGCAAGCACATTGCAATAGCCATGGGATCAGCCATTCAGCTGCAGCAAAAGCCAGGAATTACCCCAGTGTGAGCAAGGTCAGCAATGCATTTTTTAAATTATGCAGTGACAAAATGTCAAAGAAAGGAGCAGGGAGAAGTTCGGCATGTTCTTGGTGATGTGAACACTAGCATGGATTAGTGCTGGTTTGTTTAAATTCCCCTAGCACATCGTAGCACTTATTTGAAACAGCACCAGCTTGTTCCTGCTCTGTCCATCCCCCCTGCCAGCTGAGGGAAGAGCCCGGAGCAGCTCTCGCAGTTAATCCCTGGACAACTCCTTGGAACAAGGCAGATTTGTAGCCAGTGAATATTGTGAAATGCTGCTTGGAATTGCTCATGGGTTGTGAATGTTTGAGCCAGGCCAGCCCAGAGCTGAGCTGACTCATGTAAGGATTCTCTGGAGGGCCTGAGCTTCGCTCAGAGTCAGCACACACGGCTGACCCTGGGGGTTCTTACAGCCAGCAAACTGCAGCTTTGGCTCACTCAGCTTCGCGGGGTGTTACCACGCTGCTGCCTTTCTCACTTCTTTTTCTCCAGTCCACATTTTGTGAGTTACGGACACAAAGGCAGAAAAGGGATGAGTAAAACCCCAGGGGTCTGCAAGCTTGTTAGAATTTGTCTGGTGTCACAGGCTGTCCTGGGGACCTTGGCAGCACCTTCTCAGTTCGGGCGGGGCTGGAAGGGCTTGTCCTTGTGTCTGAAGCCAGAGAGGGAGGGGTGAGAAGCTGTGTTCTCTCTGCAAGCTGCCAACTCATCCCCTCTGCTCAGTAAAATGTATCTCTCAGAAGTTCCGTCTAAACTTGAGGAGATAGAGAAACTATACTTTACTTCCTGGGGACTCTTGCTGTGTTTATTTTCCTTGCACGTGGCGTATGCAGGGTGATTTTACAAATGATTTTTCAGTTCTTCCTGGGTGAGGCGTGGCTGTGGGATCCAGGGTGTCACGCTCCAGGCTGTCACATACTGCTAGGGCCTGCAGCGGGTGGCTCAGGCTGATTTATGGGTTTTCCATTCTCTTCCTTTAGGGATGCAGCTGCCGAGCCTGCACAGAGCTGCTCAGCTGGGAAGCTCACAAACTTGGTGCCATCTTTCTCCATCGAGTCTTTGCTCACTGCAATAAGCTTCCACAAGTGAAAGAGCTTTTGTTCTTTTTGCCTGTCCTGGAAACACCTTCAGGGTTCCAGGCTATGGAGCTTTTCCCCAGGCTGCTGGAGCACCAGGATCTGCTGATTTCACATTCCTGTATTCTGACATGGTGAATTCAGTTCTGCCAATTTGCTTTGCTTTGTCTTCTCTTCTTCAGGCCCGTAAGTGATGTTCCTCCTCCTCACAGCTGTCATTCTATAAAGCATTCCTGGCAAATTAGTAACAGTTAGGGCCAGTCACACTTAAATCCAAGGTAGCTCATCTGTGCAATAGTGCTTGCCATTAAAAATTATGCTATTTTTAGTCTGCACTGTTAATTATTCACAAGCTCCTGTTTGAGAACCTCTTGGGGATGGAGAAAGTTCAGCCTCAGGCCGTAGAGGCAGAAGAGAAGGTGAAAGGAAAACACAAAATGGAAGAAAGAAGGAGGTGGTAAAGAAGGTTGAGGAGGAAAAGGGCTTGCAATGAGGTGAATAGTGAAAGCAGAGGAATGAGACAGGAACGGGCTGCCAGGAGTTGGACTTCAATGATCTTTGTGGGTTCCTTCCAATTCAGGACATTCTGGGATTGTGTGATCGTAGAGAGGGCCAAGTGACAGCTTCCCCCAAGCTGAAGGGTTAAAAACTCAACATGCAGTAAAGCAACAGCCCAGCCCTGCAAGGAGCTGTTAGAGTGCGTGGGACCTGCACACGAGGCTTTGCCAGCTCTTGCTCTGTACACACAGACCAATATATTTTCAAAACTCTCAGCAGTCTTTGGCCGGCGTGTCTCCTGCCCCCCTTGCTGCAGGTGTGCCGTGAGGTGCTGCTGGGCCTGGCACCAAGCTGCTGCTTCATCTCCCATGCGTGTTGTCGTGTGCCTGGTGGCTGCGAGCAATATTGGCACCATTGTGGCCCTGGAGAGTTTGCAGTCCAAACAGACAAGGCAAACAGCAGCTGGGAGGAGGAACAGGGGGATGAGGCCGCTTTCTCAGGGTCATCATGGAGCAGTCAGGAGCATAACTGTGTGATTTTCCCACAGGCACCAGATAAGGCTGCCTCCCTTCCTGGAATTCTGGGCTGTCATTTCTCTCTCCCCTTCTGTCCATTGCTCTGTGACCTATTTATCATTGCTTCTTGTGAAGAATTTTAGGTGATTCTAAAGTGATGTACATATGGTACTTAAGGGGTTAATTTGTAAAGGTCTGCTAAAGGAGCGTGCAGTGGAAAAGTTGCACAGATGGAATATCAGACCATGGGAATTTTTTCTCTGTTTTTTTTGGTCTTGTTGGGATTTTATAATTTTTGGAGCATGTCTTTGGGTATAATAAATAGAGCAGATGGCTCAGTGTAAGTGGGGAATTTAGTGCTTCTGTGATGAGTAGCTGCACTGAAATAACAGAGACAGAAGTTTGGGGTTATTCCTTTTAGGTTCAGGCCATCCCTTCTGTGTAAGCCAGCCATGGCTGCCTTGTAAGGGAGCTGCTTGCAGAAATATCTGTGCTAAATTTACCCTCTGAGGGTACAAGAGGTCTTCTCCCAGATCGCTGAAGTGACACTGAGAGTTTTGAGCTGTCCTAAACAAGGGCAGGGGCAAAGGAAGCTCTGCAAGTGCTGAGGAGCCGGGTGCTCGATTCTCCTGGTCCCATCAGCAGTGGCCAGAGCAGGCAGGGGTTGGGAAGCTGCTGTAAGACCAGAGGAATTCAAAGCAGTCACATAACAAGTCAGAAAAAGGGCTGTGTCCTGGCCAGCTCTGAGTGTACAGATCACAAGGCAGCAGAGAATGTTCTGAATTGTTCCAAACCTGAATGTTTTTGTGTTAATATGAAATATTTACCTATTTTTTAAAATATCTGACCCAAGGCAGAACTTTACAGTGGTTGCTGCTAACCTGGGGTGCAAGCAGTAATAAACTGCTGAACAATGGAATGGAAAGAATATTTTTGGCCGTGGGTTTGTTTTGTTTTGTTTGGTTTCGGTTTTTTTTAATGTTTTGGCATTGGACTATCAGGATTGTGCAAACAGAGGGAAAATCAATGGCATGGAGGGTGTAAATAAATCATCTATAAATTCAGTTTATAGAAAAACAAGTTGTGTTTAATAGGAAAAACAAATGGGATAGACTCCCTACATTCTGTAGAGTAGCTCAATAAGATAATCAGGACAGAAGAAGTCAGCTTGTTGGGAATTGCAGGGCTGTGTGTGATAGCTTCTGCCTGGAAACAGCCAAGGCTGCATTCCTGCTGCGGGGAGTTGGGAAAGAGCAGGTTGCTTATAGATAAAGAGTGTTTGCTCACCGATCAAACAGCTCGAGGTGGGCCTGAGCTGGTGTTGAATTGAGCTTGAAAATATTTGGGTGGCTTATGTCCAGCCCTGTTGCTGCAGGGAACACATGCAGAGGACTAGGGAGGAGGTGCAGAATCTGAGAGAAATGGACATTCTTTGAAAGTGGAGGCTGGGCAAGCAAATTTTTCCTAGTCCCCATTTGAGAGTTGTAAAAATGCTGTAAATAGGAGTAAGGGGGGAGAACACAGACCCTTCCCTTCTGTGGTACCCTGAGGAAGTTTCTTTGCTTGCACAGCGTGTGCAGGGTAAGGCTGGTGTCACCCTTGTGGTGACACCCTGTGCACAGACACACAAGGGAGCTTTCAGCAGAGCTGGCCATGCTGTACCTCTCAGGATGGCCTCTCCAGGTGTGGCTGACCCAGCTCTCTGTACCTCACACTCCTGTGCAGGTGTGAGTGTTGGCCTGTTCACGCTCCGGGAACAGACACAGTTAAACTCTTGCTGCAAATGGGGCTGTGACTGTGTGCATGTGCCTTGTGAGAGCACAGCCCACTCCACAGGGTAAAGGAATAAGCCACAGCACCACAGACCCTCTGTCTGGCAGCCCCACACCACAGCACAGGCTTTGTTTCTTTATGGCTGTTCCTAAACTGCCCTGGCTACAGAGGCACCAGGGCTGTGCCTGTGTCATTCACCTCCTCCGTCACCTTTCTCTCCACTGCACGTCTGGCTCTGAGCAGCCAGCCAGGGTCACTCCAGTGAGTCTGAGAGCTCTTCAGGGAAGGCCCTGCCCTCTGCATTAACGTAATTGCAGGTTATTTGTGAGATTCCTTCCATGGCTTACTTCCTGAAGGTCTGGCACAGAAATCCGGTTTTGTAATTTGAGCTCTAACGAGTGGCTGGATGTAATTATGGGCTCCATTATCCCAGCAGCCTCTGTAGCATGGAAAGTAAAAGCTCAGTGTTGCCACTATCACTGAGAATACAGCAGTTGGCAGCTAGTAATTCCCTTGTGCAAGCAGTGTGCAAGCAGTGTCTACACAGGTAGGACCCAGGTTCACTGGGTCCTGCTCTGGTCTGTTTGTAAATGTTTCCCAAAAAAGGCCGACGAGATTTCTGGTTATACTCTCCTTGTAGCTCTCCTGAAGGCACAGATTGCACACAAAATGTGTAACAAGTAAGATTAATAGGTTCCCCACAAAAGCAAAGCAGGATTTGGAGGAGCATAATCTACCTTTCTGCCAGGTGTCATAAACGGGGGATGAGCTGGACCTAGGGACACAGGGATCAGCTGTGGAACTCGTGGCTGGCTGAACACGGGGTGTCCAGGCAGCTGAACACTGGGAATGGCTCTGGGAATGCTCTGGTCACTGGGAAAAGGCTGCTGGGAATGAAAGACATGGGACAGAGAGCAAATTCCTGCCAGACCTGACATGTAAGGCAATCTGCAGGCACACTCCGAGGCTGCATCCTGCTTCACACAGGTCAGCTGCTGCCAGCCCTGGGGAAGGGGCAGGCCAGGAGGGGCCCTGCTCCAGGGCAGGCTGCTGCTCGCCCTCCAGAATGTTGCCTGTTCCATCTTTTCACCTTGCAGGGATGAGCTTGCTTGCTCAGTGGGGCATGCAGCACTAATTCAAGGGGTCTGGGATGCAGTGGGAGCCCTGACGGGTCCATGTCTGTAGTAAAGGCTGAGTTACACAACTCGGTGGAAGGTGATAAAGCCACCACGTGGAGATCAGGCAGACTTACACTCAATCTAAGTGTAGATTTTAATCTTTAAACTGCAGTTGGAATCCCTTCCATGCTCTTGAGTCAAAGCCTTCCAGCTCCCACATGGCTCAGTCCAGGCCCTTTTTTGGGCTGCATTTGAAAGCTGTTTGGCCATGACTCTGTCAAAAAGATGGTAAAATTTTATTTTTTAAATTTGAGATCCAGATATGGAAGTAAAAGATGAACTGGCCACTTGAATCCTGCCAGTCTAACACAAGAAAATATTTTTAATGCAAGTTCATTACACAATTTAGCTGGAGGAAGTTTATGTGCTACACAGGTGTAACCTTTTTCTTTCCTTCCTTACTGAGCCTGGAAGCATTGCCCTCTTGCCTTCTTTCTGTTGGAGCTGGCTTTTCCTGTCATACTGCATACTCTGAAAGAGCTTGGCATTTTTCCTTGCCCTCTGCAGCTCTGGAATGCTTCCTTGCTGTTTCTTAATGCCGGTTATGACTGCAAGTAAGGCAGAGGTGGTGCCTTTGTTTCGCTGCTGCTTTTAAGTCACATGATATTTGGAGAATCCATGGACCTGCAGCACTGCAAAATCACACCTACAATGAACAACGAGTCCAAAAATGCAAAGCAGGTTAATGAGTCCTTAAAGGGCCAGGTTCAGGTTTAGGGCAAGGACAGTTGTTAAGGGCCAGCAGTGTGATTCTTCGACATTGTCATTGCCCATGTGGCCAGAGAATTAAAAAAATAAATACAAAGACTGGATCTGTGTGTGGATACCAGCTAGGAGCTCACCAGGCAAGTACAAATGTAACCATGGTGTTCACAAGAGGAGCATGGCCCTGGGGTAAGCTTTATCCCCAGTTTCCTGCTCCATTTAGCAGCAGCTCAAAGACACCATGACCACAGCCTCTGTGCTGCACAGCATTATTTAGAAGCCCAGCAAAGCAGCACGTGTTTTATCTAAAGGATGTTGCCATGTACCATCCATCCAAACCACTGGATGTCTATTGCAAGTAAGCTTTTTTAAGGTTTTAATTTAGAAAAGCTTGTGTGGGATTAAGCAGAAGTTGCAATTAAATAGGGCAGCATCAGCTAATGGCATGAGTCATGGGGAGGAAACTGAGCAGCATTTGGGGAAAACTCTTCAGTAACAGAGAGTCTTTATATTCATCAATTCATAAGGGCTGACACCAGGCTTACACAGAGGTTGTTTAAGAAGCAGAAAATTCACTTCTAGTCTTGACATTCTCCCAATTCTTAAAGACTTACCTTTCCATTAGACAATTCCTTTCCCTTGTCAGTCCCTCCCCTAATCTGAGTACTTCAGAAGACAGAGCAAGGAGGAAAGGCAATCTCTGATGGCCAGGCTGCTCTAATGGCTCTTCTCCCCTGTGCACTGCACCCATATTTGAAGTAAGTTAAAATGAAGTCCAGGTGTCCCATGTGTGAATCTGCAGGCCTTTGCTCACCACCTGTGCCAGTAAATCCCATTTCTGCCCCCAGCCCTTGGGTCAGAGCTGAGCTGGCAGGAGCAGTGCTGTGGTGCCAGCAGGGCTCAGACCCAGCGTGCTGCCACAAAGGCCACGCTCGGTGGATGTGGTGATGGTACTGAACCCAAATCCTGGCTCCCAGACTGTGTGATTATGGTCTAACATCAGCTGATCTAACTGAGAAATCATGCCACTGAACTGAATGGGACTTGCACAGGTTTTTGCACAGTGTCAGGGCGGAAAGTGCCAGGCCCAGTCCCGTCCTGTGCAAACTGAGACTGGTTTTAATTCCGCAGGTGCCCCGGGTGATGGGCACTCCCTGGGGCTCCTTGGGTGTGAGCAGCCTTTGGGAGCTGCTCACCAGGCACTGGAAGGCTTTCTGGAGACAAGCACTCAGACAAGTCTGATGTGATTTCAGGAAAATTCTGAGTTGCTTGCAGGGGTACCACTGCAGGATGCAGAGGAGATAGGGACTGAGAACAAACTGAAAGCTCATCTTGCTGACCCTGTGGTGCGATAAACAAGAAAGGAAACAAAATGTCAGGGAGAGGAAGTGATAACCTCGAATTATCCTTTGGGGCAATGTTCTAATCTAGGCCGAAATGATTAGTCATCCAGAACAATTAAAATACTGCTTTATAATATTTAAGTAACTTAACCTCTGCAGTGACTGTCATACGTGGGGATGGCATTACTCACTAGGGAAGGGAAAAGTAAATACACAAAATGATCTCATTCTGCTGAAGTCTTTAGAACATGAACACTTACACTGGGAATGATTGTGGTCAAACAAACTTCAGCTGGGACTCACAAAGAGCTGGTTTATAGCTCCAAGGCACATGGGCAGACACTAACAGAGCTGTGTCCCTTTCCCGTGCAGGCAGCAGCCTCTATTTCAGAAAATATACTGTTCCATTAAGTGCAATTAGAATATCTGAGCTCTTAGGAGGCGCTGATAATAGACTGTTTCTTTTATCAGATCAAGTACCAGGGATTAAACTCCCGGTGTTTTGCATCCAAATGAGATTTCTACTGGAACAGAAATACTAGCGTTTAGAATTTATCGTGTGAAACATCATGTACCATTTGAATGATCCCTTGATGACTGGGCTTTCTGGGATAGAAGTTCCCATGTGAGTATTTTGTACAGAATCCTTAACCCGGCTGGCGGAGGGGAGCCGAGGCCGTTTAGCGGCCTGTAATGCCCTCTGATGGACAAAGGCACGGCAGCGGCTGCTCGGAGCCCGCGGGGAGCGCGGCCGGCTGGGCGGAGAAGGGCGGCAGCCGCGCCCGGCCCTGCTCGGCAGCTCCGCGTGAGACCCGCGGCTTTAGGGCTGCAGGCACCTCGCACTGAAACCCGGCGGGTCCTTTCCTTCCTTCCTCCTTTACTTGGGTTTGTTTGTTGGGCTTCTCTTAAGAACAAGAGACACCCCGATTTTTGACCCCGATGGCAGATTTGGCACGGTTCCCCACACTGACACCCCGTCCGTCAGGAATTGGGATCAAACCCATGCCTTACAGAGGAATGCTTCCAGAAGGCATGTGAGCTTTCTGGACCAAAGCAGATAAATAGAAATTGAAAAGTATCACTCAGCATGTTTGAGCCACTGCTGGAGTGTTTGACAAATGCTGGTGAAAATGGGAAACTGGAATGGGAGGAATGGAGAGAAAAAAATCAAAGCATGAAACAGAGGCTTCAGGGAATCAGAAGGAAAACAGGTTAGTAAATAAATAATTTGAGTTGAAAACATAAAATAGAGGAAAGCAGAAGACAAAGATGTAAGAGGAGGGAAAAAAAAAATTCTATAGCAAGAAGCCAAATGTCACCTCCAAGAGCCAGTTCAGGTGTAACGCCAGAGAGGCCCCGATCTCCTGGGTACAGTGTAGGTGTTCAAGAAATTAACTGAATCTGAAAGGGTAAATGCACCAGAAAGGAAGGAAATGCTGCAGAGGGTTTATATTTGAAAGGTAAGATACAGCTGTGCATTCAAGCCCGAGACAGCAAACCTGCGGGCGATGTGACACGCACAGCGCTTGGAGGTGCCCACCGCAGGGGGACAGAGCGTCCGCCGGGGCTCCTGTCCCGTGAGGGGGCGGACAGGGGGAGCAGGGGCCGGGGCAGGGAGGGGCACGGGGGCGGTGTGTCCGGGCAGAGGGCAGCAGGGAGGGCAGTGTGCCCGGGCGGAGGGCAGCACGGAGGGCTGTATATCCGGGCAGCAGGGAGGGCTGTGTGCCCGGGCAAAAGGCAGCACGGAGGGCTGTGTGCCCGGGCACAGGGCAGCACGGAGGGCGGTGTGCCCGGGCAGAGGGCAGCACGGAGGGCGATGTTCCCGGGCACAGGGCAGCACGGAGGGCGGTGTGCCCGGGCAGCACGGAGGGCTGTATATCCGGGCAGCACGGAGGGCTGTGTCCAGGCAGCACGGAGGGCGGTGTGCCCGGGCGGAGGGCAGCACGGAGGGCGGTGTATCCGGGCAAAAGGCAGCACGGAGGGCTGTTTCCGTCCCGGCCCTCAGGGCCCCGCCACGGCCGGGGACGCTCCGGGCCCGCCCGGCCCCGCCCTTCCAGGCCCCGCCCACATCGGCCCCGCCCTCCCAAGCCCCGCCTCGCTCCCGCCCGGCCCCTCCCGGCGCAGGCGCAGGAGCGCGCGGGCGCGGGCGGGGGCGGCGCGCAGGCGCAGTGCGGGGCTCGGTGTGCCCCGGGCGCGGCGGCGGGGGCGGCGCGCGCTCCCGCTTCCGGTGAGGTGTCATGGCGGGCCCCGCGCGCTGAGGGCCCGCGACGCCGGCACCGCCCGCGCGCTCCCGCCGCTCCCCGGGCGGGCGGCGGCGGCGCCGGGACATGGCGGCGCACAAGCCCGTGGAGTGGGTGCAGGCCGTGGTGAACCGCTTCGACGAACAGGTAGCGGGGGCGGCGGCGGCGGCGCGTCCCCCTCGCCGGGCCGCGGGGAGGGCCGGGGGCGCGCGGCGCGGGAGCGGCCCCGCTCCCCGGGCGGAGCTGGCCGTGGCAGCGCCGCTCCTGCCGCTCCCCGCCCGTGCCGGGGCCGAGGCCCCGGGCCCCGGCGCCCTTTGTGCCGGGCGGGCCCGGGGCGGGGCCGCGCTGCCCCTCGGTAGCCCCTCGGGAGCCCTCGGTAGCCCCCGGCAGCCGCACGGGGGTCCCGGCGCTGCCGGCCGGCTGCTACAGGTGCGGCGCATCCGTCCTTGTGCGGGCAGCGGCGGTGAGGAGGGGCCGGGCTCCCCCCTGCTGCCCCCCCGCCGCTCCCGGGGTGTCCGTGCACATCGCTCTGGGATTCCGGCCTCGCCTTCCATCGCCCGGCTCTCCGGAGGGCAGGAGAGCCTGGGGAGCGGGGCTGAGCAGGGCTGGCGGTGCCGCCGTGCCCCCGGCGCCAGGGCGATGTCGGTGTGCAGCCCCAGCACGGCCCTGGGGCGGCAGGGCCGCTTCGGCCGCTGGTTCTGCTGCAGTGATGGGTGTTCACATCTTGCAAAAGTCAGCGCCGGTAGTTTGGAGAAGGATTTTCTGAATGGGAGGAAGAGGGATTTGTTGGCCTTAGGCTTTATATTTCTCTGATCCACCAGCAGGAGCTGCTTACTGGGATTAAGTGGGTGACTCTCAGTGGGGCTAAGCTCAGTGCTTAAACTCCTTCCCTACTCCCAAGGTAGGTCCCTCAGGTTCAGTGATCAGTTCCTGTGTTGTCTCATTTTGCCACACTGTGAGTGCAGCCCTTGTTTCACAGGAGGCCCAGCTCTGTGAGACCCTGCTTGGTGTAAATCCATCAAAAACGTGGAGCTGCTCCTCCAGACTGAGCCTTGTTCTGTGCTGCGTCTGTCCTTCAGTGCTGCTGGGCTTCAACACCCTGCAGAAAGATGTGGCCTGGTGCAAAAAAACCCAGTTGTTTCTTTTTGCATTTATATGTAGTTTATTTTGAAGAGGAAAATATCAAACTTTGTCTTTTGACATTATAATGAGGCACATTTTTGCAATACATTATAGACATTTGCATAGTTACCTTATTCTCACCCTTGAGTCATACATAATTTTTTCCAAAAGCTTAGAAAACATAGGATTGCTTATGCTCCCAATAATGCAAAAAAATATTTATTGATGTACTGGTGTTAAAAGGCCCTGTGCTTTCTTCTCTTCTTTGTGCATATTGTGGAATTGGGCTTGCCAGCATCTGTTAGGAGTTACAAACTTAGAATTACTTTTCGGTACTTTTTATGGCATGGTTATGGATAGGTGTAGGGGAGGAGTCCTCTCTGGATAGGAAGAAAGCTATTCTGATTATTGAGATACTGAAATAGTGGAGTTACAATGATAATATGCATCAAGTCTATCATTGTCGGTCACAGTCACGGTGTCTTATCAAAATATACAGAATATATGCAGATAATTTCAGTGGTGTTCTTGCAGCTGTGGGGTTTGCATCCCGTGTCTGTCTGAAGGCAGGACCTGTGGATTCAGCACCAGGAGCACTGCTGGCGTGTCGGGGTGGGTTGGAGTGAGGAGGGGGACAAGGGCAGCTCAGGTCCATTGTGTTTTGGTTGTTCTGTGCAGGGGAGGGCAAACTTTTCCAGGGTTTCTTCCCTCCTTTGCAAAGAAGGAAAGTGTAACCATCTTTCCTCCCAGTTTACAGATGTAGATAGGCTTTTCATTCATTTGCTGAGTGTTTGAATTCATTTTAGGAAAGATGAAACAGCAAGCTGAGGGGATGCTAATTGGTACTGAAAACAAGGGAAATCAGGGCAAACCAGACTGCTCTGCTCTTGTTTATTGTTACAAATGGTGCTTTAACCAAAATCTGCTTTTGTGTGTACAATTCTATGGGCCTGGAGTGACTGGCAGGCAGAGTTTTGTGAATTAACCAGTGCCTGGCTCGCAGAATAAATCCTGGAGCTGCTGCCAGACCTTCCCTGTTCTCCAGTGAGCCCTCACCTGCTGCTGGGCTGGCCTGGGGCTGCCCCCAGGCTTCAGCTGCTGCTGGGACCTGTGAGACCAGACCACACTGACAGAGAGCATGGGCACGCTTCTCAGCAGAGCCTGCACTTAGTACTCATTATTGTATTTTTCAAAACTTGGGGTGAACAGGATGAAATTAGACTGCAGTAGCACTAAGAGCCTGGAAATTTGTGGAATTCCCTGTGATTTCGGACATAGTCAGAGCTTTGGAAAATAAAATTCTCTCTGTTTTTCCCATGGAAATACTTCCAGTTTTATTTTTTGTGTTTTCATAGTGCTTTAAGTGTGTTACAATGTGAAATCGCAGGAAGCACGACACTGGAGGAGCTGTGAACATAGTTGGAGGAATCTGACTGCCCAAACCATTTCTATCTAGATTGGTTTAAAACTATCAGATATAATAAAAACTGTTAATCCTTTATGAACTTGTGGCCATGTAAGTGGTTATTGTGGTTGAGTGCCCATCCCTGGAAGTGTTCAAGGAATGAGTGGATGTGGCACTCAGTGCTCTGTGCTGTGACAAGGTGGGGATCAGTCACAGGACTCAAAGATCTCAGAGGTCTCTTCCAACATTAATGATCCTGTGGTTCTGTGATTGATATGTTTTAAAGAAAGAAGACTTTTTGTTATGTGGATTTTGGTTTAGGCTTCCTATTTGTAGTTCATGAGGTGTGATGGCTCTTAGTTAAAAACTGCAAATCAGTAGTAATGTTCCATTCTCCCTTTAATTAAAAGGTATTGAATTGAAGCAAATATTCCCTCCTGCTGTTGACTTTTGTCCACAGTGTTTGAAATCTGTGCAGAACCAGAGACCTGCAGAAGCAGTGGTTGCAGGTACCAGCTCTGGTTTCCCTCGTGGCTTGTGAGGAAATCACTGGTAGTACTGGGATGTAGTGTGAGGTGTTTCCTGTGCTGTGCTGACCTGCCCCCCAGGGCTGTACCTGTGCTGGGAGGTGAGGCTGGGCTGGGCTGGGCAGAAGGTGCAGCTCCTGCCCACAGCTGCTGTGTGTGGGCCAGATTGGCCCAGGAGCTGGGGCTGAGCCAGGCTGGAGCACAAGGCGTGCTGCTCCATCTCCCCCGGAGCAGAACCTGCAGTGACATCGGTGTGATGGCTCTGAGTGTGTGCAGAGGATTTGCAGCTGAGGTGCTGCTCTGCACAGGGCTGCAGCCCCGGGACAGGGAAGGAAATGCCCAGTGCCACAGGTGTTGCCTGACTGCATTAAGGAGCTGCTGAAAGGGTCCAGGTGACCCGTGGCCCTTCCTCACCTAGCACAGTGCTTGTGTTGGCAAGATGGTAAATACGCCATTGGTCACAGCACCAACTTCCAGTTCACCTTCTGACAGCACTTTATTTTTAGAGCAACCTATATAAAAACTTTAAAAAATTGTGTGTTCTTGGGAGTGCTGAACTGTGAGGTTCTTTTCAGGGATAGTGCCTCTTTAGCAGGTGTGTGTTCATAGAGGGGAGGAAGGTGCCTGTTGATTTAGAGGGATTTGTGTCTGGTTCTGACAGTGCTGATGCTGAGGAGGGGTGGTGCTGTGGGGATTTTCTGTCACCAGTACGTGTGTGTCTTACAGTCTGCTGAAAAGTTCCAAGAAATTGTTTGGAAGGATGAACTGAGGTGGATTTTGGGTCTGTTAAGGATAGCACTAGGGATTTTTTCCTAGATGTTGTGTGTTTCTCCAGAGTATTAAGTACCAACTAAGTACAGTTGATTTAACTTTGTGTTCATTCATTACAAGTGATAAAGCAAAATCCCTGGCTCACTGTAGCTTTTCTCAACAGCTTGAGTGCACAACTTACAGACACTCAGGCCTGTCAGTGGTGGTAGTTGCAAACCAATGTCCATGTTCATATAACAAAAGATTGGACCTTCTTGCATCAGACTAGAGAATACCTGAAACAGATATTGCTAATCACTTCACACGCATGAAAAACACCCATTTTTTTCTAAATAATTAGTATCTATGACCAAGGCAGGATTCCTTAAACTGAATGTTTTTGGCTAAAAGTAAAAAAAAACCCAAACACAGTAAATCTTTTTTCTTTCTTTGTCTCAAAGATTTACAATTTGGTAGCTGTAAATGTTCCAGATTTCATCTACCTGTTTTGCCTTTGTCCACTGCATGAAATAAGGCAAAATTTAGACCCAAGTGCCATTGTTCCCTGTCCTCTGTGGCTTCTTTGGCTCCAGTGGTGGCAGGGGCTGAGCTGGGGCAGTGACTGTCCCTTTGCTGCTCAGAGCAAAGCATGTGTTCAGAGTTTGAAGCCCCAGTTATAGTTAAGCTT
Source organism: Taeniopygia guttata (assembly GCF_048771995.1). Lineage (NCBI taxonomy): Eukaryota > Metazoa > Chordata > Aves > Passeriformes > Estrildidae > Taeniopygia > Taeniopygia guttata. The sequence goes on from NC_133044.1 coordinate 745,454, forward strand.
TGTGCTCTAATTTCTGTTTTTAATTCAAATAGCTCTACAGGAACCCATTTGTTAGTATTTTTTTTTTTAATAAAATCAAAGTCAATGAAAATAAAATTTCAGCTTCCCCTGCCCCTTAGTGTTTAGGTTAATGGATATTTGTAGAGAAGTAAAGTAGATTCTCTTTAGTCACTCAGCACTGGCACTGCATTCTATGAGGGGAAATAAAATGTTCCAACGTGTCAGAGTGCACAAAGAGCTGAGAAATAAAAGCCCCCAAAATAACAGTGCTAATATTTCCTTTTTGTATAGTTTCTTATTTTAAATGATAGTATAAAAAGCAATTTTACTTCTAAGTGACCTTGTTGTAGTGGCTGTTGTGGCAGGAAGCTCCAGAAGTGTGTAATGTGATGTTTCTCTGGCATGGGAGCACACAGAACTAGATCTATGACACAATTTCTTTGAGAGGCTCTTCTCAAGTGTTTTAGCACTCAGTGGTATTGAGCTTTGCTGCTGCTGTCAGCACAGAGACTTGAAAATTCAAATAAAAAGTACTAGCAATAGTGAAATTTTAAATTAAATGTATCTATCATCCTCCAATGACTTCCAGAAACGCATTGTAAAAATAACATCTGACAGTGAAAACAAAGATTGAGTCATAAATGCTGTTTATTCTGCTTTTCAGGGGGTAAAGCGAGCACATTGGAGTGCCTCTCGCTGTTGTGAAGCCCTGCAGCCCAAAGTGCCAGGGAGTCACAAAGTCGGGTGGGAATGGGCTGGACTGCCCCACGGGAGTTGCTGCTGAGGGTGTCTGTGCAGGCAGAGCCTCGGCCCTTGTCCTGGAGGTGCCACAGCTCCCGGAGCCCGTCTGGGTCTGGTGCTCCCCGGGGACCTGCTGCTGTTCCGGGGTCTTTGGTCTGATCTGGAGTGCCAGGACCATCTACTCCTTCCCTAAGAGTCAGTCATTCTCTGAGGAAAGACTCAGCCGATGTCCATGGTGCTAAAAGAATGGAGCTTGGACCCGCAGCAAAGCTCAGCTCGTACACAGGAGGAGTCAGCCCATGGCATCAGAGCAGGACAGGGTGTCAGTGCCCTTTTCCCTCCCAGGGGTCAGGCTGGGCCAGGCACACTGCAGTCAGAACTGGTAGACAAAAGTGCTCCACGCTGGGGTTCTTCAGTACCGCTCACCTTGCATTTGAAATCTGGGCATTTGGACTTGCCCCAGCAGAAGGTGGTGTCAGGTGGCTGCAGGGGGGCAGTGGGGAGGGCGTCCTTCCAGGGCCACCAGCATGGAGGTGCCTCCTAAGGCACTTTGCAGCTGTAAAGCTGATTATAATTCCTTGGAATCCTTCTTTTACCCTCTCTTAAATTCTCTCTCTCTCTGATAATCTTTTCTAATGCACAAATATTACAGCATGGCATTTCCACTGAACTATTGGTGTCTTTCAGAATACACCTTTATTCACAATTCTGGTCAAAATTGGTTAAAATTTTTAGTAGCAATTCAAGCTCCTATGGATAGGGAATTCCAAGGTGACACTTTAAAATACAAATGGCATAAATATTCCTATGTTAGTTTGCTTTTAAAAAATAAAAATCCTGAGTGAAATTATTGTTTCTGACAAGTGGTGGCTGGGAGCGGGCAGGGGGAGTGGGTGTATGCCTGGGAAGTGACTTGTTTGTGACCCCTGAAGAATTTGGGTACAGCAGGAGACAAAGTACCCAGTGTTCACAGGCAGCAGGAACATCTTGGTGCTGTGCAGTCACTCTGAATCTTCTCTTGCTGGGAGAAGATGGATTTTGGGTCTAGTTTTTACTTCTGGCTGTTGGGCAGGTGCCGCAGTGCCCACCACGAATGTTCTTGGTGCTTCCTGCCAGCAGCGCCACAGCGGCTCAGGGCACCCTTCCGTGCCCAGGAGTGTGGAGGGGCAGCTAGGGCTTGTGAGTCCTTCCTGGGAAGGCTCTGTCAGCGATGGTGAGGGAACCCAGAGGAGACAATGCAGGCTCTATCCATCCGAGGTTTTTTGGGAGCTCCGGGAAGCTCCTGCCCTCAGGGGGAAAGCCCCCGAGGAGACAGAGCAGCCCCTTTTCTTAGGGGGTGGGAACAAAGGAGGGGTTTGGCTATCCACCATGGGGGGACAGAGGGGAGTGGGACATGGAGTAATTGACAGCAGGACAACGTATTGGGGAGCTGAGGAGGGGGACCCCTGCCCAAGCACTCCACACCCTTTGTAGAAGCTTCTAGAGAGAGGGGCTGGGGAGTTGAGTGACAGACAAGGTGCCAGGGAGGGCATATGGGGATCAACAAGGAATTTCCTAGGGATTTGGGAGATTTAACATTTAGGGAAGGGGAGACTACTTGGGATGAAACCATAAATGAGGAAAAACAGGGACAAACCAAACAACACAATACAACAGGCAGGGGCAGGTAACATGTGGCTTACAGGTGTTCCAAGTGTGTTTGAGGCTGAGATTCATCACTGGGAGTGTTTGTAGGAGGACCCCAAAGATTCCCATGTCTGTGGGGGCTGCAGGCAGGGCCAGCACTGGTTCCTCCTTGGCCAGTCTGCCTGTGACAGAGCAGGGGACACACATGGAGCACCTGCTGCCTTCCAGCTCACCTGTTCTGGGACCTGCTGGGGTCTTCCTCCCCTCAGGTCCCAAGATGCATTCTTTTCTCTCAGGTATTAGCCTTGGAAGATTTTTGGGCTTTAATAAGCCCATTTTTAAAATAAAGACTCTTTTCTTACAATTCTGTCTCACATTTTTCTGTTCCTTTTGATTGCTTTGGCATCCAGGTTGTAGAAAATTTATCACAAAATAGAGGTTTAGTTTCAGTTCAGAAAAAGGAACAGGTGAGCTTAAGCATTTTGTTTTATAGATAACTAATGGAAAGATAAATGTAGAGAAGATGAAAGAATGTGTTCGCTGTTGTCTCTTGTAGAAAGTTTTTCAAGGTGATTTCTGGTGTGTCACAAGTTTTTAACCTGTCTTTAAAGCTGTAAATTTCAATGTGAAAAAGCTTATAACAGTTCTCTCTTGTAGCTTCCAATAAAGGCTTGCCAGCAGAATACCCACACCAAAGTCAGCACGGAGCACAACAAGGAATGTCTCATCAACATTTCCAAGTACAAGTTTTCCCTGGTCATCAGTGGTCTCACCAATATCTTAAAAAATGTTAATAATATGGTAAGTTTTCTAATTTTGCATTGTTTGGTGAATTTTTTTTTAATAGTTATTTATTTCTATTGTAAAATCTGCAGAGAATTACTTGAAATTTAGTCAAATTGTTGCTTGCCTTTTACACTTACTTATTTTCTGTTCTGAAGTTCACCAGCAGCATCCATCAGGGCCATGTTCCACAGAAAGGCATTGGGACTTTGGGGCAGGGAAGGGATTCAAAACTTGAGCTATTTGAATTTTCCAGGCTGCCTGGGTGTTTTACTGTGTGTCTGTGTATATAAAATAGATTATTTTTTAACAACCAGATGAGTTTCAGTCAGAACCTTTGCCATGAGAAAAGTTTAGTTCATTGAGTTTTGAATCCATGTAATTAGGGATCATTTGGAATCTTCCCAAACAGGTAACAGAACTGGCCAGGCTCTGGCAGTACTTTATTATGGTTTTAGAGACATTCTTTGGAGTCAGCCCTTGGGTGTCAGTTGTACAGGGATGTGCATCTGCTGGAACTGCAGAGGACAGATAAAATGAGAAAATAGGTTGCCCTGCTGCTGGGGATTTTAGGCTGCTTAAAGTTACCTGTAATCCCTTTGGAGAGAGAATTTATTTTAATTAAGCTCTACAGGCATGAGGGAACACATTGATGTGCAAGGTGGTTGGCTGATAAATGAGAAAACTGTACAGTTAAAAGAAGTTTCTGTACGTAATACACAGATTTTGAGAGGCAAGACCTAGCTGAAAGTGTCAATTCAAAAGTCAACATTTGCTCTGAGGAGCAGGTGTGAATGTTTGTCCCGTGTGATGGTCTGAGCTTCTGTGGGAAGCAGCAGTAATTGGGAAGGGTTTCTGTAGCTGGAACACACCAACCCAAGAGACACTGTCATTACAGTCTTGGTTTCAGAAAGAGTCTCAGCTGAAACCTGGGCTGAGGTGAGCCACCCCTGCGTGGGGTAAAATAAACTTCTCTGGCTGACTCTGACAGGTGCTCTGTGGGCAGTTGTACCAATATGATTTTGGCTGAGTCTTTCCTGCTTTATTTTGCGGTTTTAATATTGCTGGAGGCAGTGGCTGTTGTTGGCACAGGACTGGGTGCTGGCTGGAGCACCCGAGGGAATCCTGCCCGTGTCTGCAGTGGGGCATCCTGTAGAGAACTGCAAAAGAGTCAGCACTAACTGGTACCAAAGCAGGTTCTGAAAGGTGGAACCCACGTTTCTGGGCAGCCAGTGGGCCTGGTGGAGGTGAGGGCTGCAGGGCACCTCCAGTCTTCCTTTGCAGGGGCTGCTGGTTCCTTATTGCATTTGGCATTGAGACTGGACAAAGATATTTCTTTAGTGATAAGGTTTTAATTCCTATTTTAATCTGACTTTTGCTGGCTTTATGTCTAAACTCCAAACCAGAGCAGTAATGGAGCCATAATTTACTGTGCCACTTTGCTGCTTCCCTTTCATTACATGACAAGTCAAAGATCTGTGTCTCAGATGAATCCATTCTACTTCTAGAGAATATTTGGAGAAACTGCTGAAAAGAATTTATATCTATCTCAGCTGATTATCTTGGATACACTGGAAAAATGTCTGGCAGGGGTGAGTAGGCTTGCATAAGTAATTCTAACTTGGAATCCAGTGGGTTGGAGAATACAGGTCAAATGCTTGTGTATCTGTTGTTACTGGTTCTAAAAACTAGTCAGATTTAGAGCAAAATAGGATTAATGCCATTTAAAAATACTAAAACTTTTTATAAATGCAAGTAGTTGATGTAATTGATGCATTAACAATTTGGAGGGTGCTTTTTATTGCCTAAAATTAATGGTCTTTTTTCCTGTTAAAAGTAGCAGAGGATTCAGTACAAGTTTTTCATTTTGTGCTACTTAGTTCTCTGTATACAGTGCTGAGTTTTCTTTAAATGTCTTAAAACTTTCATTTGTCGAAGTAATTTTCCATGTGCTTTTATATACCGCAGAAACTTTGCTGCCACTACTCTAGAGATGATTTCTGCAGGTGTTTCCTAGATTACATTAGTTAACCATGTCCAAATCTCCACTGGGAGTGCAGGCCTGAGGTTTCCAGGCAGAGCTGCTGCAAGGCAGTTTGCTGGTCCCTTTGGGAAGAGTGTGGTGCTGCTTGTACAGCTTACTGTGCTGAGCTGGAATTGCAGAGCCAAACTTCACTGAGAGCGAGATTTGCAGTGGTTTGTTCTATTAACAAGAATGGGATTGTATTTTTAAGCTGTATTCAATTTCCAGCTTTTACAGCTGAGGAAAATGCCTCTTTTTGGCACTTTGTCTTTGATACATTGAGTCAAAAGAACAGTTTGAGTCAAAAAACCAGAATTTTAACTTCAGAATTTAGGTATTTTTAAATACTTCTTCTATGCATAATGTTTGAAACTGTGGTTTTCCTGATAGATCATCATATTTAAATAGCCTAAAATTGTGCTGAATGTTTCTTGCTCTGTCACTTGAAATGAGAGCATTTTGAGGCAGAATATGTTAAGTCAGAGTGAGCCAAAGCTCTGTACAAAGCGTGTTGTGTTCTGTGGTATCTTCAGATGGATTTCTTGCTCAATGTTTCATCAAGTTCTCATGGCAACAGGACTCAGGTCAACTAAGTAGGAGTCTCTGAAACTTCCCAATTCCCTATGGAGAACTCATTGGTAGAATTTTAGAAAGCTTTAGTGCTGACCCTTCTGTTAAAACTTGCTCTTAGTAGAGCAAAGTTTTACTTTGAATTCCTCTGTAAATAGTTTCCTTATGTCTCACACTGTGCAAACTGGCAAAAATTAGATTTTTATTTTGTGGGGAAATTAAACCATTTTTGACTCGTATAGAGCAATTCCCGGCAAGAGCGAGAGAGAAACACCTCTTTTTGGTTCATTTTAAATATAAAACACTCGCTGTCAAAATGTGGCCACCAAGCCCCTAAGCAAAGGGAAGCGAGGTGGGCTTTGCCCTCGAGCCCTCAGTGGAAGCCGAGGTAGGCAGTGCTGTGCTGCTCCCTGACGCAGCAGCAGGGCACACGTTCCTGGAGCAGAGCTGTGCTGCTCCAGGAGCTGCTGTGCTGTTTGGCCCGATGAGCTCCATCAGCCCGGTGTCCTCGGCTGGAGGCGCGGGCGGTTTGGCAGGTGGGGAGGTCGGACGGGTGCTGCGGGCGCTGCCGCCCGAGCAGAGCTCAGGGAACGTCTGTCTGCAGCAACCGAAGGACACCATGCGCCTGGACGAGACCATGCTGGTGAAGCAGCTGCTGCCCGAGATCTGCCACTTCATCCACACCTACCGCGAGGGCAACCAGCACGCGGCCGAGCTGCGCAGCTCCGCCTCAGGCGTGCTCTTCTCGCTCAGCTGCAACAACTTCAATGCCGTCTTCAGCCGCATCTCCACCAGGTACTGACTGCTGCTGCAGGCCTGGGGAGGGACAACATCTGCACTGCTGCAGGGCTGGGGAGGGGCAGAGTCTGCACTGCTGCCTGCAGGCCTGGGGAGGGGCAGAATCTGCACTGCTGCAGGCCTGGGGAGGGGCAGAATCTGCACTGCTGCAGGCCTGGGGAGGGACAGCATCTGCACTGCTGCAGGCCTGGGGAGGGGCAGAGTCTGCACTGCTGCCTGCAGGCCTGGGGAGGGGCAGAATCTGCACTGCTGCAGGCCTGGGGAGGGGCAGCATCTGCACTGCTGCCTGCAGGCTTAAGGAGGGACAGCATCTGCACTGCTGCCTGCAGCCTCTGTCTGCCACCAGCTGCAGGCTGTTCAGAGGAGCCAATGCTTTAAATGCTCTTTAATGAAGTAGTTCTCAAGTGGAGAACCTTTCAAGTTCTCAAGCTTTCACAGTGTTACTTGGGTTTCAGGTTATAAAATGAACCTGTTTCAACCCCATCCTGGGTTACTGCTGGCTTCATTTATTGCTTTTTTAATCTGCTTTCAAAAGTACCAGTGAAAATAGTGAATGAAGATAATGCAGAGGAAGAAGTTGAATAAGTTCTTGTGGGTGCAAGGTGTCTTGGAAAAAAGAATGCTGAAGCTAATTCTTGTATCCATTTTCTTACAAATTTAGAATGAAAGCTGGTGATTGTCCACAGCTCTGCTGGAGCCCCATGGTTGTTTTCCTGCTAGGAAGCTTTTATGTTAAATCTGTCTTATGCCTGACAAACAGCTGGGCTGTTTTTAAGTCATTGGAAAAGACCCGTTTTTCTTCTGACTGACTTGAGTTTCACAGCACATTTACTGTAAAAATAACTGGCTTTTCTAAGTAAGAAGGGAGACAGCCCCAAAATTTCCATCTATTTGCTCTTTTTGCTCTGTTCCAGATCCTGATGCTTCAGCATTTGTCAGTCCACTAGAGTGGTGTGCTAAGCTTTTTATTACTGAAATACTTTGATGATTTTTGAAAGGTGCTTGAAGTAGCCTAGCTTTTGTCATGCAGTGTTACAGTTGACATCATTCTTGATTTATTAGAAGTGGAGCTTGGGCAGCCTTACATGGTCACATAGCAATGAATGAGCCAATTTAATTGAAACAAAGATTTATATTTTCCTCATATATTTATATATTTCTTTGGAAAATGTTTATGTTTTAGAAATCAGTCTAAAATGATTGAGTAAATTGAAATTTAAAGTATTTTCAAAGTTGTTACAGAGTCTTTAATAACTTCTGTTTCAAGAACATAGACTTGGCAGCTAGCATGGGGGATGTGGTTTTACTCTATAGATTGATAGTGTTTTGTTGCTTATGGAAAGGGAAACAATTTCTTTTACTCCTTTTATTGGAAGCATTTTCCGGTTGAAATTTTTTGAGAATCTTTGAATCTAGTGGCTGGATCTGTGTGTATTTGTATGCCTGTAGCATGGCTTGCTCCCCTGCTCCAAAGCCCCCTCAGCATCCCTTTGAGCTGGAGCAGAGTGCTTTTCCCCTAACCTGTTTTCCCTTGCAGATGGCTTGTACAGCAACAGTTAAATGTTTGACCAGTTGTTGCTGGTCTCCACAGGGGTCAGCCTGCTGCCAGTCAGCACTGCTGATCCCTGACCTGGGTTTCCTGTTGAGGCATATTTCTGGGCCTTGCACAGCAGCTGGGGGATTTTTGGCATGAAAAGCATAGCAGTGGGGACCTTCCCATTCCCAGCGAGGGCTGTTAAGTTTCCCTGGCGCTGAAGACATGAAGAACTGCTTTTGTGTCCAGTACTAGAAATCACATTCCTTGTCTGAAACACATCTGTAGCCTTGGAAGGAGCCATGTCAGTCCCGAGTTTGTGGGAGCAGATGCTGCAGTGATCAGTGGCTTGGTGTCTGGGAGATGCTGAGTACATTCTCTCAGACAGCAGTGTGAAAAGATGCTGTTGTGATTAAACTTCATCCTGTGTGCTCAGGCCAGAGAAATGTGGAGTAAGAATGGTTGTAGCTCACTGCAGTGGTATCCAGTACCATCAGTCCCTGCTGTGCTCCGAGATCTTACCTGGGGCAGAGCCTGCTGTGAAGGAGCAGTGGCCTAAAGGTGTCAGGAGCCCATGACTTCAGTGTTTGGTTGAAAAGATGACAAGGTTACTGCCACAGGAGGGTGGATAACGGGAGGATTTAGGCAAGTCTTGGGCACAGTCAATCCAAAGAAGGTACTGACATCTTGTAAGACTCATCACGGGTTTCTAGCTCCATTTTCACTATAAGGATGGCACAAGAATGTAATATTAAGTCTTAATTGTGCAAGATCTTTTATTTCTAAATCTGGAAATGTTTATCTGAGATAATGGAACATTCCCCTGCTCTTGAAATGTATAATCTCACAGGTGTGTTCATACCTGTCTGACAGGATCTGATGGAAAAGTTTATTTACTTTGCGTATTTTTAGATTGCAGGAACTGACTGTTTGTTCAGAAGATAATGCTGATGTTCATGATATTGAACTTTTACAGTACATTAGTGTGGATTGTTCAAAACTCAAGCGACTCTTGCAAGGTATGATCGGAGCCTGTGTTTTGAAATATTTCTATTTTAATCTGGTTAGTCAGAGATGACACAGTGCAGTTGATACATCTGGGATTTATTGCTCTGTTTTACTCCAAGCAGTCATGTATTTACTGAAGTATTTAAAAGTAGTTAAGTACTAGTAAAACATTGATTTGAAAATTGATTTGCACTTCAAATATCTTGTATAACCTGTGTTGTTTTTAGAAGAATTTTTTGTTCTAAATGCAGATATGTTTTATATTTACAGAGACTGTATTCAAGTTTAAAGCTCTTAAGAAAGTAGCTCAGTTAGCTGTTATCAACAGTCTTGAGAAGGTAAGTGTTCAATACTTCCCTTTCATTGCTTATTCACAGACTTTCTTCTAGTTTAGGAATAGTTGCAGTTCAGTAATTTACTATAAAATAAAAATTGCTGCCTCCTTTTGATGCAGATATGTTTTGCAAGAAATTTTGAGTGATTAGAATTAAGAATATAATGCCTCTTTGTTTAAATGTGTAATTTAGTAAAACTGTTGAAGTTCTGGAATCTGAAGGTGTTTCCCATTATCTGCAGGCATTTTGGAACTGGGTGGAAAACTATCCTGATGAATTCACAAAGCTGTACCAAACTCCCCAGACTGACATGGCTGGTAAGGCATAACACGTGCAGTGTTCAAGGCTGGTTTCTCAGACATCCCCAATGCATTCACTTGCATTTTGTGCCCTCTTTGCTCCTCGTGCAGCCTGCAAATAAATAAATTTCTGTCAGCCTTTGTCAGGGCAGGCAAGAGTGTGTTCCTGTCTGTTTTCTTTCCTGACTTCCCTCTTAAAAGAGATTAACTTTGTGCTTCACAACACAAAGAAATAAACCCCAAAAGATGGAGACTCTTTAAATTTATATTTTTCATCTTGATACAGGGTAAAATCTTAGAGAACATCACCTTTACTTGTCTCTAGTGAAAAAGAGAGGAGAATTTATATTTTCAGGTAAACCATGTCTTTAACTGGGTTGAGACCATTTGATCCCCAGTAGCATGTCAGTAATGTGCAGACCAGAACTTTCCTTTTGTGTAGGTGGAACTATCCCTCTGTTCTTTTATACCTTTACCTGTTCTTTACCTCTTCATAGTTAAAAGTGGTGTTGGACTTGGGCTTATGTTTTATGCAGACTGTGCTGAGAAGTTGTTTGATTTAGTGGATGGCTTTGCTGAAAGCACGAAACGTAAAGCAGCAGTGTGGCCACTGCAGATCATCCTCCTGGTCCTGTGTCCAGAGATAATCCAAGATATAGCAAAGGATGTGGTAGAGGAGACTAAAATGAACAAGGTAAGAGAAACAGTGGAATTCTGGCTCTGTTTTCTAGAGTCTGCTTGGTTTTGCTGATTCTGTATTTCAGGGATGTTCAATTTTGTCTTTTCTCCTTCAAGAGCATGTTGCAATTCCATATGTAAATTTATGCACTTTTAAGTTCTCACCTTACATATGTTCTTTTACTGTCAGTAATTCATACAGATAGTATGTCCTAAACACTGTTATTTCAGAACTTTTCCATTTCCTTGGAGATTTGAATCTCTGTACTGTGATTTCCTCTGCCTCCACCCACAGCAAATGGCTGTGCTGAGGTTCTGGGTTCTGCAGGGGGCTGTGAGCCCCACAGCTACAGCACCTGCAGAACCTGCTTAGGGCTGAGAGTGAACCACCTCTTGTGCCATTCTGATTGCCTCACGTCTGTCAAAGGGAATGACTTTAATAATGACAAGATTTCTCCAGGGTGCTGCATCCAGTCTGGTTATAACTGTCCCTGGTTTGAATTCTGCAGAAGCTGTTCCTGGACAATCTCAGGAAGGCCCTGGCAGGACACAGTGGGAGTAGGCAGTTGACTGAAAGTGCTGCTATTGCTTGTGTTAAACTGTGCAAAGCATCTACATACATAAATTGGGAAGATAATTCTGTCATTTTCCTGCTAGTGCAGTCCATGGTAGTAGATCTTAAGGTAAGAATGTCTGTTTCCTAATTGCAGTGAAGAAATTTGAAATAATAAAGTTAACTTTGAATTTCTTAATTGAATAACAGTGGTTTTCAGTGGAAAATTTTGTATTAAAAGTAGCCAGGAATAATCACGGTATCTGATTTATATATTTATATTTTTCTGAATTATATAGAATTTGCTGTTTAACCCAAGCAAACCTTTTTCAAGAGGCAATCAGAATGCAGATGTAGACCTGATGATTGACTGCTTAGTTTCCTGCTTCCGCATAAATCCTCACAATAACCAACACTTCAAGGTAAGAGCACTGCTTATGGTAAGTCATTCTCTGCATACTATTGACGACCTGTCAGTTATAAAAGCTGTGCTAACAGCAGCTTGGAGCTCATAAATTTGTTCAACTGTATAAATATCCCTTAGTAATGAATCCCTGCATGTTTTGATAAATCTTTTCACAGCTGATTAGGCTTCTCTTGTTCAGATTTGACAGCTTTGTCAATTTAATAAAAAGGCTCCAGAATGTTTTTTAGGATGATAAGAAAGATGGCAAAGACAAAGATATTCCTAAGTGGCTTTTATGTATTTTATTGTAGATCTGCTTGGCACAGAATTCCCCATCAACATTTCATTATGTGCTGGTAAATTCACTCCACCGAATCATCACAAACGTAAGTTCTGGCAGTATTTCATCAGCTCGGTGTCTGGGGCTTCTGTTCAGATCAATATCTACTTAGTAAATACCATTTGGATAGCGAACCAAGTCTTGTGAGCACAGAACGTCTCGGGGTTGGTGCCTGTTCAGGAGGCAGAGTGATGTAGTGAGCAGCTAGGTTGGAATCGCTTCAGTTGCAGCCTGTTTAAAGGTTACTAGTTTGATTGTTACAATCGTTACAATCGTTGCTTCAGTTACAAGCCTATTGGAAGGTTACACACGGGATGATGATGGGCGTGCTGGTAACAGTGTGCAGAGCGCTGGGGTGAGGGCTGGTCACGCTCAGCCTCGGTGGCCCCGGAGCCCTGGCTCGGGGTCAGCGCTGCCCTTGCCTTGCAGTCGGCGCTGGACTGGTGGCCGCGGATCGACGCCGTGTACTGCCACGCCGTGGAGCTGCGCAGCATGTTCAGCGACACGCTGCACCGCGCCATGCAGGGCTGCGGGGCGCACGCCGCCATCCGCATGACCCCGGTAAGCCCCGGGCACCTCCCGCCGTCCCGTGCCCTGCCCTCCTCTTCATCACCTTTGCGCCCGACGCCAGAGGGGGGAAGAACGTGGTGATGCGCAGAGCAGCAGGGAGCCACACGTGCTCTGCAGCCCTGCAGTGCTGGGGGATTGGCTGTTCCTAGTTCAGTGTCTCTCAGTTTTCCTGCTGCTTTTTAAACTGGCCACGTACAAGTATTTGTCCTCTAACTGTCCTCTGTGGCTAACTGTCCATTTTAAGCTTTCTGGCTCTGTGAACAGCCAGCTAACATGTCCCTCCTTGCTTAATGTGAAAAACCAAAGCATTCTGTGTGTAAAGATAGTCACTGAAAACTGATACTTTTACCATGATTGGCATGTTCATTTGTCTTGCTTTATGTTGAGCAAGTTGACCGTTTGGTCTTGGTGACAGCAACAAAGTAAAAGATTTTTCAATCATTATGAAATAAAGTCAATATTCTTGGCTGTCTTAGAGAAAGTCTTGAGTAAATTCGAATTTGTAGTTCATCCAGATTCTTCCAGTAAGTCCACACACAGCTGTGTTGCTTCATTCTCCTCTGAAGATTCCTTGAGGACTTCTGCTGTGGCAAGTGGTCTTGGTAGGTTGGTTTAGAGAGCCTAAAATGAGACATAAAAGTATTCCTGTTGGGCTTCTCAAAGGAGAGCAAATGAGCACAATGCTTTTGGTTGAAAGCTACTCCATGTTTAACTTGCTTTTCACCTGTGTGTATTCATCTGTTGGAGAATAGTTGCCCTGACAATACCCCTGCTCTGACTGGTGGTGCTTTGTCTTCTGCTTCTAACTTTCCCTGTGCCTGGCTGCTGTTGCCCACGTGCTCAGACGCCCGCCAGCCCCTGCTTTGCATGGCCCTGGGCCTCTGCTGCTGTAAGTATGACCCGTAACTACCGCAGAAAAGCCCTTCCTTGCGCTGACTTTTCTGTGCATAGTTACCCGCAGAGCCCGCCAGCCCCCAGCAGCGCCAGTGGAGCCCCTTCCCCAGGAAGGCACTGCTGGTTCTGTGCCCTGCACGATGCTCTTCCCCCGTGCCCCTGCTCTGGTTTAGAACTAGTTCCTGATTTCCAGCGTGAGCTCACTGGTGCTGAACTCCCTCGTGTCTGTCCTCGTCTGGTGCTGTCTGTCAGTGTCCCTCCCTGTTGGTCCCTCGGTGCATTGCATGGAGCTTGGCCTGGCTTTCTCACTGACATTTTAGTTTGGATTGTGTGGAGGCAACAAATGACTTCACAGAAACACATCTCCTTTCCCCACGTGCCTCTCCTAGGAATCCCTGAGCTGTGGCAAAGTAAGGCTCAGCACAGACTTAGCTGCCTCTACCACTGTGCTATCAATTTCTTGATCAGATGCTTTATGCAGTAGGTTTTATTCCATATATTTGCACAATAACTACTTATGAACTACTTATGAAGACCTAATTTCTTGTAGAATTTAATCATACAATTTCATAGCTCATCAGTCACCTTGAAGGTGATTTCAACCTAGACTTTTCTCCTTTTATTCAAAACTTACAAGTAGTTCACTGGTTTTTCAGCTGGAGGCAGATTATTTTTATATTTAAGCAATGCCCTGTGTGCCTTGCCGAACTGAAAGGTTCATTTTCCAGAGGGTGTTGAGGTGAACATGCAAACATCTGGCCTGGGGCTGTAGCAGAAAAAAAAGACATTACTTTGCCTTTGGAAAAAATTCTCTCTCATGTACTCAGAACAAGTTGGAAACATTTATTTTTATTTCTGTCTCAGACCAGAGAAATAACCAGTAATTCTTTTTGGTCCTTCTTCCACTTGCTTTTGCCACAGTTTGTATCTTCTGCAAAAAATTTTCTTATGTCCATATGCAGCTTATTGAAACAATTGTTAAGGGAACTTTAAAGATATAATAGTGATTGCCTGTGAGGGAGGGGTTTTGAACTAGAAGGCTGTGACTATACTTGAGTTTTGTATACTCTTAAACTTTCTCTTGAATATAGATGATAAAAACAATACATTTCATAGCATGTTTAATTATAACAGTTATGTTTGACTACCTTCCTGACAAAGACTGGGATTTTTTTCCTTCTATCAGAGCCTTACATTTAAGGAGAAAATGACAAGCCTTAAATTTAAAGAAAAACCTACTGATTTGGAAACCAGAAGCTACAAGTTCTTGCTGTTGTCCTTGGTGAAACTGATCCATGCAGATCCAAAGCTTTTGCTGTGTGTAAGTAAATCCTACTGTCATACCGTTCAGTCATAGTGGAATTTACTTTTGAAGCTACTAAATGAATAAAAATTAATGGTCACCTGGTCATCTAGGACACTTCCTACTCATCTTTTTCTCTGGCTGTTGTGCTCCTGTGGTTTTAAAGGAAAAAGAAACTGTAAGAGACTTTATAGAATCAGCAACACAATGAGAGGGAGTATGAAGTTCTGTGACTCTGAAGGGGAAGGTGGGGGAAGGAGAGGGGAATAGAAGAAAATTAAAACAAGGGGGGTTGGAAATTAGTCATCATTTCAATGAGTACTGTCTTAGATCTTCCATTTTCTCAGGCCTGTGATGGTTTAATATAAAAATACTCCAGTTCTGTCAGAGACATGATATGCAAGGCGTGTTATGGATTAAAAATAAAATAACAGATTCTCTGAAAGATCCCAAAATCCCCCTAGTTCAGCAGCAGGAGTTCTGCAGGAGCTGTCGGTGGTGTGGTCAAGCAGGGGAAGGTTTTGCAGCTGAGCCTGTGCTGTGTGTTTCCTGCAGAACCCCAGGAAGCAGGGCCCCGACTCGCAGGGCAGCACGGCCGAGCTGATCACGGGGCTGGTGCAGCTGGTGCCGCAGTCCAGCATGCCCGACATCGCCCAGGAGGCCATGGAGGTGAGGGGCACCCGGGGCTGCTGCCACAGCCTCCTTCAGCAGTCTGTGTGTGTGTGTGTGTGTGTGTGCAGCATGGCTTTGGACAGAAATACCAGGGAAAGCCTCTGGGGCTGCAGTATGAGCATGAAGGAAAGACTAAAAACAAATGCTGTTGACACTGACTAGCAATGAACTCTTACTCTTCTATGGAAAATGCTTTTTATATCTTTTGCTGTTCTTAAAGCAGTTAATGAATATGTGACTGCACCTGTTTCTCTGCCTATGCTCAGGTACTCTGTAAAGTTCTGTCTTTAAGTGAAACTCTCTTTGGCTTTAGGCCTTGCTGGTTCTGCACCAGTTGGACAGCATTGACTTGTGGAATCCTGATGCTCCTATAGAAACATTCTGGGAGATCAGGTATGTAAATTAACTTATATAAATGAGAGAAATAGCTGTTTTGGTTTGTCTTCTCTTTTGAAATAGCTGTGAGTATTTTGGGAAAGCTTTGCAACAACAGGGAGTTCATGGTCTCTTTGGGCGGGGGGAAAACCCGTCACCCTTGACACTAATTTGGACCCTTTGGCAGTTTTAACAGAGAGTGTGAGGCCTGACGGGATATGAAGAAGGAACATCCCTAGATGTGTTCCTTCCAGAGCAGAGTTGACACGTTGTCAGAGCAGTGTAGGTAACTCGTGCTGCCCTGTCTGTGCTGTCTCTGTCTCGGGCAGAGCTGGAGCTCCAGGACGGACTGCCCGCGGGGCTTCAGCTGCTCCAGGCTGCGGGCGCTGGGAAGGGTCCCAGGGGAGCTTGGCCTGTCCATGCACACTCTCACCTCTCTGTTGTACTGCTGGAAGCCCAGGGTAGTGTTTGCACAGGGTGTTCATGCTGAGTGCCTATTTCTATGTGAAATGTAGTGTAATACCTTCAGAAGTGTTGGTGTTCCGTCAGAAGGCTGATGCTGAATTTCATTTTGCTGCAGTTCACAAATGCTTTTTTATATCTGCAAGAAGCTTACAAGTCATCAGATGCTCAGCAGTACAGAAATCCTCAAGTGGCTGCGAGAGATTCTCATCTGTAGGAATAAATTTCTGCTAAAAAACAAAGTAAGTGAACATTGCCATCTCCCTGTTAGGATCATTAACATGAATTGTTCTCTATTGTGTCACTTCCTTCATTTACCAGGTTATTTTTGATTGGAAGAGATTTAATAGCTACTCCTACACGTTCTGTTCTCTGATTTCATCTCTACTTTGTGAGGCACCTTGGTTAGAATTGATAACCAAAGTTAGGTTTGGGATTTTTTTTTTCCCTTTAGCTGCACAGGTTGCTGTACTTTCCTGGAAAAGGAATGTTTCACAGAAACATGTGCCTTGTGCCTCTTTGCCTAATACAGGGAAATAGTCCCCAAGATGAGAGAAAGAGAAGGTGGTTAATGGTAAAATACACATTTTGGATCTCAGGTTCTTCTAAGTCACAGAATTCTGACTTGCTTCTTTCTGATATCCTTAAAGTATCAAATGGTGTATTTCTTAGGGGGAAATATCAGTCTAGGATACCATTAGCACGAGGAAATTGAGAGCAGCAGTGGAAAAAGTACTGTGTGAATGTCCAAGAGCTTTTTACCTTCCTCAGATCTATGCCTTTAACGCTTTTAAAGTATCAGTTGCTATATTCTTTTCCTCCCCTCTGTAGCAATCAGATAGGAGTTCCTGCCACTTCCTTTTCCTTTATGATGTCTCTGGAAGTGGAACTAGTCAAATTTCTCTTGACCATGAGGATATGATGCGATGTGCACCAGGGGCTACCCTGAGGAAAGCGAAAGGGAATTCTTCCATAGTAAGTAATACATGTTGATAGTTAATTTTAACACTTGATAAAAACCCTGTGGGCAAGTAGAAATTAAATTACTTTTAGAGTAATTTTTGAAAACAAAATAAATTCTTTCTGAGGAGGAAAAGACATATGTATTCTAAATAATGTATGTATCTAATGTGCTGGTTAACAATGATGCTTCAGACTTTACAAAGTTAAATTTTTTCAGTTAAAATGTTGGCGATTTTTTGATTAGGATTGCAAACAGCATCATGACAGCATATATGAGCTCTGATCCTTTTTAGGATGGCTTATTCCTACTAGAACAAACGAAGTTTCAAGCACAGTTTGGCCAGGGCTGAATTTTCACAGCAATGTTGCCCAACTGGGAATTGTATGTTTCCCAGGAAAGCACTGCAGGGTGCAGTGGGACCCCGATCTGCCGCCAAGCCCAGACCAAGCTGGAAGTGGCCTTATATATGTTCCTGTGGAGCCCAGATATCGAGGCAGTCCTGGTGGCCATGTCCTGCTTCCGTCACCTCTGTGAGGAGGCCGAAATCAGATGTGGAGTAGATGAGGTCTCTGTGCATAATTTTTTACCAAACTACAACACTTTCATGGAGTTTGCATCTGTGAGCAACATGATGTCAACAGGTAAGAGTCAGGAGTCAAAGTAACTTTGTACCTGGACAAAAGACTGTTACTTCTGTTTGAGTTCTTTAAATGGGCTGAGGTTCTTGATTTCATGCTGCTCTGGCTTTGTTTGGAATGTCTTAGTTATTAGAATTGCTAGAAATTGTAAGGAATTTGGGTGACTGAGCTCAAGAGGATTTTACAATTGTGTAACAAGAAGCTACCTTTCTAAAGACTTGTTCTGTTAATTCAATAATTACTTTCAAAGAACAAAAGTTTTATGTAGGTGGATTTTCAAAACCTTGGCTAAATGTTCTGTGCCCTTTGCAGGGAGAGCAGCTCTTCAGAAGAGAGTGATGGCGTTATTGAGGCGCATTGAGCACCCCACTGCAGGCAACACAGAGGTGAGCTGACTTCTCACTTAATATGCTCTGTCTGCATATTAAAAAAAAAAAAAAATTGTTGCTACACATAGTTTTGAAGCTAAATCTTGATATATTTTATCTTCTTTCAGGCCTGGGAGGATACACATGCAAAATGGGAACAAGCTACAAAACTAATCCTTAACTATCCAAAGACCAAAATGGAAGATGGGCAGGTGACTATGAATTTTTCCATTGGTTCAACATTTAGAAATTCTAAACAAGCCTTTAAGCTTATTTATTTTAAGGTGTTTGAGTTTTCACATAGCAAAAGACCAGGTGTTGTCTCCCAGGTGACCGAGAGCCTGCACAAGACGATCGTGAAGCGGCGGATGTCGCACGTCAGCGGCGGCGGCTCCATCGACCTGTCGGACACGGAGTCGCTGCAGGAGTGGATCAACATGACGGGATTCCTGTGTGCCCTGGGCGGGGTGTGCCTGCAGCACCGCAGCAGCGCGGGGCTGGCCACCTACAGCCCGCCCATGGGCCCCCTCAACGAGCGCAAGGGCTCCATGATCTCCATGGTCTCCACTGAGGGCGGCGTGGAGACCCCGGTCAGCAAATTCATCGACCGCCTGCTCACCCTGATGGTCTGCAACCACGAGAAGGTGGGGCTGCAGATACGCACCAACATCAAAGACCTGGTGGGGCTGGAGCTCAGTCCAGCGCTTTATCCCATGCTCTTCAACAAACTGAAGAATACCATCAGCAAGTTCTTTGATTCTCAAGGACAGGTGAGTTACAGTTGTGTGATACTATTCACGTTTGTGTCAGTCCTGCTTTTCCCCTGGGTGGCTGAAATGGATCCCTGTTTGTGTTCTGTGCACACCCCCTGTGAGCAGAGTGATTGTCACAGCACATGTTAATGATTATTGTGGTTGTGATTCTGGGCTGTTATTTAACATTCTTGAGTAGTGAACTCTTGAGTGCAGAGTCTGAGATTGTTTGTGGAATCTTTAAGGCTGGCAGTGTTCACGTATCGTGACATGTATTGGAATTCTTGGTGGTATTGACTTGGTGGTAACTAGAACAATGCTTGTCCGTGAGATTTTTGAAATGTTGCCGTGTATTTGGCAAATACCCTTCTCTGGTTTTACATGTAAAAAATTAACCAGAAATTTTCATCCTGTAGGTCTTGTTAACTGACACCAACACACAATTTGTAGAGCAAACCATTGCTATAATGAAGAATTTGCTTGACAATCACACAGAAGGGAGCTCAGAACACCTCGGACAAGCGAGCATTGAGACAATGATGCTGAATCTGGTTAGGTAAGGAGCATTCTTGACCTTCCTATACACAGGCATTATGTTTAAGAAGTGACTTGGAGTCTTCTAGTTTATATCTTCTCTGCTTGTGTCCGTGGAGAAGCAGCAGCTGATTTTCTGATCCTCCTTATGGTTCTGACAACTTCAGTAATTGTGGAAGTTGTGTAGCATAAAGTGCATTGCTGAATAGTGACTATTGTTTTTTAAAGAGCTGACCATTCCATAGCTTTGCCCTGTTCCCATAGGTGATCCTGGTTATTTTTCTGTACATTGATGTTAGTGGTTAAAAACCAGCTGAAGGGGAGATTTCTGTTCACTATTACACTGATAGAAAATTTTGGCCAGAAGAAATTTGCTTCTGATGCAGGGGCTTTCTTGGGGCAGAGGAAGTGAAGTAGCATGAAGTATTTAATTAATCTTTTTGCTTTTTATTTCAGGTATGTGCGTGTGCTCGGAAATCTGGTACATGCCATTCAAATAAAAACAAAGCTCTGTCAGTTAGTAGAAGTAATGATGGAAAGGAGAGATGACCTTTCATTTTGTCAAGAAATGAAATTTAGGTAAGAATGGCATTACCTAACTTACAGGGTAGAGTACTGTGGGCATGTGTGGTTTTCTTTGGTAAGGTGGTTAAAAAAGAAACCAAAGCCCAGTCACACCAATATTCCTGGTACAGGGAGAGTTCCTTTGTCTTTCTTTTCAGAATAATTATGAGCCTGGTGCTTCATTTAAGTATTATTTAGTTTGTGGTGATACTGGACACTTGTAACAATTTAATGTGTGATACACACCGGTGGAAAAAAACCAACAAAGCTAAAACAATCTATTTATGTGTAACAGGAACAAAATGGTGGAATATTTGACAGACTGGGTAATGGGAACTTCTAATCAAGCAACAGATGAGGATGTGAAATGCTTGACAAGGTAAGAGGCACTCTTCACCTGTAACAGCATTCCCGGTGGCATTTGATACCCATGGATGAACTGGCATGTTGGGCTTGCTATAACAATAATAATGTTAAGGAAAAGAGAAAAATTGAAATAGAAGCTTTGGTGAGCAACAGGAGAATTATATTTAATGTTTAGTCTTAAATTACTTGGCTCCTTTTAATACTTTATCTAATTTAGAACCTGTAACACAAAATATAAGAGCTGTTTTCATGATGGACAGAACCTTAGTAGAATACTTTTTGTTATTAAAAGTGTTATTTTTCATCTGCAGGTAGAACTATAAGCAAAAGTGACTTATACTTGTTAAACTTTATTTTTCAGAGATTTGGACCAGGCAAGTATGGAAGCAGTGGTCTCTCTTCTTGCTGGGCTTCCACTCCAGCCTGAAGAAGGAGATGGTGTTGAGTTGATGGAAGCAAAATCTCAGTTATTTCTCAAGTAAATAGTGACTTTTAACTGTTTCTCTATACGATCACTCTAAGTAGAAGCCCTATATGACCTTTATTACAAACTGTGCTTTTCTTCCAGCAGAAATGATTTTATTATCCCAACAAGAATTACCTCTTTTCTGGGCTATTTGAAAATCTCTGCTTTGTAGGTTTATGAAAACATTTCCATTTAAAAAATAATTAGAAAATTTGGCTTTTTTTTCTGCTTAATGCCGATGTGTTTTTCAGTCACGGCAGGAATTACCTCAATTTGATACTGTATTTTATTTATTTTTATCCATGAAACTTAAACGCTCTTTAAAGACATCCATTGGTTGAGGCACACCAGTGTTAGGGGGAATGGGCACACAGGTTTGGGACAAAGGGAGGTTGTTGGAGCACAGTTAAGGTTTGGGCTGTGCTGCAAGGAGGCTCCTTGGGGTGGGGGTGAGGTTTTGGGGAGGTTTGTTGTGTGATTGCTGCTGAGGGTGTGGTTTTGGGAGGTTTGTTGTGTGATTGCTGCTGGGGGTGAGGTTTCAGGAGGTTTGTTGTGTGTTGGCTCCCATGGGTGAGGATTTGGGAGGTTTGTTGTGTGTTGGCTCCCAAGGGTGAGGATTTGGGAGGTTTGTTGTGTGTTGGCCCCCATGGGTGAGGTTTTGGGAGGTTTGTTGTGTGTTGGCTCCCATGGGTGAGGTTTTGGGGAGGTTTATTTTGTGATTGCTCCCCTGGGTGAGGTTTCAGGAGGTTTGTTGTGCGTTGGCTCCCATGGGTGAGGATTTGGGAGGTTTGTTGTGTGTTGGCCCCCATGGGTGAGGTTTTGGAGAGGTTTATTGTGTGGTTGCTCCCCTGGGTGAGGTGTCAGGAGGTTTGTTGAGCTTGGCTGCCTGGCAGGGCGCGTGTGACCGTGAGGGCCTGTCCCCAGGTACTTCACGCTGTTCATGAACCTGCTGAACGACTGCAGCGAGGCGGAGGAGGACGGCGCGGCGGCGGGCGGGCGCAAGCGCGGCATGTCGCGCAGGCTGGCGTCGCTGCGGCACTGCACCGTGCTGGCCATGTCCAACCTGCTCAACGCCAACGTGGACAGCGGCCTCATGCACTCCATAGGTAACGCCCTGCCTGCCTGGCGCAGCGCCTGCCCTGCTTTTACATCCTCCTTATGCTGCTGCCTTCCCTCCTTCAGGCTTGGGCTATCATAAAGACCTCCAGACCAGAGCCACCTTTATGGAAGTCCTCACCAAAATCTTGCAGCAGGGGACAGAATTTGATACCTTGGCAGAAACGGTGCTGGCAGATCGGTTTGAGAGATTGGTGGAGTTGGTTACAATGATGGGTGATCAGGGAGAGCTTCCTATTGCTATGGCTTTAGCCAATGTGGTGCCTTGTTCTCAGTGGGTAAGTTGATTTTATTTCCTACGTTTTGTTAAGATAATAAGACTTGAAATAAAAAGTGCAACAGCAGTCTGGTACAGAGAGAATAGAACTGCCCCTGAGCTAGACTTTCTTTGTATGTTCATAAAAATGTACTGAATCTAAGTTCAGATCTTGGTGATAAACTACATTTTAGTTAATATCTAAGAACGATTTTATATGCAGTTATTATAATAAATGCATCTGGGCTGGTTATTTATTACAGGTGGTGTGTGCTGTGTTGCACACACACACAGAATTGTGTTTGCTCTTCTAAGTTTTAGCAAGATAAGTTGGGCTTTGTTATACAGCGGAGTAGCTGCTTGTCTGTCTGGATAACCATTATGAACTTGTAAGACTGGATAGCCTGAGGCAGATTTTTAGACAAGCAGTAGCATAGGAAGCGTTTGCAGAGAGATTGTTTTTGTGTAATTTGGTATTTACCTGTCAGAGCCCATAGCAGACACAAAACTTTATTGCAAACTGCTTGGTGATTTTGTCATAGTACTGGATTTCATACTTGCCTTGGCTCCCTGCGAGTCAGATTAACTCTTGTTCCTCCCTTTAAGGATGAGCTGGCTCGTGTCCTGGTCACACTCTTTGATTCCCGGCACCTGCTCTACCAGCTCCTCTGGAATATGTTCTCAAAGGAGGTCGAGTTGGCAGACTCCATGCAGACACTCTTCCGAGGAAACAGTTTAGCCAGTAAAATAATGACTTTCTGTTTTAAGGTACATCATCTCTTTTTTTTTCTCTGCTAAAGATCTCTTGAATAGCAGGAAAAGTTTAGTAATATGAAAATACAAAGCTGCCAGTCTGTGTCATTAAGCACTTGAGTAATGGGATTAGATAAAAGCCATACTGAGTTGCCTTTGGGTCTCAGTTTGAGTTAGTCTCAGCTCTCACATCTGTTAAATTTACAAAGGTTTCTTTTTGTGTTTTAACATTTCATGAAGTGAATCTTGTAGAATGCTTATGTTCAGGTCCTTAAAAAGTAGGTATGTCCCTGGCACTAAACTTTTGCCTTTCTGACTAGTTCAGTTATATGAATGATTCTGGGTCAGTGCCAGCTGGAGGACTGTTCCTGGTAAATTCTCAGGTCTTGTTTGTGCTCCCATTTCAGTTCAAAAAGTTGTGTACAAACAGAGGTGAAGTGTGGAATCAGTCCCCTAAGAAAGAATGTCTGCTGGTCAGCTGGGTTGTTATTTTTCTCTAATTGGGAATTAATTAAAATACTTGTAGAAATTGACCTTGGTTGTGTTCCAGAGGTGAGATTATAATATACAAACCCAAGTTTTACAGGAATTTGGCTTATGCCAAAACAGATCAAGTGTTTTCAGGCCATTGAAAGCTTCCAGAGCTTTGCAGCATTCCTGTGTCAATCTGTCCTTGTTTCCCCTGCACACAGGTCTATGGTGCTACATATTTGCAGAAGCTGTTGGAACCCTTGTTGCGGACTGTGATCACATCCCCTGAGTGGCAGCACGTCAGCTTTGAGGTGGATCCAACAAGGTTTGAGATTCAGGGCGAGCAGCAGATGTATTTATCTGTAAACATGATTCCCGCTCATTGTCTGTAATAGGATTCCTTTTTCCTTGTGGCAGATATTTTTCTCATGCTTTCATACTGTTGTACCTCTCACTTTTCCAGGCACATTAATTGTCTCTGCAGCCCTCTTGCTCTGTTGCTTTAAATTATTTCTGACTCTTAGAAAAATTAAAAGTATTCATCTCTTAAGTAGCTTATGCAAAGATAGACCTTCTAATTAATACTTTAACCATCAACTGTGTCTACCTCAAAATTCCTTGCAGATAAAAAATCCTGAACTGATAAAGCAGTTATCAGTAGGAATTGTTATGCATGTGTTAGTATGAAGTGGTCTGAGAGAATCCCACCTACAGCTGTCTGTCCATTACTGAATTTTACATGACCTTTTATTTGTATCTTACATAGTTTCCTTACGTAGTTTAAAACAGTGATGGAAACTTTTGTGTAAAAGATCACAAGTATTTCCATAAGAAAAAGGGGAAATGAGGTTCTTACCAAGGATGTAAGTGCAGTTTGTGTTATGTTTGATTGCTGGTCATACATGTGTGGGTCTGTTTCAGGCTGGAGCCCACAGAAAGCCTTGAAGAGAACCAGCGGAGTCTCTTGCAAATGACAGACAAGTTTTTTCAGGCAATCATTAATTCCTCCTCGGAGTTCCCACCCCAGCTGCGCAGTGTGTGCCATTGTTTATACCAGGTATGCCTGCAGTGGTTGCCTGCCCCTAAGCTTTGGGGTTGGTTTGTGCAATTCCAGCAGTTTGGAGTTTGGTGCTAGACACAGGGGGCATCTCTAAAGGCTTTTCTCAGGCATTTGATAAGTACTGCTGCTTTGATAAGTAACACCAGTCTGAACGCTGGGGCTAAGTGGTGTTTTAAGGGTTGTGTTGGCAATCACGAGGTGACTGAAGGTACTCGGGTTCCCTGACCTCCATCCTCAGCTCCTCTGCTCTGTCCCGTGGCTGCTGAGCCCAGTGTCCTGCTGGATCCCCGTGTATGTTTCTGATGGATTCAGCTGCTGCTAAAAATCTGAGTAGGAGTTCCCTCGGAGCTCACTGGGAGTGCAGTTTCCAGTCCAGTTGGAGGCTGTCACAGAAATGCTGTGCCTGGTGGAATATTGGAGCCGTGGTCTCAGTGAGGTGCTCTGGAAGAGCTACTCTGCCCTTTCAGCCATAGTCTGTATTCAGGTCTAAAGCAAAGCCAAGCAGATGGATTTTCTGACCTGTGTGAACTAGTGATGAGTAACAAAAATCCTGTCACATTTGCACAGGGGATGCTGGGGTCACCGGGGAAACTGCTGCAATGCCCAGAGCTGGGGAATGAGAACAGGGAATGTGTGTTGGCACTGTTGTGGTCTGGGGTTGTTCTGTGAGCCCTTGCATTGAAGCAGATACCAAGCCTTGTCCCTGCTGACAGCTCTGTAAAAGCCTCTGAAGGCTTTTGGTTTCTCTTGCTGACAGTGGCTGTGTTTGGGTTGGTGGCAGAGTGACTTTGGGGTTTTTTGATGTGTTTGGGTTTTGTAAGGAGGAAATGAAGTGAGCACATTGGTTTCCTTCATGGCCACAGTGTCACATACATCAACTAGAAGAATATTTGAGTGTTACTGAGAATATCACACACAGTCTTGGTTGTTCCTTCTGTTATTGGATGTTGCATTCTCCCACACCTCATCCCAGAACTGGGTTTATATGCTGTTTCCAGCATGTGCCAGATTATTGCCATTTCACTGGTCCATTGGTAGCAATTATTTATGTGCAAACCATTTGTAATTGCTTTGTGAAATGGAATTTTTAAAATATGCTCACCAGCAGGCATTCCCAGAGATTCTTCTATGGAAGCCTTTCCAAGTGTGTTTGCTTTATTCTTACCTTTACTGTGTGTGGTATTAAGGGTAATTTGTTCCTGGAAGAGATGATTTACTGGCAGATATACAAGTGGTATTAACTGATATTTAGCTTCAATATTTACTACTTTTACTGTTTCTAGTAACAACTAGATTTCTGTACAAGTATTTGACTAACAGTATTTGTGATAAACATTCTGTACTTAAGATTTCAGAGTTTTGAAGAGTCTGGCCGTTATCTGAAAGAAAGTAAAACTAAGATCCGATTTGGGGGCATTAATCCATTTTTATCGTAAGAACCAAATAGGTGATCTTTATAAGATAACTTCCCTTTTAAAAAGGTGAACGTGTTCTATCCCAAGCACTAATGAGAGTAAATTATACTGAATTTTGTGGTGGTTTTTTCATGCTTAGAGTTTTAAAATAGCTGTGTGCAAAGAATGCTCACCAGATGTGTTCTGTAAATGATTAGTAGCTAGTTTTAATCTCTGTAGCAACCTCACAGAAATGGTGTCTTTAGCTGGATATTGGCATCAGTGCTGGCTGGTGTTTCTGTTCGGGAACAGAGCCCAATGAGTGTTTTCCTTTGGAAACATCAATAACTGGCTACTGGGACAGATTCACCTGGCTCCTTACAGGTAATGTATGTTCAGGAGTGTGTTGTGAGAGCAAGCATGCTCACAGTAACTCTTACAGAGGATCTGTGCTGGCTCTTCCATAAAATCCCCATGAACATACGTGGCTTGCCTTGTGAAAGCAAGGTGGAAATTTTCCTCTAGCTGCAGTACCCCAGAGAGTAGAGTGTGTGTGCAAGTGCTTCAGGAGCCACTCCTGGAAGTACACAGGGCAAGTTGGCAGAGGTGCCACTGGTTAAATACTAATAGGTCCTGCTCAGGTTTCAGTTCAGCTTGCTTAGCAGAGGGCTTTACTGGCTGGTTTGGGTTGGGGTGGTTGCTGTTCGTGCTGTCCCATCCTGAACGTGTGGAAGGTCTGTGCCAGTGCCAGTGTCACCCTCTGGAGGGGGCTGAGTGCTGCAGCTGGCTGGGACCCAGCCCTGGTGCTGCTGGAGCTTCCCAGGAATGCCCAGCCCTGTCCCAGCTCCCGGGAGTGCTGCTGCACCTCTGCCTGGGGAGCAGGGCACGAGGGCCTGGGGCTTTGCTCAGATGCTGCTGGAAGTAGGGCAGAATTGGAGTCTTCTTGGTAGGTCCCTTTGCGTCTCAGTGAAATGCAGAAATAAGCACCATCAAGTCAGATCTCTTGACTTGGAAATCTCTAATAAATTAACAAAGACTGTAGCTTTTTTCTTCCTTTGTCCAGAGAGTGTTTTATGGCAGAGTTACCTCTCACAGTGGTAGTAACCCTGATGGTTCACAGGTCTAACCAAATTGAAGGACACACAGAGAAACATTGGAAGATTCAAAACTCTAAATTTAATTTAAAAAGCAATATGTATTTCAATGGTATAACACTACTATTTGTATTGTTAAAATTATTTGGGGATGGTAAAATACATTTGAAAGCTGAATACACGATTTAAGGCCCAAGATTGTGTATCATGAGCACATTGATGTGGTTTGACTTTTAATCTAGCCAGAAATAGTAGAAATGATTGAAATTCAACATTTGCTTGTTTTGTATTTAGTGCTTTGTAAACAAGATGTAATAAAACTGTGGAATAAAAACTCCGTCATCAGTCTTTAGTTTATATATTTCATTTTCTGTTGGTTATGTTTGTTACATTTTACTGTGTAATTTATGTACAAGTCAACATTGGTTTTTTGTTGCTGTATGTAGTTGGTGCTGTGACTTGTTTGTGCTCATCTCTGTTCTGTAGGCAACTTGCCACTCTCTACTGAATAAAGCTACCGTAAAAGAAAAAAAGGAAAACAAAAAATCAGTAAGTTTGGAGACCTTTTTATTAGCCATTTCTTTCAAAGCACAACAGAAGTCTTTTGCTGTTTGTTCAAAATATCTTCACTTCAGTCTATTTGACCTCACTGTAAAATCATTCTACTAATTCTGGCACAAAATAACTTTCATTTCAATTAACACTGGAATTAAGTGTAGATTTAAAATATTCTCTGTGTGCCTATTTGAGTAAATGAGACATTTTTAACATTACTGCTTAGTATTTAATATTCTGACTCTTCTAGCCTTGCCACCATCTTCAAAATAAAAAATTGTGGAAGAAAAATGTTTTCTTTGGTTTTGAGAAAAATCTGGGTCTGTTGAGCTGCTTTAACACTCTGGCAGATAACCTGAGCTTGCATCCTGGGCAAAGAACCATTAATATTTGTGGGGTACTGGAAAGAGGCTTGTGGGCCTTGTTTCTGACACATTTTCTTTTGTTTCCTTTGTGATTATGTGAGAAAACCCCAACTTTAGCACTTGTATTATTTCCTTGGAAAAGCAGGTTTTCCATTTTCAGTAACTTGCTGTGTTAGGGTTTAGATCTGTGGGTTGCTTTAGAGCATTGTCTTTAAAAGTTCAGACTTACTCTTTTCTTTGGCAGTGACCTCAGAGTACAAAGTATGAATCAACCAGAATGGAAATCTAGACTTTTATTAAATACTATCTTATTTTTGCTATAACTGAGCAGAATAGTAATCATGTTTAAAATGCAAAAGCTGAGGGCAAACCAGTATTTTACAAGAAAATGTCAGTAATTGCATCACAAGGTAACTGACTGGAGTTGCTACTGAACCAAAGTGATTCTTGGTGTGTTTTGTACTAATGGCTTTGTCTGGTTTAAGCAGCATGATTTGAGATTGCATTAGTTATGTTTTGAAGTATTTTATTAAACTGGGATTTGTTTGGAGGCATTTTTTTTTTAATCTTAAACTATACAGGATAATACAGATAATAGCAATTTTGTTCTGTGGAAAGGAACAATCTGATTCCTTTTGATTAACCATTGTTACTCATTACAATATGCACATATGGATACTGATGTTTTATATAACCACATGTTGAATATCTAAGAACTTTATTTTTGTCAGGAAGCTTTGTCTTTAACTTTTCAAAGTTAAATCAAAGACATCCAAAGAACAACTCTTCTCTTAGTAACTCATAGTTGATTTCCTAAAAGAGAGGAGATTTCTTCAGAGTTACTTTTTCCTGGATGGCAAAGGACAATATTTTAAATCTGCTCAGTGGTTTTATACAGCGTATGTGTAGGCAGAGGAGTGCACTGGCCACTCAGCTCTGGCTCCTTCTGTCCTGTTGTGGACAGGTGATGGTTTTGAAGGGTATTTCTGCAAAGAGCTCCTCCTCACAAATGGAAAATTACTCCTGAAGCTGTAGAGCAGTGTTATTGCTGGAGAGGCTTGTGGCTCAGTTGTGCAGTCACAAACACAGATCCGAGACCCAGTAGGTGGAAGGTGCTCCCTGTGCTGGGAGAGGGCAGTGCACACCTGAGTCTGGGGCTGTGGCACCTGCGTGGGGTCAGCTTTGAGACGTGGCCAGGAGCTCTGGGAGCCGTGTCCCTGCCAAGGGAGCTGGGCAGCAGCTGAGGAGAGCCAGCTGCTGTCCGAGAACCCCACTCCTTTCCTTCCTGTTCTGGTTCTCTGGGATGCAAGAGAGTCCCACTCCAGTGTGCTGAGCATGATCGGTGTGGAAAGAATGCTTTGGCTTGGCTTGCCGTGCAAGGCTTTGGGGAGCCCTTGCCCGTTGCTTAATGCAGGACTGTTGTGTGTAATTGTCCGTGCACAGGTGGTGAGCCAGCGCTTCCCCCAGAACAGCATCGGGGCCGTGGGCAGCGCCATGTTCCTGCGCTTCATCAACCCTGCCATCGTGTCCCCGTACGAGGCGGGCATCCTGGACAAGAAACCCCCGCCCCGCATCGAGCGTGGGCTCAAGCTCATGTCAAAGGTGAATCCAGACACGTCTGTGCGTGCCCCGGGTTTGTGTTCTGCCTGCTGCAGCACTGCTCCTAGAGCAGTATGAGAAAATGGGGGAAACGTGCAGGCTTTTGTAGCAGTCACGTTTATAGAAAGTGCAGTGTCTGTGCCATGTTTACGCATCGTGGCATTGTTTGAGCTCTCAGCAGTGTAAGGATGGGGGTGCGCACTTTGCCAAAAGGATGGATAAGAGAGTGGAATTCCAGCCTTTCCCTTGAACTTCTCATTTGGAAGCTAACAAAGAGACCGATGTTCTGTGGGTGCAGTGAGGGTTGCAGCAGCCAGCATTTATCAGTTCAACCCACTGCTAAAGAAGGGATTTTTCCTGTCTTTAATCTTATTTGGTAATATTTCTTGTAAAAAAAATTTTAAAAAGGTTTAATGAGGGCATACAAGTTCTATGGCCTGTGTATATTATCTACTGTAAATGTTGGGAAATTGTATTTTTCTTTAACTGGGGGTGTGTTACTGCTTTTACTTACCTTTCTTAAATTCCAGGATAAAATACTTAATAACTTACTGGTGGTTTGAAAGGTGATTTATTTTCCTGGTTTAAAGAGCATAAAAAAGTGAACTGTTTTTAGTATTTAAATGTATGAGAAAGAAAATACTTTGGAAATGAATGTATTTTAAATTTACTTACTGGCTTTTTGTTGTGAAATCTCAAGACAACAAGTGAAAATGAACTGTTTCTGCCAGTTTAATTTCACCGGCAGAAGTATTTGTATCAATTACTGTAACAGGTAATACATTAAACCTCTGTGTGTCTGCATGTTTCTTCTTTTAGATCCTTCAGAGTATTGCCAACCACGTGCTGTTTACGAAAGAGGAGCACATGCGGCCGTTCAATGACTTCGTGAAGAGCAACTTTGACGCGGCACGAAGGTAAGGCCAGGGGACAGCACGCGGGTGTGCTGTGTGTGGGGAGAGTGGGGAGAGCTGCTGTGCCCCGCAGGACAGCCCTTCCCTGGCCCTCCCACGCTGATGTTTGTTCCTGGCTCTGAATTGCAGGTTTTTCCTCGACATCGCGTCCGACTGCCCGGCCAGCGACACCGTCAACCACAGCCTGTCCTTCATCAGTGACGGCAACGTGCTGGCGCTGCACCGCCTGCTCTGGAACAACCAGGAGAAAATCGGCCAGTACCTGTCCAGCAACAGGTGGGGCTGCAGCCCGGCAGGAGGGCGTGTGCTGAGGGGAAAGCTGGCAGAGTCCTGGAGTGAACCATAAAGCTCATCCCATCTCAGCCCCTGCCATGGGCAGGGACATCTTCCACTGTCCCAGGGTGATCCAAGCCCTGTCCAGCCTGGCCCTGGACACTTCCAGGGATCCAGGGGCAGCCACAGCTGCTCTGGGAACCTGTGCCACAGCTTCCCCACCCTCACAGGGAAGGATTTCTTCATAATATCCTATCTAAATCTCCCCTCCTTCAGCTAAAAGCTGTTAATATTTGGAAATACTCCCTTCTGTTGCTTCTGTTATTACTGAGAAGAATATCAGTCATCATTGAAGATCTCTCATAATTACTTTAAAAAAGAAAATCCAGCTTGTCCCAGTTGAGGAAAGGTAGTGGGAGTTGCTGAGTAAAGAAGGAGTTTCCTGACAAAGAACATGTTGTTTGTAGGGACCACAAGGCTGTTGGACGACGACCTTTTGACAAGATGGCAACACTTCTTGCCTACCTGGGGCCTCCTGAGCACAAACCCGTGGCAGATACGCACTGGTCCAGCTTAAATCTCACTAGTTCCAAGTTTGAAGAGTTTATGACAAGGTAAGAAGGTTACTGTGGTGGGGACACACATTGTGCATTCCTAATTTCTAGACTTGATCATGTGAGGAGATGCCAGTAGTTTATAAGATTCTCTGCTATCAAAAAGCTGAGTGTACACAAACCTTCTAGGTTACTGAGTAGATTTTAATTTAAAAAACTAAACTGAGAATGAGAAATTATGGTAACATATTTGATTTAAGGAAGGTTCAAGATTGTGTAAACTTAATACTTTTGTTCAGAGATGTAAGTGAAGAGGGTTTGGGATTTTTAAAATTTGTTTAAAAGGCAGTTGTGAAAGTTGATGTCAATGTATTGCTTTTTAGACATCAGGTACATGAAAAAGAGGAGTTCAAAGCACTGAAAACATTAAATATTTTCTACCAAGCTGGGACATCCAAAGTTGGCAATCCTGTTTTCTACTACATCGCTCGGCGGTAAGAAATCTTTCACCTTCCCAATTTGAAATGAACCTGTCAATGAAAGGTATCAAGTGTATGTAAGAGACACCAGCTCGGTAACAAACCAGAGTTTGAAAATAGCTTATTTGTTAATATTGGCTGACAGTATTTTTGACTTGTTTCCTAAACTAAAACTATAATTTCAAAGTAATTACACTCCTGACAGGAGTCATTCCTGGAGGTGTTAAGGAAGGGGAGATCCCTGTGCTCACCCCCAGGTGTGGTCAGAGGCAGCTCTGAGGATTGGATGAGCTGCTGAAGCTGCTCTCTGCGCTGAGGTGCTGCTGGTGGGGGTGTGCTGGCAGCACTGGGGAGGCTGGTTTGGCTTGGGGAATGCTGCCAGGGCTGGGATTTCTCCCGTCCTGGCACCACCAGGCACTTTGGGGTGCTGGCACAGCCCCTGGGGTGTTCATGGTCCGGTCATTGCTGGTGCCTCTGGGAGCAGAGCCCTGCTGGGGTGCTCCCTGCTGCCTGTGCTGCCCATGGTGGCAGTGGCACTGGGCCACTTCCAGTGTAGTCATGGGAGGATGTCATCAGCCGTGATTCTTTGGGTGCAGTGAAAGAACACAGGATGAGGAGCATCACTTATCATCTGTGCTGATTTTCTGTCTTCAAAAGCCACACAACAGTCCATGAAACCTGCAGGTGTGCTGATAGAAGGGGTTGGCTTGAAGGCAGCCTGGATGCCTTTTTTCCCCCCTTTAAAATTTTTTTTTTTAGCAAGATCCCTAATGTTTAATCCCCTTACATGCACCGAGTTAGAAGCAAAGGCAGTCTTTTGAATTCTCTTTAAAAAACTCTGCTTGCCACATTTTTCTTCTCCATTTTGTTCCATTAGACACGGTCTTA
This sequence comes from Taeniopygia guttata, assembly GCF_048771995.1. Classification (NCBI taxonomy): domain Eukaryota; kingdom Metazoa; phylum Chordata; class Aves; order Passeriformes; family Estrildidae; genus Taeniopygia; species Taeniopygia guttata. The sequence goes on from NC_133044.1 coordinate 777,847, forward strand.
TTTCATGTCAAGTCAAACAAAATGCCTGCATTGTTATCTTGCCTTGTTCAGACAAGAAATTAGGCATACAAATGCAGAGAGTAGTGATAACCCATCTTAAAAAGTGACTGTGCCTGGCAGTGATCCGAGGCATCCTTATGTATTCTGTGCAGACCCGACACACAGTGTTTCCTTGTTTGCAGAGCACGAAATGGTTATTTCACCTGCAGAGAAAGAATTTCTGGAAGTAAATCAAGACAAAAGTTTGCACCACATGTTTGCTAGTCCTAGCTCACTTCCCTCTTCTTTAAAAGCAGAAAAATTAATTTATCCAAAGATGCCTGACTGGGCAAAACTGTCATGGTCTCCAGTCAGCCAAGCATTCCTGCCTTCAGAGAGGGTGGGAAGGGGCAGATTTTTGAACATTTTATCCAGGTATGAGATATTAATGAAAATACTGTTGTGCTGCAACATGAGCCTTGCTGCTAGGTGAGTTATTACCTTTATCTTCAGCAGCTGCACAATTGAGGAGTCCTGGCAGGGCTGCCTTTCAAACCAGCAGGAAGGGCTTCGCTCTGGGATGATGCTCTGGCATTATCCCTCATTATCCCTTCTCATAGGGATGTGGCTAAGTGGAGCTTATTTGGGGTGTTTGTCTTCTGGTTCTGAGCCAGGTGTTGCATTTTCAAGGTGTGAAATGTGGAAAAATTGTTTAGATTGGAGCTGCCAGGCTGTTTGAGGACTTGTAGCAGGCTGGGGTTTTTGGGTTGGTTTTTTTCCCTTTTTGTTTTTTTTTTTTTTTTTTCTTTTGGGTTTTTGTTTTTTTGTAGTTGAAGATCTGGTTGCTAAGGCATTGTTGAGTCATTTTACTGATATATCTGGATCAGTTTATGTCCTTCTTGTGCTGTGAAATTTAATTCCTTCTGTCATCTATCTTCACATTTTGTTTCCTGGGCAACAACCCAGCTTCTGGAGCCAGTACTCTTCTGTTTTTAATCTCTACCCAGTTACAAAAATGATCCATAAATCAATGAATATTGATCCTGAACTACTGCCATTAGGTTTTAAGCTGATCCCAAACTAATTAATAGGAATAAAACCTCTGAGTTATTGCTGCAGACCGCAGCAATCCCCACAGCATTTTTACCCTTTCCAGAGCGAGTATACAGCTATTAGAGGTGTGCCAGAGCTTTTCTGGGTATTTTGAATATTGCCCTGAAATGCTAAATAGTTGTTTTGGATACCAATTTCTCAGAGAATAGATGATTTTGTATTTCTGGAGGTCTGAGTGCACGGCATGTTTACAAACGCAGGCCCCCGGCTCAGCTCAGAGTGGCTGAGCAGTTGCCCAGCAACAAGTGCTGGACTCCCACGCTTCTGCCTCCTCCCTGCTGCCTTATCGACTCATTCGTATTCCAGAAAAATAGCAGGAAGCCTCAATTCCAGTCTGCTGTTCTGAAAGCAGTCTGAGCAGGCAGCCTGGTGCTGCAGCAGCTCAGGCAGGGTTTGGGAGGGAGCACAGCCCCGGAGTGCCGGGGTGCCAGCTCACTTCATACCCAGCTGTGGGTCTGGGATCCAGCTGCCCCGTCCTGCCTGTGCTTCGGGACACCCCAGAGCCCCATTTCCTCTTCAGGCTTTTCTTAGCATGCTGAGGAGTTTAGGCTGGGTAGCAAGTCCTTCAGCGTGGGGGCTTGCAGTTTGCCCCAGATAACCTCTGGAAAGCAGTGTTTTCCTGTTGCTGGTCATCAGATTGTCTCATTATGGGTGAAACATTCTCAGAGCCTTACAAGTCAATTCCCTGTAGGTTTTTTTAATGCAATAGAATTTGGCATCCTGTACTGATTCTGCAGCAAAGACACAGGCAGTATTTCCTGTAATTTCCTCAAATCAAGCAGTTTGGCCACAGCACCTCATTTTGTGATGAGTTCTGCCTTGCAAGCCCAGCTGCTCCCACTGTGTGGGATGAGGCCACAAGAATGATGCAGTTCTGGGAATTGCTGAGTTCTGAGCATGGGAAATAGTTTGGTGCTGTGCTACAGTCAGTCAGCACTTAGCAAGCCCAGGGAGCGTCCAAGGAGAGCAGCAGCAGGGACTTCTTCAGGGTTTCTAAAGTTCTAAAGAGTAGGAAGGGGAAGGATAGTGCCAGTGTTGTGATCATCTCATCAGCTTATTGCTAAACAATATTAGAGATATATCAGTATCTAAATAATGAATTTAATATAACTATAATTTCCCCCTGTAAGGCATGACAATGGAGCCAAATGTCTGCTTTAAACAGGTTTGTACAATACAATGCTGTCTATTTATTTGTTTTACTCTGCTTGTTCGAAAAGAGTCACAGTCACTAGTTCAGTTCAATACAAACATAACTTTATTTTTACTTAAATGCCAATGAAATAACTGTACAAATCCATTGAGTAACATTTACTGTTAGAAATTAAAATACAATTCCGGTTATAGAAATACTGCTCACAAGTGGAAAGTTGTCATTACTCTGATACCAGTAGTTGTGAATGATCTACAGCCCCCATTGACACCTTGGGAGAAACAGGTAGAGGATTCCAGTCTTGTTTGTGAGGTTTTCTGGGTTTTGCAGCACCTTCATGCTACAATAACTGGAAATTAAATGGCCTGGAATGAATGGAAAACATTGTATAAGATCTGTAATATTAAGCGGATTATACTTTTTCAATTAACTTGTTCTTCAGTTTTCATTTCATGCTGTTTGCAAAACTTCATCTGTAGTATATCAAGTACCTTTGCCATAATTTAGATAATTTTCCTAGAGTGGACAGAACCATGCGTGCAGCTATTTCTACTGGCTGACGGTGCAGATGTCGAGGAGAAGAGCATCCATGCTCGCCCTTAGAAAGCAGGGATTTGGGCATGTTCAGTGCCATGGACTGGGTTCATTCTCTTTGGAGTCACAAGAGTCAGGAATGCTTCAATGACAGCTCACCAGCTAACTGCTTAATTGATTTGTGACATGACTTGTGTTTGAAATCGGCTGATATTTCATTTTACTGATAGTGGTTTGCTACGCTCTGGCTGATTTGTGGTATTCTTTTAAGCACACCATATTAACATTTCAGCATGTCACTTGACATAAAGTCAAGGAGTTCCAGGTCATTAATTTGGGTAGATAACTCCTTGGTGTTTGACAGTGTCATGGCACTGAACATCTGGCATTTTTCTCTACTTTTGTCTTTTTTTTTTCTTCTTTTTTTTTTTTCTTTTTTTTTTTATTATGGAGAGAGCAATAACTTGCCTGCAGTCTCTAAGTCAAGCCAGAGCAGAAGGATACTGGCCCCTACCACTGTCCCATGCTGAAGCTGGACCATGTTGCCATCTCAGTTTACACCCTCTTAGCAGACATCATGGCACTGTCATATTTAATTCCTAAATTCAAAACTGTTGTTCTTCATATTTAAAATACTCTAATACATATGAAGCAAACATAGATATACATGCTAGCAATTTTGCTCAGGAATAACTTCTGATTAGTGAAACAGTTCAGTTTAGTTCCTTTATATTTTTCCCTTTCTTTTGCATGTCATCATAACTTACAAAGAATCTGTGCTGCTATATTACAGGAATTGCTCACTGGCAAGTCAAGCAAGACAATGCAGATATGATACAGGCCTTCTGTTTTTTTTCCAGTTGTTCAATGACAAAATCATACGTAAAAATCAGTACTTAAAATTCCGATGTGTTTATTCTGTGCAAGTAAAATGAAAAATTTAAATACAAAATAAGCACATTTTAAAAAACAAAACAATAGCTTAGTTGTACTCAATTAAGACATATGAAAATAAGTAGCAGCTTAGTATCAAGACATTAGTGTGCGCATCTTTAAGAACTGTTACTTTCTTTAGATCAGAGTCAGGAGTTTGAATTTCTTTCATTCGTTATTTCAGCTGGGTGTGTTAACTCCAGCTGTTATCACAGGAATAACCTCAGTAATTTCCAGGGGGTGCGAGCCCTTAGTCCATGGCCACGGCCGCGGCGTGCAGCAGTGCCAGACAGAGCAGCCCCATCTGCCAGCGGCTGGCGCGGGAGGGCACGCGCGCGCTCGGCGTGGCCTCCTCCTTCCTGAAGGTAGTGCTTGTGCTTTGAGGCATCTTGGAGTAGTTTGTTGGCATTCCACTGGTGATGCTTAGAGTCATGGGAGTGGTGGAGGGTCCCGTGGCAGGGGCCAGGCTGGCGTTGCCCGCGGTGGAGTCCTGGACGAGGATTGTGCGAGTGGCCGCGGCCTCCTGGGGGCCGTGGAGCAGGGGCCGGTCTGTGCCGGGGAACAGAGCCGGGTGGCTTTGGGTCGCCAGGCGAGGGACTTCCTTGGCTTTGAACTGTTTGTGCGTTTTGGTCGCTTTGGTGGGCTCGGGCGCCGCAGAGGCCTCCCTGCCCGCTGCCTTGGTGCCCTTGATCATGGGGCTGGAGTCCAGCGCCGTGGGCTGGGCCGGCGCGGCGCTCGCCCAGGGCCAGGGCAGGGCAGCACAGGGGGCCCCCACAACGCGGGCAGCTGTGCCCTGCACCCACTGCAGCACATAGGGGATGTTTTGGTTATCGCTGCAGGACCAGGGGTTGTTGTACAGAGTTATTTCCTGCAGCTGGGAGAGCTGGTCAAAAGCTTTGTCAGGAATGTATGAGAACTTGTTGTTGTGCAGGTAGAGGCTTGTGAGGTGTTGCAGTCTCACCAGTGTTCCTGGGAGTATCTGGGACAAGAAGTTATTGGATAGATCCACTGTCTCTATGTTGTAGGGCATATTGGTTGGAACTGTCCAAAGTTTGTTGCTGCTGAGATTGAGAAACTTGAGACTGCTCAGTGTGTTGTTGATCAGGACAGCTCTTTCCACCATATTCCTGGAAACATCGAGCACTCTAAGATTCCACTGGTAAGCTGTATCAAGTTTCTGAAGAACTTTAATGTTGTTGTTTGTGGCATACAATTCCCATAAGGACTTGGGCAGATGAGCAGGAACATTCTTGAGCCAATTATTTGAAATATCAAGGGTCCTCAGATTGGTGAACCTCGTTAGCTGATGATCGAGATCTACAAACTGGTTAAAGGACAGATTTAAATATGTAAGGTTGTCTTGAAGTCCCTGGGGCAGTATAGTTAAGTTTCTGCCTGAACAGTCCACATTCCTGTCGTTTCCTGAGCACTTACAGCTAGAAGGACAGATACCCAAACCAGTGGGTATGAAAACCAGAAGGACCAGCAGACAGGTAGATGTATTCAATATCTGGTATTCCATTGTTGCCTGGAAATAAATATACCAAAATGACACCCTTTAAATCCATGTAATACATTTTATTTCTGTATAAGGGTTGTCTTGGCAATGGCCACTTGCAGGAGAAATTAAGTAAAAATATCAATAACCCCCTTTGTGGCACGGTCCTTTTTAGAATTGTTCAAGAGAGACTTCACAAAGCATCCCTTCAGCCTGTCGTGTTGTCTGGCAGAATGAGACTTGTTTTTTTCATCTCCCTTTCCCCCTCCAGCTCAAATGAGGGCTTTCTTCCGAAAACGCAAGTCTCTTCCAAACATTATACAATGTCTGCTTCTTGTTTTTAGTGATTTCAAGCCTATATTATGTTTGGAATAATGTGTTCATTTATAGAGGATGAAAAAATGGCTGTCAACTGGATCTTCACAAATCTCTGCAGTAATGTAGCAGTCCCCCCCATCCAGGCATGCTGTTTGCTTAAGTAAATTGGTTAAAATACATTGTAGGAATTTAGCTTGAAACCCAAATTCCATTGTTCATGCTTACATGCACTGTAGCGTTTTTTCCTCCTTACAATGTTAATTACGATCTCAAAGCTGGAAACGCACGTTTAGAACCCGAGTTACCGTTAGTAAGAAATCTCTGACACTGCAGCAAATTTCTGGTGCAAGCATCTGTCATCAGCTCCTAATTCCACTCCCGTTTCCACCTGCGATTTGGTAGTAGGATTTTGTGAGTAAAATCAAAAAGCACAAACTTACCGTGGTGTCCTGCGGTATCAGCACATCGTTTCTGTGATGGATTGGAGCTTAGAGGTCGCCTTGTTCTGGAGAGCAGCTCCAGCGGCTGCCGGGGGCTGTGCTTGTCTCAGCTGCATCGTACGGCTGCGCCCGGCTCCGCAACCACCTGATCCTGTGGGCACTGCAGAGCCGGCCCCGAGCCCTGCCAGGGACCTGCCGGGGACCTGCCGGGGACCTGCCGGGGCTGGCAGTGCCCTGGCTGCCCGGTGGGCTCTGTGCTGCTGCTGCTGCTGCTGCTGCTGCTGCTGCTGCTGCTGCTGCTGCTGCTGCTGCTGCTGCTGCTGCTGCCTCCAGCCAGGGGCTGCTCACCCACCTGGGCTCCCCGCACGCTCCCCGGGGCAGCTCGGGCTCCTTTCGCCTCTGTTAACCTCTCCTCCTGTAACACAGCTAATGGGAATTTACGCTTTCTAGCTTAGGCTTTTTAAACTACGCTGCCAGAATATATTTTCCTACTGTTTGCTGCTCCTTGGATCAGGCTGTCACTGTGTTGTCAGGTATCTTATAGCTCAGCTCATAGGATTTTACAGGTTTCTACAGGAAATCTTGATCTGATTTTCTCAAAGCAATATGAGAGTGAGAGTGTTTATAATGTTTCATTCACAGTGCTGTTAATTTTAACAGGGTGTCATGTGAAGGAGCCTTACAAAAGTCTATATAATTGTAATGTTCTTCTTGAGGCATACCCAATCATACAGCTTATGTAAACAGTAAAGAAAATTGGAAATATATTTTCCTATGGCCACTGTATGCACAGCAGCCTGGAATTGCATTTGGATAATGTACTACTCTTTACTAGTGATAGTTTGAAAATTCTGAAGTTTATTGTGTGCAAATCTTTGTTCTCTGCTCCATCCACAAAACTATTCCCTCCTCAAGAGAACTGCAATTTTCTCATGGAAAGCTGGCTTTAGCATCTAGCAGCTTCTTTATGTTCAATACTGGTAAAAAAAAAAAAAAATCTACTTCTGATACCAGCCTGCTACTGGCCAGCCAAGGCTGGTGTGAGGGAGATGAGCTGTGCTGGTGCTTAGGGCCCAGAGAGGAGCATGGAAAGCACTTGGGCACCGGGAGCTCAAAGGAATCCAGCATCCATGAGCCATTCAGTGAGTTTGTATTAGTAACCGAGTGCAAGCTGTATCTAAGCAAATATTCAGGTGGGCCTCAAGTGACCAAAACATCTTTGAGAAAGCTTTATTAAAATGTCCTGGAAGTGATTGCATTCACTTGCACAGCCCAGTGGAGCAAACCCCAGCTCAAAGCCAAGTCCCTCTGACACTGGGCAGTCTGTGACATCTCCACGTGTGTGTTAGCTGTGTCTGGCTGTGCTGGCACACACAGCTGTGTGCTCTGCCTTCTGGAATCTCTAGTTACAGGTGATGACAGGGCACAATTTGTTTTGTAGTCAGAAACTTGCTTCAGGCAGAAGCAGGTGGTTCTCTCTTGTGAAAGCCAAAGTTGGGAAACACCAGGGAAATGTCAAGGAAATGCTGGGGCCTCACCCTTCTTGCCTGTGTCAACTTCTTCTTTTTTCACTTTCTTGAAAATTACTTGATTCAAGAAAGATGTCGAGTATTCTGGAAATGAATTTGGCAGTCTACAAAGGGTGTTCTGGCTGGGGCAGTGTTTGATGGATCTCCTGGGTCAGTAGCTCAGGTGGTGTCTGTGGCTCCTCTGCCCCCAGGTGAAGTGCGGAGTGCTGGCTGGGGTCTGATCTGGCCTCCTCTGCGGGTTCCCTGAGCCAGTCAGGGGGTGGGGGCAGGTCGGAGCACTCGGGTGGGGAGTCCGGGGGAGGACAGGGCTCGGCTACAGAGCTGGCTGGGGCTGGGGCTGGGGCTGGGGCTGGGGCTGGGGCCGTGCCAGCTCCGGAGCAGCCCGCGGCCGGCGGAGGTGGCTGCCCATTCTCAGAACTGGTGGTGTGCTGGGGAGGGATCTCTGGGACACTCGGGTCCTGCAAGCTGGTGCCTTGTTTCGGTCGCCAAGGCAGCATGAATAAGACCGAGGAGCGCTTGGTGCCGGGATCAGTGTCCATGAAGAGATCTGACGTGTCCCCATCCACGAAGGGGGACCGGCCTGCCCAGTGGGACTCGGCCAGAGGAGGCCTCAGGCAGCATTTCCACAGGAGAATGACCATAATTGCCAGCATCATCCCAATCAAAATGCTGCCCATCAGCAGCGCTGCCACCCAGCTGCCGTCCCCAGCTTCCTCCTCCTCTGGGAGGGCCTGGGGCTCTGTAGCAGCCAGGGGTCCGTCAGGCTGGTACAAGCTGGGCACAGTTGCTTGCAGGTGGTAGAGGGGGACTTTGTCTGCTCTTGGGCTCATGGCAGTGGCGCTCGCGTGGCTTTCGGTCCTGGCAGCGTGCTGAGGTGCTGCTGCAGAAAGGGAGCTCCAGATTTCCCCACAGAACAGAACCAGCATGACCTGGTTGCTGGCCATTTCCCTCCAGCCTCTTTACAAGGGTCCTCTGCTATTGCAAGGAAGAAGTAGAACACGGTAACTTGTAAACTGTGTTTCTGCATTTTATTGCCACCAGACAGTTCTGTGTTAATACCATCAGACTGAAAATAACGGTCTCCCCAGTATTTCACATTTCAAGCCTGTTCCCATCTGCATGATTAGATTTGGCACTACTTTACAAATAACAGCATATTTTCAGCATTATGGATCATATTAATAAAGTGGCTTCTTTGAAGGTAATGGCTTATTATCATATTTTTTCACGTTATCAGAAAAAGGCATTGGCAGAGCAGTCCTCACAAGGTTTCAAAATAACATTTATCAATCATGTAACTGGTTCTGGACCTGGAACAAACTCTGCAGCATTGACAGACAGGGTTGTCAGAAATGAAGAAATGGCTTGTTGTGATATAAGCTGAGACAGAAGTAAAAGGCTCTTTACAATTCTCTTAAACTTTTATTTCCTGTTCCTATATTTGTTCAGCATAGCAAATATTTAAAAGTTTTCCAAGTACTTATGCTATAATGACACTGCATTCTAGTGGTAAAATGTTTTATAAATAAATTCTTGCCTGCAGATTGTGCAAATGTTGAGTTGTTGGAATGAAACAGACTTTTTTTTCCTGTACTGATTAGAGTTCAGCTCTCTAGATGTCTCCATATTAAATAAATGATATAAAATTCATCCCCTATACAGCTCTTTTCCTTCTGAAGTCACTTTCATGCAATTTGAGCTAATTCATTAGTTACTATAGTGCTAGTCCTGTGAAGCTATTTCTGGGAAATTAATATGCATGAGTCTTTATGGGTTTACAAATACGCAAAATTAAATTTTAAATGCAGCAGTGTAAACACACATGAGCAGTAAGTTAATGACTAGAGAACTTCGTGATCTAAACTCTGACAGGTTTGTAATGGGTTAAAATGATTCTATTCAGTTACTATCCTGCTCCCTTTTGTCAAAATAGGCTCAATACTTGAATTTGATCCTTACCTGTACATTTACTTCTCTGGAGCAGGCACCGTCTGCCCTTGGTGTTTGAAGGCGCAGGAGGGCTGTGTGTGCTCAGTCAGACAGGCTAAAATGGCTCTTTTTGTGCAGAAGTTTGTCGGAGAGGGAGGAAGTTGCCAACGCCGGCAGGAAGCGTCCGCGCCGAGCAGCTCGCGGGCTCTCAGGGCTCTTATCTCCGAGATCCACGGGCAAGCTGCTGCTCTGCCCACCCTGCTGGGCAAAAGGTGCTTTGGCTTCTGCAGAAAGGCTCTTGCCACAGCAGGCACCTACGTGTGTTTTTGTGGAAATTCTCTGATACCTGTTTGCCTGTCTTTGTAGAAAATAGTTACGGTTTCTTCTGTGTGAATCAAAAACTCTGCAAGTTTGGGCTGGATTTGAGTTGCTGATGTAATTCAGTGGTGGGTTTGCTGTGCTCTCAGGCTATTAGTGGGAAAGCACCCTGGGTTCCTTGGTGAGTCATGGGATGCTGGCTGCTTACACATCCTCTCTTGTGTAGCTGCATCGAGGGGCAGAGGGCAAAATCTGATTTCACCCTCAGCCTGTCCTTGCTCGCTTGGTTGTTTTTCTCTATGGACAGTGCTGCGACCTGCTGCCATCACTGGTGGAGAGCTGTACTCTGAGCAGCTGCTTCCCCCCCTCTGTCCCTGTCTATCCCATGGAGTGTAACTCAAGCTGCTCGCTTTGGTCTCTGTGAGCATTTTTGCCTGGAAAGGCTGCGTAGTGGAAGGAAACCCACACCAAATATGTCGTTCTGGCACTTTGCAATTGTGTTCTGCCAATAGCTACTGACAGATTCTTCTGCAGCCCTTCCTGTTGTGCCTCTCTGACTGCACTGCTTCTCTCTCTGACACTCTGCCTGCTCCTGCAGAAAACACACATCCTGACCCCTGCTCACACTAACTCGGTGTTCCTCGTCTGATTTCTTTGTCTCCTCCCCATTCTCTTCAACCCCTGTAATTGATTCCCAGTTCTAGGCTAAGCATGCAGACTCCTTCCAGCTTTATTTTCCCCACTACTCAGCTCACCTTTGAACCTGGCAATTGCATTTTTTGAGCTCTGTCTCTGTCCTGGCTGCCACGGTGCTGTGGTCCTGCCTCTGCTGCTGCTGTATCTTCCCTGCCAGCCAAGCTAATGGGTGATCTAGTGGAATTGGGGTGGGGGATTCAGTCATCCTGGTCCTCTCAAACTCGAACAACCATCTGATGTCTTACAGCTGTTGGTTACAGCTGCACAGGATGTTTGGAGCTTTGGCACTGTGCAGTCTCAGCACTTGTAACCACAGTGCAACAGAGCTTCTTCAGCCCAAGGAACAGCCTGTGGAGAGCTTCTCACATTTCCTTAAAAGAGCAAAGCTCTGCTGCAGGGAGAGCAGCCACAGGCACCTCCTTGGAATTATGGGAAGGTCAGGTCTCTAAGAATAAAGAAACTAAAAGTTGTTGTGGTTGAAAGGAATTCCTGGCATGTTCTGTTTGATGTCAGAAGAAAGTGGAGTGTGTTTCCATGATGCAGGAAATCACAAGTCATCAGAGACCTTTACTGAGCCCAGCCAATGTTACAGGAATAAAACATTCCAAAATGCCTGGTCATGTTCTTTTCTAACATTTTGACTTAGAGAAATAGAATCACATATGTAATTTAAAAACTGATATTGCAAGTTTATTGAAGATAACAAGCTGAACAAGTTTTCATATTCTAGTGAATACTACACACTTCATCTATTCATAGTCAAAGTTGAAACACAATAAATATGGTTCCAATCAGTCTGATACAAAAGTAATTAAGCTGGTTTAAGAAGTTGTCGATGGAAAATCCAAAAGGGCATCTTGAGAGGGACTAGATTGTGGATTAGTGGTTGAATCAGAGTTGTGGCTAATGTATGGTTTCCTTTGAAAAGCAACTTGGTTATGCCTGTGCAGCATCTTAGTGTTCAGAGTAGTGCTCAGACTGACAGTCTGTTCCTTGTTCCCCTCTATGGTCTTTGAGCATGGGCAGATTCTGTCATTTTGGTTTATCCTGTTCAGCTCCTGTCACCCTGATTTCTGGTCAAAGGACTAAAACCAGTCTTTACACTACTTAGAGAAAACTATTTAACACAGTTTTACTGCCTTCTGGATCCACATGTGGCTGCAGCAATTCCCACTGGCATAAATGGAGAAACTAAAATCTGGATTTAGCTTTCCTGAGGGAAATTCTTACTGTTACTTGAAATACAAGTTTTTGCCTTACATTAGTGGTGTAACAAATGCAAAAGATTAATTTTTACCTGAGTGTGAATTAAATCTCAACTACAAAATTGGTTAAAATGGTTTTGTGTGACTGGGATGGTTCTTTGCTTTCTTGTTCATTATTTGCTGCTTTGGTGAGTTTCTCAGTAGTTTCATCTTCAGTTTTCCTTTGGTTCACAGCATCCCTCCCTGATACCAGCTCCTGCATTATCAGCTCGGTTCCACTTGTCTCCTTGGGCATCCTCTGCCATGTTCCTGCTGCTGTGGGCCATAAGCTGTTGGTGGCCAGGAGGTCACCATTGCTCCTGGGCCTGCGTTTGCCCTGCTGGGCTCGTTTGAGATAGGAGATTTTGTTGGCTGCTATGACTGTGGACAGAAACAGGGAGATGCAGATGAGCACAAGAACTGCAATGATAATGAAGCAAATCAGTATGAGAGACTTATTGCCTTCACAGGTTTCTTTGGTCATTGGGCTCTTGGGTTTGCTGCTTTTCTCTAATCCTCTTGTGGTGGAAACTGCACTTGGGGCAGGGGAAGTCAAATTTTGAGTCATTGTGGAGGAGAAGGATGGCAGGGTACTTTGTATTTCAAAAGTAATTGTTTGGCTGCTGAAATTGAGGCTCAGAGGAGAATTTGTGCTTGCTTCTGTCCTGTTCTGACTCCCACTGAGGTTTTGGCTGATGGGACTCCAGGTTTCTTCTCTGAGGTGAGGGTAACCTGTGTGGTTTGCACTTGTTTGCAGCCACAGGGAGAAGATTATCATGGCAGGGAAGGCCAGGTGTGGGTTACTGCATCTCTTTGTCTGCATCTTCCTGTTGAGTCCCCTGCAAAAGTACAAATTGTGGTGCTAGTTTAGCAGATGCTGGTTCTTAGGGGTTTGGATTGGACCTCTCAGGGAATAGCAGGCTTCTTGATGAAAAATACATGGCCTCATTTTGGGGGGATGTAGGAGCACGAGTTCAGGTGCCAGATTATGAAAGAATAGATTGTCTCAAACTTCTGACAGTTTGAGGTTATAAAACATACAAAGACCAAAAAAGATCATGGAGCAAAGAGAAGTGTTTCCTCCTGAGGGCTTTGTGATGTCAGGGCAAGGAGTTCCTTCTCTCTGAAGCTGCCTGTGTTACACCCGGTCATCACTTCTGCTTTCCACAAAGACCCAGTGGAGGTTACACACCACTGGCTGCTTCTCACCTCCCTGAATTCCCCTGGGGCAGGCAGGGGAACCCTGCAGGGAACAGATGGGCAAGGGAAAAACTTGAACCCAAAATGTTCCTGTAAGTGACAGCAATAACTTATCGTGAATTGTATGTAGTTCCTAGCACAGCTGTCTGGAGTATTTTAAAATGCCCAGGAAAATCTTTGTTCTCTTATTGTTCTGCTTTTTTGTGCAAAAAGCTCTTTATCACAAATGTACTTCTTGTATTTTTCTCCCGAACATTCTACAGATTGTGACATTTTCTTTGAAACGCCACCAGTAATTATGGAAATGACAGTAACCATTCATATGTTCTGTTTCACATTTGTGTGGCATTCAAATCTGTACCTGTTGAATTTTTCTGGAATTCTGGGCAGGAATGTGAGAGTGGGTTTGGTCAGATACGAAGATAATAACCTCAATTTAACAGTGACAAATCAGCCAAGCAGTGACCCAGGCAGTGCTGAGCTTGGGCCAGGCTGCTCCTGACCTTCCCAGGGCAAGGCTGTGTCCCACAGAGTCTTTCTACTGTCTGTGGTTAACAGATCACAGTGTTTCCTTTGGGTGTCACACACTCTGCTTGGTGCAAATTGAAATGCTACAGGGTGTGACCAAAAGTAGCACTGTTAATTTTATGTTTGTTCTTGAACAAATGTGTTTGTTGCCTGTAAAAGTAACAAAGTGTTACTTTTACAGTAACACTGATATGAAAAATCAGAGAAGCGATGTTCCTGGTGTGTGACCCGGTGAAGGGAAGGCAGGGATACACCTGGTGTGTAAGGGGATCTCTCCTTACACAACAAGGAAGTAACAAAAGATCTGTGTCTGTAACTTTGCTGTTCACCCATAACATAAAATTATTCTCCATCCTGAGCTTAATCCTGTTTGTTCAGTTTGAACTAGAAACCATCTCAGGCATAAACTGCAGCTCAGGTAGGATTTTTGTTTGTGTGTGCTGGAAGTCACCTGGATGATTCCTTGTAGCATACTTTAAAAGGAAAAGGAAAGCAAACCCAGCAAAGCTTGGGGTTTTTTAACATTTCAGCTGTTTTGAGCAGGACAGGCAGAGCCAGCACAGCTACCCTGCAGCGTTCCTGTCCCTGCCCAGGGTGCAGCTCCAGCTCTGCCCCCGGCACACTGAGCCCAGTGTTCATTGTGGGCTTCAGAGCAGATGTGCTTTTCTTAAACATCAGCAGGCTCGTCGTGAAGGGTTTCTGAAACCACGAGAGCAAAGGAGCTGATCTTTAAAGGGCTGGTTTTCTTTTTAGTTCAACCCTTCATGTCTGGGTATTGACAGGGTCTCAGTACCCAGCGAGATCTGCACTGCAAGGACAACAGAGCCAAGTAGTGACTGTCACTGTTAATTCCTCAGTCTGACTGTGAATAACCTTTAAAATTATGAAAAATACAGTATATCAGTTTCCCTGATTCAGTTGGAGATACTATTTCTGCAGTTTGTTACTATTTTTAATTGCTCAAAAATCTGTAAAAATTGCTAAAAATTCTGTAAAAATACATTTCTACAAAATGTAAGAAACTTAGAAGTACAGCTTAAAATAGGAGAAGGAAAATGTGTACTTACCCTGCCAAGATGTAGTCAACAGAACATGGACGTTTCAGATATTTAGTCCTTTGACAATAAGATTTCTTTGTGCATATATTTGCTCCTCAGATGCAAACAACCATCAGTGTACAGCAGGGAGATTTGGGCAGTGCTGGTGTTTTTTAGGCAGACCTGTAACTGCAATGACATGTGGCTCTAAGTGGGGAACTAAAACCACAGCTATGACACACTTCCTTTGGGTAGCAGCTATACCATGACACACTGGGGGAAAACACCAACTTGGCCAACTTAGCTCTCAGAACCACAGGAGGTAACGGGGGAGAAAAATCTCTTGTGCAGATGAATGTTCTGTGTTCTGTCTCCTGAGTTGTCCTGCACGCAGGTGTTATCAAGAGAAGTGTCCCAAAACCCTTAAAGCTACACCCGTGCTTAGAGAATTTATCAGCTCCTCTGTAGCTGCTGTTTGCTTTGGAAGAGTTGAGTTAATGATAGTTCAGAACAGTGATACGTATTTAAAAATACCTTAAAATTTCACGAGCTGCTGATGAATCTATTTTTAATTAATTCTTCCTGTTAGAATTCAGTCTGCTGTGTGAACCCTGGAGATGTCGTTTAGGCAAATGCATTGCCCAGTCTCAAAATTCAGAGAACCTTTAAGGGAGGAAAAATATTCTCAATTATGTGAATGCTTTTGAGGAGGTATTTTTGTAGGCAAGTCCTCTGTACTCCTCAGAGGACTGACCATTCTTAGAAACACCCCAAGCATTGGAGTACTGCAGGACAGAGTAACTGGAGTGGCTCTGGACCCTCTGAGAAAGTTGGGGATGTGGATGTTTGATTATTAAGACTCCTGAGATAAATATATTTTTCCACATACAAATACAGATCTAATTTGAATCTCTAAGGGCATTACAAAGTTAGAGGCACTTAGAGATTGTGGGGCACTTCAGGATGAAGCTGAGTTAAATTCAAGCGCCCTCATCCTGGGCACTAAACCAGTGGCCAGAGCGTGAGGCTGTGCCTGAGGCCAGTGCCCCGAGGGTCTTGGCAGGACTGCCACAAGAGCCCTGCTGTGCCCTGAGGGTGTTTGCAGGACTGCCACAAGGCTCAGTCTGGCTCATGGACAGGACTGGGGGTGCTCTTGTGGCCACTCAGGGGTTTGTGCTGTGGGCCTCAGACATGTCTGTCCTGTCTTACAGATTCAAGACCGGTCAGATCAACGGGGATTTGCTGATCTACCACGTGCTGCTGACCCTGAAGCCATACTATGCAAAGCCATATGAAATCGTGGTGGACCTCACACACGCTGGCCCCAGTAATCGCTTTAAAACAGACTTTCTTTCTAAATGGTTTGTAGTTTTTCCAGGCTTTGCTTATGAAAATGTCGCAGCAGTTTTTATTTATAACTGTAACTCTTGGGTCAGAGAATACACCAAATACCATGAAAGGCTCTTGACAGGTTTGAAAGGGAGCAAAAGGCTTGTTTTCATAGACTCTCCAGGGAAGCTGGCAGAGCACATCGAACATGACCAGCAGAAACTCCCAGCAGCTACCTTGGCTTTGGAGGAGGACTTGAAAGTGTTTCACAATGCTCTCAAACTGGCTCATAAAGACACCAAAGTTTCTATTAAAGTAAGTGCTTTTAATGCTGTTCCTAGTGATCTGTTATTTTTGTTTAGAGGATTGGAATATATTTTACTGTCTCTTAATTCTCCTTCCTTGTCTCGAGGCGAAATCGCAGCTTTCTAATGCGTCCCATTAGGAAGTACAAAATTTCATACATTTATCTTTCCTAGAAGTAGAAGTGTGAGGGTTTTCTCTGAGTGATTCCCAAGAGGTGCTGCAGCAGTTTTCTCCTCTGTCCCCAAGGTTGGCTCGACAGCGGTGCAGGTGACATCAGCAGAGCGCACGCGGGTGCTGGGCCAGACTGTGTTCCTCAATGACATCTACTACGCCTCTGAGATTGAGGAGATCTGCCTGGTGGATGAGAACCAGTTCACCCTGACCATTGCCAACCAGGGCACCCCGCTGACCTTCATGCACCAGGAGTGTGAAGCCATCGTCAGGTCCATCATCCACATCCGCACGCGCTGGGAGCTGTCCCAGCCCGACTCCATCCCCCAGCACACCAAGATCCGCCCCAAGGACGTGCCCGGGACGCTGCTCAACATCGCCCTGCTCAACCTGGGCAGCTCGGACCCCAGCCTGCGGTACTCAGCTCTGCTCCTCAGGGGCTTCCCAGGGCTGCTTCACTGCTAGAAACCCTCTCCTCAGCAAAACCATTTTTCTTTCACCACAGCTCCATAAAACGCAATTCTTAATAAATTGCATCTTTGCTGTCAGAGAGGAAGTGAAGGCATGAAGGAAACTTAATTTCTCTGTATGAGGAGCAGTAGCTCTGCTTTGCACTCTGTGTTTATTGGGTACATATGATTTCCCTGGTGTTGAGCTTCATGTTTAAGAACATAGGAGCTGTACCCCCTAGAGCAGCTTGTGATTGGGGTCAGAACAGGCTCCCCCCGGCTGGGTGCTGACCAGGGCCACCCCGGGCTTCGGGCAGGCTCTCTTCCAGCAGCTCAGGCACACCTGAAGGGATTTAGAATTTCCTGGACTCCAAGCTTTTCTGAGAAGCCCAATACAAAGCCCTTCAAACATACTCTGTAACCTTATCAGAAATTATTCTGAGCAAGTAGAAGAATAATCTCTCCTATTTCTCCAAGGAAATTATTTTTTGCTCCAAATTGTAACCAGTCCAGGGGAAAATGTTTGGGAATTTAGATGTAATTTCTACTACAGCAGCATGGAATTGATTTTTGAAATGTCAGTATTGTGGTGTATAACATGTGTATGTTCAAAAGTACAAGAAAGCTCTTACAAATCACATTGTTTGCTTTGTTACAGGTCTGCTGCCTATAATCTTCTATGTGCCTTAACCTGTACCTTTAATTTAAAGATTGAGGGCCAGTTACTGGAAACTTCAGGTCTGTGTATTCCTGCCAACAACACGCTATTTATTGTATCTATCAGTAAGACTCTTGCAGCAAACGAGCCACACCTCACCTTGGAGTTCTTGGAGGAGTGTATTTCAGGATTTAGTAAATCCAGTAAGTAACTGCAGTGCTGGTTAGTGCCAACCATGAATTTGAAAATATTCTAATCTCTAAAAAGATTTTAGATCTAGCTTAGTCAACAGAGCTTCCTCATTGGCTCTGTTGCTCTCTCCTTTTGCCCTGCCTTTTTGAAGCTTCTCTGTTGGCCCAGTGTTCTTTGCTCAACTGGTACAGTGATTATTTTAGCCACTAAAACAAAGGAAAATGCTGAGGAAGAGTTCTTGATGAAGGGAGGCCAGTGCTGGCCGTGTGTGACGGGTGGTGTTGTTGCAGGCATTGAGCTGAAGCACCTGTGCCTGGAGTACATGACCCCCTGGCTGTCCAACCTGGTGCGCTTCTGCAAGCACAACGACGACGCCAAGCGCCAGCGCGTCACTGCCATCCTGGACAAGCTCATCACCATGACCATCAACGAGAAGCAGATGTACCCTTCCATTCAGGCCAAGATATGGGGCAGCCTGGGACAGGTACCGCTTCTGCATCGTTTGTAAACAGACGTGTGTTTTCCTGCACTTCGAATCAGGTTTCTTCTTACTGGGGTCAGCATTTTTTAAAGAGTTGTACTTTAAAGTGGAAAATGAAATAGAAATAGTGCTAAATCATAGTTTCTAGTTCTGAATTGCTGGTACTAAAGCCTAATGGAATTCAGCTTTATGCTTCTAAATTTTACATATGGCTTTTTGCCAAAAGGATAACAAGTCACTAAAATGGATGCTTCAGTTTGTGATAGTTGTGCATCTTCAGCTAAATAAATGAATGCTGGTGGTTCACGGTGGAAAAGTGAAGTTAATCTGACTCTTTTTCTCTGTCAGATAACAGATCTCCTGGATGTAGTGCTGGACAGTTTCATCAAAACCAGTGCCACGGGAGGCTTGGGCTCCATCAAAGCTGAGGTGATGGCAGACACAGCTGTAGCACTGGCTTCTGGCAATGTCAAACTGGTGTCAAGCAAAGTGAGTTCTCTCTTTGCCTTCATTTCCTTTTGTAGAATAATTTCAACTTACTAATGTGACATTGAGATGCTTTCTGGTAACTCAAGACAGGCAACAATGCAAAACCCATGATAAAATAGGTTCCAAGCAGTAGAGTAATTTCAGTGTTAATTGTTGATGGTTTTTACTGAAATTCTGAGCTGTGCTCCCTGTTTGAGTAGAACAAAATGGTTGCCCTCTTTTCAGGTGATTGGGAGGATGTGTAAAATCATTGACAAGACCTGTCTGTCCCCCACGCCCACGCTGGAGCAGCACCTGATGTGGGATGACATTGCCATTCTGGCTCGGTACATGCTCATGCTCTCCTTCAACAACTCCCTGGACGTGGCTGCACATCTCCCCTACCTCTTCCACGTGGTGACTCTGCTGGTGGCCACGGGGCCCCTTTCCCTCAGAGCTTCCACTCATGGGCTCGTCATCAACATCATTCACTCTCTTTGCACTTGTTCACAGCTTCACTTCAGTGGTGAGCTTTTTTGGATTTTCAATGAAGCTGATTGCATCCTTAATTTGTTTAACAAATATTTGAGTTGTCTTTCTCTGCAAACTATTCTGAGAGTTAGAAAATAGTGGGTTGTAGTTCAGCATGAATAGAAATCAGAATGAGGATATGATCAACAAGAAATGAGTATGTAATTAAAAAATATCTTACTTGGAGCAGGTGCCTAATGTAAATTGTTTGTATAATGGGTTTTAGAAAAAGAGAAGAAAGTACCAGTGATTTTTCTGGTAAGGCAAAGGAGAAAATACATCTCTGATAAAACTGGCTCATGTACATCTTGTGAAGGGTTGCATAACATGGTAACAAAAATATCCATTACATAAGGGAATGGTGAAGTTAGTGTTAAAACAGGTATTTTATCTACTGCTGTATTTTAGCAGTCCTAAAATAATTGGTATTAGCAATTTGGCACTTCTTAGCCCAGAAGCACAGTGTAAAACCAGACTGAATTTTGTGCAGAAGAAAAATTCGAAATTTATATGATCTTGTATTTTCTTAAGTGTCTGAAATCTCATTTTATGTCTGTACATATCAGCAGGGAGAGTGGGTGTGCGCACAGAGGTGGCTGTGTGTCTGTGCTCTGATGCACAGGGCCGCTGAGCCTCCTGCTCACACAGTGGGTTTGAAGTGCACTGAAATCAACTGAAAGGTCACAACTGTAAAGACAGTCAGTGCCTGAGTAGAGCCATCCATCATCTTCTTCTGCTTTAAGTGTCTTTCTTCATGTGAGTGCCAGAGCCAAAAGCAGAGTCTGCTACAGTTTGAACTTCCAGTTCTGTCGGTATTTCAGAGCAGGAGCACTCTGGGTTTCCATTTTCTGAATCACTGTGAGGAGGACACAGAGAGCCACATCATTAAACAAGTTCCTCTGTAGCACTCTCTGGAATCCACTCCTCGTGCTGGTTTCAGCAGTCAGGGCAGGCGAGCAGGGCTGCTGTGCCCGATGCGGGGCAGTGGCAAAGGGAGCGGTGTTGGAATGGGCACAGGGACCTTGGCTGTTGGTGTCCCTGGGAGAGGAAAATACGAATTTGAATGTCCCTGGTGTAAATCTAATACGTGCAACTTTATTCAACAGAGGAGACCAAGCAAGTTTTAAGGCTGAGCTTGACTGAGTTCTCTCTGCCCAAGTTTTATTTGCTGTTTGGGATCAGCAAAGTGAAGTCGGCGGCGGTGATCGCGTTCCGCTCCAGCTACCGCGACAGGTCCTTCTCGCCCGGCTCCTACGAGCGCGAGACCTTCGCCCTCACCTCGCTGGAGACGGTCACCGAGGCCCTGCTGGAGATCATGGAGGTGTGTGGGGACAGGGAGTGACCCTGGGGGACAGGCAGCAGGGCTGGGGATGTGCCTCCTCCCTGCTGACAGTTAACAGCTGATTTCTGAGAGCCAAACTTCTGCACATTTTCTCCATGTTACATCTATTCAAACAATCTGTTTCTCTTTAGGCTTGTATGAGGGATATTCCAACGTGCAAGTGGCTGGACCAGTGGACTGAACTAGCTCAAAAGTGAGTCGTGGACTTCACCCTGAGCCCTCCCTGCCTGTGCAGTACACCCAGAGTTCTCATTTTTTGTTATACATTTATTTTGTTGTATATATGTTGTTTAATGCAGTGTGCTCTGTTTCTTCACAGGTTTGCATTCCAGTACAACCCCTCCCTGCAGCCCAGAGCACTGGTTGTCTTTGGCTGTATAAGTAAACGAGTGTCTCATGGACAAATAAAACAAATAATCCGAATCCTCAGCAAGGTATATGGGTCTGTCTCTTTTCCTTTATGACTCATTAAGTAGCTCTTTTTAGCTTTATCTTCCCATCAGATATAGAACTTGGCATAATTTTAGGATAAATGTTTTTTCTAGCATATTCTTGTATAGAACTGATTGGAAATACACATTCTGTAGGCCAGGCTTCTGAATTTAAATGGATTTGGTAGCTTCTGAATTTAAATTTAATAAGTTCCACCACTGCTGCGACTTCTAGAGTATCAATAGATCTCAGTATTGTGTTTAAAACTCCTGACATGGTGGATCCAGCAGTCAGTATTTGAATAAATGAGAAATTTTCTGTTAAAGCATTTACCAGCATGCACATGATGCATAGCTTCCTTTTTCTTAAAGGAAGTGAATGACTTCATGTGTTGTAGGTAAATATAGTAAAGTGCTGATTTATATCAGAAAACTTTGAAGCAGGTGCCTGCCCTGACAATGATGTTCCATCATTCTAAAGCAGGTTGTGTTCCACAGCAGGTGAACAATGTACTAAATATGTGTCCTTTAAGCATTTAATTAGAGTTTTATAGACATAAACTTTAATTGAATAGTGTCTAAATGATAAAAGAACTTTCCTACAGCTCTTACAACCCCTGCGGCCTGTTAGGGTACACATTGTGCAGTCATACATTTATTTCTGCTGTCTAAATCTCTGCTTGGAAAAGTTCTTGAGAGTTGGTTTAAAATGAGCTCAGGCTTTGTAAGTAATTGAGAAAAACAGTTATTGCGCAGAGCTTTGATCTTTTTATAAAGCAGAATGTAATTATGGTTGTATTTTTAATTACTCTCTTTTTTCAAAAAGGGACTTGAGAGCTGTTTAAAAGGCCCTGATAATTATAATAGCCAAGTTCTAATAGAAGCCACAGTTATAGCCCTAACCAAGCTGCAGCCTCTTCTTAACAAGGTAAATCACTGGCTTTTTGAATAAACAGAGAATGTATTTTGTAAATTATGATTATGGGTGTAATCTCAGAAATACAAGTTAAATGTTGGGGTTTCTGAAGTTCACACTGTGATTCATGCTTGGAAGGAGCACATATGGGAAGTGTGGCAGATTGTGGGACCAGTGCAGAGGCTTGAGAAATGCTGGGGAATGTTCTGTTCTGCTTCGCGGAGCGGGGCTGGCAGCTGGGCAAAGGCTGTGCCCAGGCTGTGCCCGTTCCTTCCCAAGGCTCCAGTGCTGCCTGCAGCTGTGTGTGCTGCTGCCCTGCACGCCAGGGCTGGGGGAATGGCCGGGGCTGGGGTGCTGCTCCTTCAGCCAGCCAGGGCCACTGCCAGGCTCCTGCCTCAGAGCACACCGGGGCCACAGCAGGAACAAAGAGCCTCGTGCAGCTCCTGGTGGTGAGTAAAACTCTTCTGGAAACAGCTCAAGGGACCCAGGATGTGCTGAGTGCCAGTTCTTCCTGTGTGTGGTTCTGATTCTGGTGAGGAAGGGCTTGCCCAGTTCTGTGTGCAGAGCTGCAGTCCACGTTCAGATGGAGAACCACAGACCCATTTCTGGTCAGGCTGGTACAGGGCAGTGTGGCTCTGACACGGAGCAAGGAAGGGATGGAGGTGAGGAGGAATGGCTTGGGAGGTGCAAACAAGGCTTGAAATTAATTTCCTTTCTACTGTTCACCTGTGAAGTGCATTAACAGGTCCATGTGAGCATGTGTCCTTTGGAATTTGGCTGAGGACAAAACCTGCTACAAGGGGGACAAACCCTCCCCTCCGTCCTGGTTGTTCTTTCACCTGCAGGAACTGACTCTAAAGGGCACTGCTGGCTCTTTCTCTCCCTGCAGGACTCCCCTATGCACAAGGCTCTGTTCTGGGTGGCCATGGCCGTGCTGCAGCTGGATGAGGTGAACCTGTACTCGGCAGGGACAGCCCTGCTGGAGCAGAACCTGCACACCCTGGACAGCCTGCGCGTGTTCAACGACAAGGTGAGCCCACGGGCCTGCACTCATGGCAGCAGTCAGGGCTGACAGAAAAGGGGAAAAACCCAGCTTTGTCCTTGTGAACACTTGTTAAGCAACTAAACCTGAATTTGCATTAGAAATTGTTTCACTTGGGTGGTATCCGCAGATAAAGATGTGGAGAGTACTTGTCCTTACTCTCTTGGAAACTGGAACAGAAATGTACAGATGTGATCTTTGAGAAAGTGTTTGATGTTTTCCTGTAGCCTCTGAAAAAACTGCTCTGTCACTTAAACAAAAAACCCAACAAACTTGACATGTCCTGAGTAACTTCAGCTGAGGTGCTCTTATATTTTGTTTTTGTGGGTCAGAGCCCAGAAGAAGTGTTCATGGAGATCAGGAGACCACTCGAATGGCACTGCAAGCAGATGGATCATTTTGTTGGGCTGAATTTCAACTCCAACTTTAACTTTGCACTAGTGGGACATCTCCTGAAAGGTAAGAGTGCATACTGCTCTTTGTTTGAGATGACTCTTACTTCAGGAATAAAAACAAGTCAAGGGATAAAGTGGCCACATTGGGTGATGGATTTTGATTAACTTGGATTACAGAGTAGACACAGAATTAAACACTCTTGGATTAAAGGACTTCACCAGATTTCCTTTATGCATCTCCTGTGAAGGTTTGTAGTGCTGCTGCTGAAAGTTCTGAACTGTCACAGGGTGCAGAGCTTCATTTGCTGCAGTCTTTTACTTCTTTCTCCAAGAATGTCTCTCCCTGTTTGCCTGTGCTCAGGCTCACTGGGTTTTTTAGAAGACGGATTTGTGAGATAACAGATATAATGTATGCACAGACATTTGAAATTATGCAGTTTTGACGGGAGGGATAGAAAGAATTAGTCCTAAATGTGCCATTTCTGGTAGCACTGCGCTCTCTTACCCTTGAGATGGAATGTCTGAGAACATGCTGGAAAATACTTATAAATGCTTTCAAAATATTAGTGCTTCATAAATATGGATTCAGAAGTTAAATACAATTTTTTGTTTCTTAGGGTACAGGCATCCTTCTCCTACCACTGTAGCAAGAACAGTGAGGATTTTGCACACACTCCTTGCTCTGGTTAACAAACACAGGAACTGTGACAAGTTTGAGGTGAACACCCAGAGCGTGGCTTACCTGGCAGGTAATGAACCAAACCTCCTTTCTAGTCTGAGCTGACTGAAAAGGACGGGAATATTGTGGAATTCCTTCAGGTTCAGGTTGCTAAAATTGTACCAGCACAAAGAAAACTTGTAACTGGTGGAGAGGAATGTGGTCAGGGTGGGCACATTGGGAAGGCTTTGTGGAGACTGAGGGCTTTGCCAGCAGAGCACATCCTCTGCAGCTTTGGGACTTCATCAGGGAGGCTGGAGGTTTCTTGGTGTAAATACTCCAGTATGCCTGACAGCCTTCAAATTTCCAATGATCTGGATATAGAAATTGGGAGCATGTGAGGGCAAATTTGTAAATCTTGTCATTGTAACTGGATGGGAAACAGAATTCTTTTTAAATGACCTGCTTTTAATCTGTACATTTCCTAAGGTGTAAGTGCAGCTCAGGGGTGTTGATGTGAATGTACATTGGTGCCTGTAAGAAATGCAGATGGATGGAATGTTGTTTCACTGTTCACTGTGTTCCTGTGTGGAAAGCTTCCCTTGCTCTGCCTGTGCTGTCTTTGCAGCCCTGCTGACGGTGTCGGAGGAGGTGCGGAGCCGCTGCAGCCTCAAGCACAGGAAGTCTCTCTTGCTGACAGACGTCTCAATGGAAAATGTTCCCATGGATACCTACCCCATCCATCACAGTGACACTAGCTACAGGTTGGTTGTCTCACTTTTAGATCAGTTCCCCACATTACAAAGCCTGGTTCCTGCAGTGAGCGAGCTGTGCTGTGCTGAGAACTGAGTCCATGGGCTGCATTGGCTCCAGAGCAATTTGCTCCTTACAGGAGTCACAGAGAAATTTGGATGTGCAATTCATACAGATTGAATTTCCAGAGCTTAACTGCTCTGGAGGCTGTTAAACCTTTTGCTAAAATCTTTCTACAAGACCTGATTTAATCTCATTTATATTTTAGAAGAACATTTAGTTTGTCCTTCTAAGAGCTCCAGTGCATGGAGCTGTCTGTGCCATTGGGAAACCTTGTCACCTTGTTACAGCCGGTGTGCAGCCAGAGAGATCAGCCAGGAAATCAGCTGGAAGTGCCAAGGAGAGCCTGTGTCCTCAATAGGGAGCACTTCATTCATGATCTCTCTTTTTAGCATTGAGATTGGAGTAGCTGATTACTAAATAGATTTCATCTGCCCCATAGGCTGATTTGCTAGTGTTCTTTTAATTGGGTTATTTTTTATCCCTTCAGCATCACATTGGCATCAGATTGTTTGTTTTCACTAGCTGAGACAACTTTGCAAGCAAAGTAATTACTATTTGTTATTATGTGTTGTGGGGAAATTAACCGGGTAGGAAAGATGGGTTTAAGAATGGATAGTTTGGCTGCTTGAAAATCCTCTGCCTAAATAGCACAGTTTTAAGATTTTTCTTAATTTAATTTCTCTGCACTTTCAGGACACTAAAGGAACACCAGCCCTGGTCATCCCCCAAGGGGTCAGACAGACACCTGGCTGCCAGTTACCCAACAGTGGGACAGATCAGCCCTCGCACCCGGAAATCCATGAGCTTGGACATGGGGCAGCCTTCACAAGCCAACACTAAAAAACTTCTAGGTTATTAACATAACTAATTTATTGATCTGTCTACAGAATACCCTGGGAAGCATTACTGGAGAAAATTTGGTTTTGTATTAGTTCTGGCTTTAAGGGCTTATTCCTGATGAAGAGGAATAAATGCAGTTTCTGCAAAATGCAAATTTCAGGGCACTGGACGGTTGAAAGAGGACTCAGTTCTTTTGGTAACAAAGGGGGGGAGCGAGAGCAATGCTCAAAATGTGCATGCTGAAGTGGAGAAAAAAAGATATTCCAGATCCCGAAGGTGCCTAGTGCCAGTTTGTGCTCCCAGCCCTTTCCAGCAAACCCAGGAAGTGGACTTTTAGCTTCTTCACTGAGTGCTCTGGTTGAGGCTGGAGGAGATGGTCCCAGAACATGGTAGATGTGTGTAAACAATCTGATTTGTACTCATGGCTTCTCAGTGCATCATGTTTACAACAAACTCGTGTATCAGAGAAACAAGCCGAGTTGCTTTGCAGAACTTGTGGGAGCCCTTTGGCATTACACAGGTGGAAGAACAGGGGCATTTCCTTCATTCCAGCCCTTTCCTGCTTCCTTTTCAGTAACCACGTCCTGGCATGTGTATTCTGTGTGGGGGCCAGGAGTCCATGGCATGCCCCCCTGACTAATTGCATGCTCCCTCCTGTGTATTGTGAAGCACTCTGGAAGCTGTGATGGAGAGCGGCATGGTGTGATCATATTTTCTGTCCCATCCCTGAAAATGGTGAAAAGGTCCACAGATTCCTGTCAACACATGGTAGATAGGGGAGTAGCGTGGCCAGAAAATCAGAAAAAGTTGGAATATGGATTTAGGTTTAATGTTTTTAATTGCTTGATAAATTGTTTTTAGGTACAAGGAAAAGTTTTGACCATTTGATATCGGACACAAAGGCTCCTAAAAGGCAAGACATGGAATCTGGAATCACAACGCCTCCCAAAATGAGGAGAGTAGCCGAAAATGATTATGAAATGGGTGAGACACAGGATAACATTTTAAGAATGATACTAATTATAAATGCTTTGTATATCTATACAAAGGACTATTTCTAAATTCAGTGTGTACTTACCAAGGTTATTCCAAGGTAAGGGAGAAGCACCTTTCTTAGCAGTGGCTTCTGCAGGGTGCAGCCTTCATATCTCTGGCAGCTGCACTGGAGCTGCTCAGTTTACAGGTGCAGAATCAGGGCAGCTCTAAGGGACTGCATAGAGGAATGCAATGAAATAAATAGCATTTGGCCTTCTACAAGTTAATAAGCCCCAGCTGCAAATTCCTGCAGGAGATGGAACGTGAGCTGATGCCTGGAATGCCTCTCTTCATCTTCTCCCCCATCTGCTTCCTGTGCCCTCACCCCCAATTGCAATGCAAGACCAGGGTTCTTCTCTTGTATCTGCCTGACCCTAAATTTGGTACTTACACCCCTGGGCCTGTATTTCACTGAAGAGGAAATTGGGGTTTTTGTTTGCCATCTGATAACACATCCCATGTAGTGGTCCAGTGCTGCCGCCCTACAGCGCAGTCGTTGCTTTGACCTTCGTGACGAGGCCGGTGAGCTCTGAGGTTTGCACATGACTGACTCCGGTGTGCAGAACCTGATTCTGACTTGTTCTGGGTGTATTTTGCTCTGGATGAGTTGCTCTTTTTTATCTGGCAGAAACCCAGAGAATATCACCACAGCAACACCCGCACCTCCGGAAAGTTTCCGTTTCCGAGTCAAACGTCCTCCTGGATGAAGAAGTTCTGACTGACCCAAAAATTCAAGCACTGCTGCTTACAGTTCTTGTAAGGTTTCTTCTGTGTGTTGTCTGCTATTTTCTGATGTCCTTTTATCTCCCAGCAAAACAAACATTCCTTGGAGTTTTTCCTGGCTGAGTTTATGACAAACTATTTTATGAGTTTATGACAAACTATAATAAATGGTTATTAATATATTATAGTTTAAAAGAAATTATCATTATTGGAATCCTAGGATAATTCAAAGTCATTGACTAGTCATAGAGGTGCAGTCTGATAGCACTTTCTTCAGCTGTACCCCAGTAGTTCCCACTCCAGCTACAATTTAGAAAGACTCAGTTGTGTAAAAAACTGATGAGATACATTTATTGGCAAAATACAAATTGTTGCCAACTGGTTCTGCTGTTTCTCAACAGAGACATAAATCAATCTTTTCTAACACTGCTTTCTGGTAGTCAGAAATCTAGAACCCTTTAAGCAAAGGCTGTAACCACCCAGGTGCACTAATGGCTCCTTCCCTGCCAGGCCACGCTGGTGAAATACACCACAGACGAGTTCGACCAGCGCATCCTCTATGAGTATTTAGCAGAAGCCAGCGTTGTCTTCCCAAAGGTCTTTCCTGTTGTGTGAGTACCTGAAGTTCTGGTTTCAATAACTCTGTACCTGGCTTTTCTTTAGAGGTCTCTGGTCCAGGACAAGCATCTGCAAGGCACTTGGTTGTGTGGAGGTTATAGGCTGCAGTCTGTCCATGCTGGGTGATTTTAATTTGTGACCCCAGTGTTTCAAATCTGATTTAAAGCCTAGTTCAGGTGCTCTTTGGGTGTTTCTTTAGACACCTGCTGTAGTTTTGCTGGAGTGAATATGTGTAAAGGAAACCCAGCTGTCAGAAATTAAGGTGAGCAGGTGTTCACAAACTGACCTGAGCACATCATTAGAGTCCTCATGGAACAGAGCTGGGAGTTGTGTTCTGGAATCACTGCAGGGGGAGGGAAAATCCCACCTGAACTACTGGTTGCTCAAGTCAGTTGGGAACTGCAGGTTTTTTTTATTTAATGACCAAAAACTGAGCCACTTTTCCTTTCTTCAGGCATAATTTATTGGATTCCAAGATAAATACCCTTTTATCGCTGTGCCAGGATCCAAACTTGTTGAATCCAATTCATGGGATTGTGCAGAGTGTTGTCTACCATGAGGAGTCCCCACCCCAATACCAAACATCCTATCTACAGAGTAAATATTTTTCCTTTTTTTTAAAAAATGTGCTGCACTGGGAGCACTCTGTTCTCTGTCAGGTGAGAGCTGGGCTTTCACGGTGCTGTTCCTTTTGTTGTTGCAGGTTTTGGATTTAATGGGCTGTGGAGGTTTGCTGGCCCCTTCTCCAAGGTAAGAGCTCTGTGGGGTCTGGGCTGTTTGGCCTTTCTGGGTACGTTGGCACTGCAGTAAAGATGCTCATAAGGAGCATCTTTCTTTTATGAGTGAGCAGAAAGCATCAGGGGCACCACCAGGGCTAGAACAGCCCTGGGCCTGCAGCAGGTGCTGTGATAGAGAAGTTACCAAAGTGGAGTAAAAGCAGCCAGGTGCGTGAGTACAGCTTTTCCTGCTCCCAGGGTCAGTTCATTACATGTATGAAACAGGGTAGGGGGTTAATTTGATAAGAGTGATGATTCCAGGAGGCAAAATTTTGTATTGGAGCAGAGCCAGTGGAGCACTGCCCGTGTGTCCAACCATCCCAAGGGAGGTGGCCCAGGTGTGGGGCTGGGGCAGAAAGAATCAAATACGATTTGTGCCTGTGGGTTCCCTGTGGGTTCCCACACACTGAGATCACACTGACATCTGATCTGTAGTGTGTACATTTAGAATCGTCTGGACAAGGCCACAAATCAGTTTTTACAGATACATCAAATGCTCTTGAAAATTTGCAGGCAAAACAGTGTGACTTGAGAGTGAACTCTGGAGCAAAGCTCAAACTGACAGGAAAGTACAAAGGAAAGAACAATCTCTTTTCCCCCCATCTCCCACAGCAAACCCAAATCCCAGACTATGCTGAGCTCATAGTGAAGTTCCTTGATGCCTTGATTGACACGTATTTGCCTGGAATTGATGAGGAAACCAGTGAAGAATCTCTCCTGACCCCCACCTCTCCGTATCCTCCAGCGGTGCAGAGCCAGCTCAGCATCACTGCAAACCTCAACCTCTCCAACTCCATGACCTCACTTGCCACTTCCCAGCACTCCCCAGGTCAGTGCCTGTTCTGGTACCATCTGGGTGGGGGAAATGGGGGAATTTCCTCGTTTAGGAGCCTCATTGGCTCTTTGGATGTGTTTGTGTGTCAAACATTGGTGCACTGTGGAGTCAAATGAATATTAAATTGTTCCTGAGCTGTTACCCTGTTGATTCAGATCTTGGATTTTATCCAGCACAAAAATTGTCTCCCAGGTCACTCCATGTGAAGGGAAGAGAATTAAGGGCATCGAACAGCAGCACCTATATGTGGAACATGTGCCCTGCAGGGGATCCCTGGCTCACAGGCACTGGGTGGTTTGTTCAGGGTGCAGAGGAGCAGCAGGAGTAAGGCAGGGCTGTTGGAGTGGTTTGAGAACAGGGATTTCTTTGGGAACATACCTTGCTGTCAGTGTGGAAGGACATTCTGGGCAGTATCTTTCTGTTTGGAACACAGCATCGTGGCAGCTCCAGCAGTTCGTTTCCAAGGATGAGGTGATGGTGCAAGATTAGGGTCTCTGCAAGGGAAAGAAGCATTTTGCTCTGTGAATGTCCTCCTTTCTTCTGCCCCACTTTCCATTCCCTCTTCCTTTACAAGCTGAGAGGAAGGAATTAATCCAACTTGTCAAACATTCCTTCCAAGTGCTGTGCAAACAGATGGCTTTTGTCAAAGGCTGGTTAAGAGTCTCCACAAACATACCTGGGAACTAGGGAACTTGTTCAGGTTAATAGTGAGTCTGAAACAACACACTGCTGGCACTCTGAGCACTGTTTGCTTGGAAATTAAATGTAGAACACCAGTGTGAAGGCCACGTGTTCAGCAGCACTCAGTTAAGTGAAACATTTTCAGCCAAGTGAGTTTTTTTTTTATTATGGCTATAAATACTAAGTTACAGATACATGAAAAATTCATTTCTTGCATCTGGAAACAACTATGCAGGATCATTGTTTATAAATGGTTTGTCTGTCACCATCTCTGTTCCTTTCCCTCCCCTTCCCTGTCTCATGGACATTATTCACTTACGTTTATTTCTTTCATTCTGTGTCTGTGAAGCTTCTCTGCCTTGCTCTAAGTCTGCAGTTTTCATGCAGCTGCCTCATCCAGGTACTCTCTTCTTTCATCATATTTGCACGAAATGCTGCTTGAGCTGTGTTAGGGCCGGGCTGTGGCATGAGGAGCAGTTTCTGACATGGGAATGGCTTCAGCAAGTGCTAAGCTGGTGCATTTCTTGGGGGATGCCAATAATACCTGGTGGTAGAGCAGACAAAGTCACCCACAGCCTTGAGAATAAATCTGGTAACAAGATGAATGCTTAATATGGAAATACTCCGCTGCACGTGTGAAGCTAAAATGAACTGTTTGGTGTGAGCTCTTTAGACTCACCAGGACTCAGCTCTGACTGCAGGGACACATGGGCAAAGAGACACGAAACTGCAAAGAGAAACTGCAGGAGACAGTGGGGCAGTAAATCAGGAGCTGCACACTTCTGCATTTCTGCTTTGTGTGGAGAAGTAAGAGAAAGCTGCAGAAGAGAGTTTTTTGCTCATGCCTGTCCTCAGCATAGTTTGAGAGTTTTGTGCTGCCACTCACACAAGGAGAGGAAGGTGCAGCCTCTGGCTGGAGCCCTCATTGTCCCTGTGCTGAGTGTGTAGGGTGTTCTTTGTTCTCACTAATGCCAACACCAATTAATTTCTTGCACATAATTGTGGATATGTCACTTACTATAACAGAACTTTGTTCTAACTTTTCTATTTGCTGTCAGACATCCTAATTTTTGCTGCTGATTGTAGTTGTATCCTGTTGCATAAAACCACCTGTCCTGCTCTTCATTGCTGGTGGTGCACCTGTCCCATGGGTGTGAGTGTTGGTGAGCACTCACCAGACAGACTCAGTGTGGCAGCTACGTGGAGGGGCTGCTGCAGGAGTTAACTCACAGCAGTGTCAGCATAAAGAGCAACAATTGCTCAGGAGCAGTCTGCACTAAGCCCAGCTCTGGGCTGTTGGGTCTGCAGTGACAGTGCCTGAAACCACTGCTGAGGGCTCCAGCACCAGGCACTGGGTGGTGGCGTCGTGCCAGCCTGGGGTCTTCACTAAAGCACTTCAGTTTTGAGGTTTGTTTGATGGGAGACTTTTAGCAAAGCATAACAGAGTTATGCTCTGCAGGACAAGGACATAAAAAGCTTCTCAGAAGGGTCTAAGTTTGTGGGCACAAACCTGTCTGGTGCCATTCTCATCCTGACCCCCACAAGCCTCTTCCAGCCACTGCTGGGGCTGAACTCAGCACAGTTCTCATAAAGAGTCCCGGCCTCAGTTTCTCTGTGCCTGTGTCCTGTCAAGACACTCCTTAGGAAACTGTTTCTTCACTCATTAAGAGTCAGTTTGGTGGTTTGTTTTGCGTTTTCCTCCTTCCTTCACTTAAGCAGACTTGTTTCCAGCAGGACAGCCAAGTTTTCTTGGTTTTACTCTCCCTTTGCCCTCCACCGGCCCCACAGGCTGGAGGGCAGGAGCGAGTGGCTCTGCAGTCCTCACCTGCCACAAATCGTATTTGATTCTTTCTAAACTCTCCTGGGTTGGTGGGCAGGGTCAGGCCTTCACGAGTCCCGCCCCTCTGGGATCCCCACGGCTGAGCCCGGGGCAGCGGCGCTCAGGCAGCGCTTGTGTCTCTGCAGGGATCGACAAGGAGAACGTGGAGCTCTCGCCCACCGCCGGCCACGCCAACAGCGGGAGGATGCGCCACGGCTCCGCCAGCCAAGTGCAGAAGCAGCGAAGCGCCGGCAGCTTCAAGCGTCACAGCATCAAAAAGATCGTGTGATTGTCGCTTTTTAATTTTATTTTTTATGTTTGGACCTGACTGACACGCGCGGCCCCTCGCAAAGGGCCCTCCACAGGGTGTGATGCTGCACTTGACCTGTACAGTTCTCATCCCGTCAGTCAGCCACGTTGCCAGATGATCAACTCCTGACCCACTGCCTGAGTTAACACCTTCATCCCCGTGCTCGGTTCCAGCCGGTGTTCAGAACCACACGTGTGCCCCGGGGGAGGTTGGAGTTCTGTAGCGCTGCAGAGCCGTG
This sequence comes from Taeniopygia guttata, assembly GCF_048771995.1. Lineage (NCBI taxonomy): Eukaryota > Metazoa > Chordata > Aves > Passeriformes > Estrildidae > Taeniopygia > Taeniopygia guttata. The sequence continues at coordinate 810,356 of NC_133044.1, forward strand.
TCCTGTTCGAATCCAAAGCCATTCCCCAGCCCTGCTGTGTCTGCTCTGGCCTCAGGTGTTCCTGCTAAGGGAAGTGTTGATCCTTAACCCTGTTTGCACGCCTCAAGGTAATAGTGGCTTCCTGAGCCGGGGAAGTTTCTCTAACCCTGGTTTTAATCCAAACCTATAAGATTTTAGCTGTGTGCTTTTTTTTTACCACACTGAGAAGAAGTTCATGATAGCTGCAGTACAAGGAGCTTAACAGAAGTGGTGGATGAGGTTAAATTTCAGGTAATTAGCAATAAAGGGGAGAGGAAAAGGAGGCTGCAGAAATCCCTCTTTCCCCAGACCAAGCTTCACACAGTTGGACTGTACATGGACCAGACTGGACAAACTGGCTTTTTTCCCAAAGCTTTGTTTTTTTTTTTGGGGGGGGGGGGGAGGGGGGAACTGTACTTTATCTTCCCTGAGGAAGTTGTACAGGGGAAAATCCCTGGGAACTGAGCCTCGAGCTGTCATTGTAGCACCTGCTTTAGTTCTGCCCTTCCCAACAATGCACACCTTCAAGAGCTCCTGGCAGAATATCCAGTGGGGAATGGAGGGAGAATGGGATGGATTCCTTCCCGGCTCTGGGGGTAGTGTGTGGCAAAGCTGCCCCTGTGCTGCCCGAGCACGGACAGAAAGAGCCACGTCTGCTCAAGGTACCTGAATTTAAATTAACTGACACTGTGCCCAATCCCAGGGACAGCAGTCCCCTCCCGGGGGTGGGTTCGGGCTCCTGCGGGGCTCACACAAACTGTGGCTGCTGCCGCTCTTGGGGTGGCACCGGCGGCTGGGCACGGGCACGTGCCGCTGGCTGGCGAGGGAGGAGCCGCTGCTGGTCCTGCTGTGGGTCCCGCTGCGGGTCCCGCTGCTGGTCCCGGTGCAGGTGCCGGTGCTGGGCCCGCTGCGGGTCCCGCTGCTGGTCCCGCTGCTGGTCCCGGTGCTGGTCCCGCTGCTGGTCCCGCTGCAGGTACCGGTGCCCCGTGGGCACGTGCAGGGTGCCCGAGTCAGGGCGAGCTGAAGCTGGCAGGGGCTGTGTCCCTGGGGCTCACACAGATCCTGCTCCGAAACAGATCCGCTTCCCAGTTTCAGATCCCTCCGCTCTAGTAGGAATTAACAACCCTTCAGTGGCTTTAAAGGAAAAAAAAGTATATCCATTAGGTAAAAGCCAGTCCTCCAGTGCAATTGTTAGTGGCTTTCAGTATATCAAACTCCACAGCTAAATTATTAGAGAATGGTACAATTAAGGGTTCCAATTTATTGCTATAGCACATAATTCCCATGTATTCACACAGTAACAATGTAACATTTATGTAAATAAAAATGCCTTTATTGTATTGATTCATAAAATAACAATTTCTTTAATTTGTTTACAGTCCTGGAAAAACTATGAACACAAACTTCATATGCAAATAGTTTGCCAAAACAAGAGGAAAACTTAGAATTAGCAGTCATGGAATAAACAGGCTAGAAAGATGAACTGGTGCAATTACCACCTCACTCGGGTGGTGCAGGCGCCAGGGCAGGAACGTGGTCACTGGTGACACAGAGTTGGGGTCTAAGCAGGGCCATGAGGCTGAGCTGGGCTCAGGGACAGGGCAGGGGCTCAAGCCTTGGGTTTGGGATCCCCAGGGTAGAAGAAACCATTGTCATCTCACAACTCAAATTGTGAGGAGGAGCCACCCCTGTTGTCACTGGGGTTTGCACTGGGTTGTGCCCAGTCAGGCTGGTTCCAGCCCTTCCCATTTTGCTGCGGATGAGGAATTGTAGAAGCCTGAGGATTTATATGTAGGAGGAAAACAATCTCTTGTAAAGGTGGTGTGCTGTTTTCAGTTGTTTCTCATATGAGCAGGTCTCCTGGAAACAGGAACAGTCATTCCAGAGGAAGTACCCGACTGATTTTGTTTGGGCAGAGAGCAAGCCCTTCACTGTTCTGCCTTGTCCATGTCAGAAGTGACCTTCCATCAGAACTGCTGTGTTCCTGCAGCACAGAGATGTGGGAGCGGAGGGGACAGGGATGAACGTCACCTTTCCTGTGAGAACTACTCCAGGCTCTCAGTCCCAGCTGAAAAAAAATGGTTTCTTCATAAAGTCAGTGAACAAAACTGAATTTCCTCTTTCCTGGAAGGAATTGGTTGGAGTTTTCCCTGTATGAGAGGTTTGGTGAGAGGGCCTGGACTCTGGCAGGGCAGAGGTATCAGACACCTGTGTCAGGTAATGTGTGAATTGAGGTGTAAGGACTGCTGATGGACAAGGTTTAATTTGGGATCGTGTGTGCCCTGATAGACAGGAATGTTGTTTCCTAGTACTGGTGCTTGGGAAGCTTGTGCTTGGCTCCCAGGGAACCATGGCCTTTGTGTAATGATTAAACTCCCATCAGTAATTAGTTGTTGAGTGCCTTACTGTCACTACATCGCTCTCCTGCTCCCTCCAGCAGCCGCTGCTGGGATTTGCCTCTTTTTCTTTCTCGCATCCTTGTTCCTTTGTTCTTTCTCTGTTTGAGCACTCTCCATCCCATTCCAGCCCTGGGAGCTCTGCTCCCATCCCGGGCTGCTCCATCCTTTCTCCACCTTCTGCTCTGCTCTCTGGTGACCAGCAGGTTGTTGCTGGTGACAGTGTGGGTGTGAGCCCTGACCTGACCTGCAGGAGCCCCATCCCAGGGTCCCCAGTGCCACTGCGCTCCGGGCAGCCCGCGGGCAGTGGCTGCTGCTCCAGGCTCTGCTGCAGGGCTGGAGCTGTAGCCCCAGAGTCCCTGTGCTCTGACATGAAAACCTAAAATTCAGAAAAATCCCATTGGAACACGTGTACCATGTAACACCCTCCCGGGGAGCGTGTGTGACCCCCTGGCTCAGAGCCCGTTCCCTGCCCCACACTGACCACAGCTCAGTACTGTAAAGACAATTAACATTCTGTTTGTGTTTGTACTTTCCCTGACTTAAAGGTAACTCAGTAGTATTTGAATAGTGCATAACCTACCTGTAATGATGCCGATGTTTCTGCTTTACCATGCATGAGGTTTCCCAGGACAGGGAACATTTCACTGAGTCTCGTGGGCTGAGCCCCCGGTGCGTGCCGGGGCTGGCTCTGGCCCGGGTTGTAGGTTTTAGGGCTTTTTCTGTTTCATTCTAAGGTTAATTTTTTCCGAAGTCACAAAGCACGTCCTATTGTTATGCAACAAACCACAGACAGTCACTCAGAGTGTTGGTCCCACCTTTTTTTTTTATGCAGTATATTCACCTGTAAATAGTTTTTGTGTAAAATTTGACAGAAAAGTATATTTACTACACTGTAAATACATGTGACAATATATTGTATTATTTTGCTTTTTTTGTAAAGCAGTTAGTTGCTGTATATGTATAACATACAAATTTGATTATTCTAGTGTTAGTAACTGTTAACTACTCCTCCCTCCTGCTGGTGCATTCCATCATTTAAAGCAGAAGCTGTGTCCGACACGCTCACCCTGTGTATGATCTCACTGCTTCCCTCCGGCCTCGGCTGCCCCAGGGTTTCTGTGGTCCCGGTCCTGGTCGTGCTGTCAAACACAGGTGTGAGCCCGGAGAGCCGCTGGCCCCAGCCACAGGCCGCTGGGAGCTGTGGGTCAGAGTGGTGGAAATTTCAGATAATTATTGTTCACCCCGTTCTCCCCTCATGTATGTACTTCCCCCTTTTTTTTTGAAGTAAAATGTAAATTGAACCTGCTCCCAGTTGTTCGAAGGTCATTCCAGGGGCTGCAGGGTGAAGTATTGGTGGTGGCTGATGTCCTCTCTCTGTTGGAACAAGTTTGGGTGGGTTCTTTGGGGCTGAACCAAGGGATCCAGCCGAGATACAGAGCCCAACACACCACTTTTTCTGGGGAAAATTAAGATTCCAGTTAAAATCCAGTGTCTGGGGTTTGTCTTCCCAGACTGGTGCTGCTCTGGGTGTGGGATCCTCCATAGAGCTGAGATTGCCTGTGGTGACTGAGGAAGAAGAAAGCCCATTGTCATGATTTTCATGTCACTTCAATAAGATTATCATAACTGAATAATAAATCAGAATATTTCTTTTTAAAATGTAAATTTAATATTGTAATAAAACAGCTGCTTGGTCTTTAAAGAACAATTCAGTATAATTTGTCTATTTGAGCTTTTTTTGCCTAGAAGCTTGAGGTTTCAGCTGTCAGGCAACTTCTCTGACAAATGATTAATCACATCTATTTTTCTTTTAGGGGGATACATTACTTCCCCATTAAAAGTGTATAAGTACTTATATTCTGACTTTGTGAATCGTAAAAGGATGTAAAGACACATTAAAGTGTGACTGCATTGACTTCTGAGACATCTCATTGTTCCTGCACGCTGAACAGACCTGCAGACACCTGGACAGGTGATTCCTGTTGTGCTCTTGGTGCCAGCTGGGGCTGCACGAGTGGAAGAGCAGCAGTGTGTGAACTGTTAAACTTCATTTTCTTTACTTCAGAGGAAATGTTCCTTAGTTCTGAGTTGGAGCTGGAGTGGGATCCAGGCAGGAGCCAGCTCCTGAGCAGCACCTGCTCAATCACTGCTGTCAAAAACATTCCTGAAGTTCCTTTTTTGAACAGTGGAGCCTCCCTGCTACTTGAGATCACAAATACACTGCAGCCACAGGGAAGGAATGAAAGGAGAGTTTTATTTTAGTTATGGACACAGTTGGAAAAACTGTATTTAGGGGGAAAATTGCACTGTTGGAGCAGGCAATTCGGTCTAAGGAAATAGCTTCAAAATTCCTACCCAGCTGATGTTGAAATATTTTACTAAGGAAAATAATGAAGTAAAAATGCAGAACTTACTTGAACTTGGGGAATGAATTCTGTTCTGGAGCTAAAAACTGCACAAGGTGGAAAAGAAAATAGTTCATGGCTGAGCCCAGGATGGCTCAGAGCTGTTGGTGAAGGTGCCCCAGGCACTGTCCCAGGTGAGATACCTGTTCCCTTAGGTCCTCTCATAGCACTTGGTCAGTTATGCCATTACCAAATGTGTTTAACGTGTCTGTCCTCCCCTTAGGCCCTCTGAGGACAGGGGACAGAACACCTGAACTCAGCTCTAAGGTGAGGATGAGCCACCTGTGTCACAGAACTGCCAAAGCCAACCTCCTGCAGCTGTGCAGCGCTGGGTCCCCTCGGTTCAGGTGTGAATCCTTTGTGCCTTGCAACAGGGGCTCTTCAGCTGGCTGCTCCTCTGGTTAACAAGCTCTCAAATGAAAATCACTCCCAGGATTGTGTGGGTGGAAAGGGTACAAAAACAACTCTCATGATGTGACTTGTTCAAGTAAGTACGGGTTTGTTCTTCAAAGGAATCATGAAAAAAACCTCTGACGATGGGATCTTTTGGGATGTTTAAATAACAGTGCTATAAATAGCCAGGAGTAACTATATGCTCAAGAAAATCCCCCTTGAACTATTAAATAGTATTTTTTTTTTCCTCGTAGCATACTGTCCTTCAGACAAACTGGAAATATCTGTTCTGCTGCTTCCACCCCCAGTTAGGTACTGGGAGAGCAAGGTCTGCCCAGGAGAGCTGGCTGTGCAGCAAGACAGTGCAAATGCTGAAGAGCTGCTCATGCAGCCCTCCTCCTCCTCCTCCTCCTCCTCAGGCTGTGAGGACACGGGGGAAGGAAACCACAAGAGGTTTCAGCATGTGGTCCCCATGTGTGTCTGCTACCAGCTCTGACTGTGACCTTGACAAATCCCTGAACGTTTGACCACCAGGCACTGTAAATGCTGGAATTGCTCAACGCTAACAGCCGAGGGTGGCCGTTGGTTGGGAATTCTTAACGGACAAACTTCTGAGATCCTCAGATTAGGGACATCAAAAGGGCAAAGTCTCAACACCAATGGATTTTTCCACTTCATGTGTGACACAATTTGTAGTTTTTAAGTGGGTATTTAGTATTAATTCCTGACTGCTCTGAACAAAAAGGTAGAGGCAAATCAGGAACTTTTCACAGAAAAATACTTACAGAAATCAGTGATTTAGGAAGGACAATCCTGCTCATGACTGCGGTTTCTCCAAGTTACTCATTTACACTCTCACAGACCAACCGCCTGCTGCAGGCACGTGTCTGCAGCAACGGGCAGGTTTGACTTCAGCCAGCCTGGCCAGCCCAGCACTGAACTCCCCCGTGCCTGCAGGTTTGTGCAGCCTTGGCTGGTGCACAGCGTGCTGCTCGCAGCCAGGTGAGCTCTGGGAGCAGCAGCGGCTCTGCAGGATGAGCCCAGGGTGCTGCGAGGGGAGGAGGCTGACTGGGGTGGCTGCCAGATGAACAGGGAGCTCAGGCTTCAAGCTGGAAGGAGGCTTGAAGTGCTTTCCTGCGCTGCTGCAGCCACCGCTGGCTACCCCTGTAGGGCAGGAAGGCGGCAGGTCCGGACCCTGCCCGGACCTCGGCCGCGGGAACGATCCGGGCCGGGCCCGCCCCGCACCGGCCCCGGAGCGCTCCCGGCCCTAGAACGATCTATCCCGGCCCCAGAACGATCTACCCCGGCCCCGGAACGATCCATCCCGGCCCCAGAACGATCTACCCCGGCCCCACAGCGCTCCCGGCCCTCCGCGGCTCCTGAGGGCGCGGGGCGGGGCCGCGCGCGCGCGGATCTCGCGGTGCCGCGCGCTCTCGCGAGAGGGGCGGGCGGGGCGCTGCCGCTGCATGTCCGAGCCGGGCGGCCCGGCCGGGGCACGTGTGGCGGCACCGGCACCGCTCCGGACCGGGCCCGGCACCGCTCCGGGCCGCGCCGCCGCGCCGGGACTCCCGTAAGTACCGCCCTGGCCGCCGCCCGCGCGCTGGCGCAGCGGCGGGGCCCGCGGCTGGCGGCGGCGGCGCTGAGGGCGCGCTGAGGGCGCTCCCCGGCCGTGCCGGGCCCAGTCCCGGTCCCGCCGCTCGGGCCGTGCCGGGAGCGCTCCCGTGCCGCCCAAGGTCAGTGCTCTTCCCCGGCGGCGGGGGCTGGGGCCGGCCGCGTGTGTCGGGACGCGGGGCCGCCCCGGGCCCTGCTCGCGGCTCGGTGCCCCGCTCGGTGCTCCGCTCGCGGTGTCCCGGGCGGCGGCGGCCGGGCCGGGCCGGGCCGGATCGGTTCGCCCGTTCTGACGGGAGCGCCGCGGCCGCGGCTGCTGGAGCGAGGCCGCAGATGGCCCGGGCGGTGCGGAGCCGCGGTGAAGATTAAAGCACCTTGGGCTGTCTGGTCTGGCGAGCCCTGCCTGTGTTATGGTAATGGCCGTAAAAAGTGTTATTTGCAAAACTTCTGATGTGCTGTAGTGACTCCTTTTGTTCGTAAGCCAGCATGGAGTACAGGTGGGAGCAATGGAATTAAATTATATTGCTGCTGAGGAAGTGATGTCGTAGTCTTGCTTTCCTGGGAGAATATTGTTGTTTGCTCTCTCTTTTTCTTTCCCCCCCTGATTGAAGCAAGGCAGATCTAAGTTACTCCTACTTCAGAAATGGGCAACTTGATCTGTGCCTGGCCGAGTTCTTTACTGCAGTCCAGTAATTCCATGAGGCAATGACCACAGAATGGACAGGCATCTCAGCAAAGGCATCTTCTTCATGGATGTTATCCATAATAGCAGGAAATGGCACCAAAAGCTGCATTTGGCTACAGCCCATCTGTTGGGAAAAGTCAGGGGCTGTGGGATGGCAGAAATCGGGCCTTGCTGTGTTCCAGGGTTGTGCTGCACCTGCCTAGCGTTATCGGGCCCTGTGGACTTTGTCTCAGGTGCAGGGAAGTGCTGGTTGCTGCCGAAGGTGTAGCGCTGGGGTAGCTTTGCTGGTGCTGTGAATGATCTACCGAGCACAGCCCCGGTGCGAGCGGAGCGCCGGGCAGAGCCCGTGCGGGGTGGGAGTGCAGCTCGGCTCCCGAGCTGGCTCCTCTGCTCCTCTGCTGCGATCACTGTGAGCCAGGTCTGGTCATTTAACCTGCTCATTCGTTAATGAGCTGCTTGTGTAAGGTGAAGGACTGTGCAGGCACCTGCGGACCTGCTGTACCTGTCTAGTGATGCCCATGGACCTGAGATTCTGGAAAAGGGCAGCACAGCCTCGTTGTGTGTATCTCATTCTCCATTCCCTGGTGTGCCTGCATATGCTGCACAGTCCAAATGCACTGGAGGAAATGACAGCTCTCAAGTAACTGAGGAGGGAGAAGCCTGTGGAGCTTGAGCAGTGCTTGAAGTAGGATGGAATCCACTGGAATCCATTCATGCATCGATTCCTGTCCTGGTCTTGCTCACCTGACAGTCCTTCAGCTCCTGCTTAAGTGTCTCATTGAGCTCTTGAAGGACTTTTAAAAGCTCTCATGGGGGTGTATGCAGGTCAATCTCTCACCACAGTTGTAGCAGTGTCTTCTACAACAGGCTGTTTGCTCTCAGACATGAAACTAAAGATATGTTGGGGCTGTGGGGTCTGTGTGGATGGCACTGCAGGATCTCAGTTGTTGTGTGTTAGTAGCTGTTCTGTACTTGGGAGTGCTCTCCTTATTCAGCCTTGGTTTAGAAACCCATCCTAGGAACCAGATTCTGTCTTAAAGAATGCTGGAGATGCTTTGAGATACTAATACTGGAAATTATGGACTGCCTAGGAAGCCTTGGCATTAACCTAGACACTCCACAATGCCTGAAACGAGGGAAGAGGAATTTCCTCACTGCCCAGGGTGTGAGGTGACAGGACCTGCAGCTCAGATCCACCGCATTTTGTCTGTTCCCAAAGGTGCAGATTGCCTGTGGAGTTAAAAGTGACGGGAGTTTGCTGCAGGAGTGCAGCCAAAGCTCTCAGAGCCAGCAGCAGTTTGATTTGTGATGGCTGAGACTCTCTCTTCACTTTGAAAACATTGCAGGCTGGCTGCAGGGGGATGGAGAGCAAGTGCACTTCTGCAGGAGCAGTTATCTGAAGAGCATAATGCTTTTAAAGCAACATAGCCCACTTATCTGTGCCTCTCCTTGTTCATGTGCACTTAACTCATGTGAAAAAATGATTTGAGGTATTTCTAGCGTCCAGGGAGCCTGTAATAGGATTGGGGCTGGTATCCCAGTTGCCCCTAGCAACATCTAGAGCTAATAAAAAACATTAATTACAGCATTAATTACTTATAATTGTTTCATGTTTCAGATCTAATGATTAGCCTTTTTAGAATCCTGATTTCTAACTGCAGTGCTTCTGTGGAGCTCTTAATGCAAATGGCTGGTTAGACTTCACGAAGTGATAATCAACTTCAGGCAGCCATGCTCAGATATTCAGAAAAAGCTATTTTATTCATCAGGTGTTTAATATTTCCTGGAAATTGAAGCTGTTGCATTTGTTTCTCATGGGGATTGCTAGAAGGGGAGATATTTGCATGTCCCAAACTGCTTTTTCAAATGTTGTCTTCAGGTGGTTCCCTGTACATTTTTTTTATTGTCCACTATGTGGATTCTGGTCCTGCATTTGGTCAGCTGGAAGCTAACTGGATTTTTGGGCCACGTATATTGCTACTAGCAGAGATGAATATTTCATAAAAGACCATTTAAAATCATTCTTAAGCAAACAAATCACTGCTGCAGACCGGGCCTGGTTGGGGTTGCTTTTGACCTCTGCTGCCACCTGGCACTGAGGATGAGAAACTTGCCATGTGCTGTGGCTGGTTTTTGACTCTGGGTATAAATAGCAGCGGTTCCTGGCAAACGTTCACGATTTTCATGTGCCTCTGGTATCAGAGGCCTTAGCTTTGCTTGGGGATGAACCTGGGAATTGGGAACTCTCTCTGGTCAGGTTGGAGTGTGTGTGCCACTCCTCACAGCCCTTGTTGGCGCACACAAGTGTCTTCATGCTCATTCACATGAGTGGCTCTCAGTGAAGCCTTTGCTGTTCCCTCCCAGCACAGGTGAGTACAGGGCATCCTCCTCACTGATTTTTGCTGTCCTCCCTCTCTGAGTGCTTCTGCCATTTCTCCTCAAACTGAGCCTTGGCCACAAGGCCAAGACTCCAGTGCTTTTTGCTTTTCCTAAGCCTAGTCCAGCTCTTGTTTTGGGAAGCTGTTTGTCAAGGTCTTGTGGCTGTGCCCAGCAAACATCCCGTGAGCGGAGCTGCTGCTGCTCCCCAGATACCTGGGGACCTGTTTGGTCTTTGCTGCTCCTGGCTTCTGCAGCCCTATCAGAGTGTTTGCTGTAAACCTCCCCATTCTGTCTCCTTGAAAATTCAAGCTTGTTTTTTGTCTCCTGTGCAGAGTGCATTGGAAGCCCTTGGTTAGTTTAGTCTCTGTTTTTTGGAAATTGATAGAGATGCCAGGCATCTGACTCAGGTGGCTGCTTTTAAATTTTCATTTATAAGCTGTACATGTAGTGGCCACTACGCTGTGTTACCCATAGCGAGGGCTGCTTTGGCTTCCTTATGTAGAAGCAAACACAAAAGGCTGATTATTGGATGTGTTTATTCAAAACTCTGACGTGAATTTTCTCTAACGTGAGTGAAAATGCAGAGAGAGAATGAAAGATAAAGCTTTTCCCAAATCCAGACTTTTGTAATGTGTTGATAATACAGGTAAAGCAGCTGTTATCTTTATAACCTGTGGGGGTCAGATAAAGTGCTGCAGAAGCAGTTTTTGAAGCTTGCTGAAGTGTCTGAAAGACTTTTCTGAGAAAGTGAAAAAAAAGCTCTCTTGTCTCCCTCTGCAGTAGAGGATTCACAGGGAGACACTAACTTGGGTGAGGAAACTATAAATAATGAAACAACTGGAGCAGGGAGGTAACAAGATATCAAGAGCAGTACTGAGCTTGATAACCTGATAGGGTTAATGTTAATTACAAACTGTTCATTCCTGCAGAGCAGGAGCACTCAAGGCCATGCCTGAGTCCATGAGATCAGTGCTGAGGGTTGCTGGGGGTCGATGTTTGTGTCCCTGTGAACTTCTTAGTAATTTCCAAAACATCTATTAAAAAACCCTACAGTTTGGCCAAGCTGATGCTTTTATTGTGTGAAAATAAACAGGAACGGTTCTGAGTCCTGCGTTGGTCCAAAGGCTGCTGTGGGAGCTGTGCTGGGCCAGGGTTGGGCTGCTGAGTGGGAGAAAACACGCAGAACCAACAATCAGTGTGGCAGCTCCAGCTGCGAGGGGGGACTGAGCTCTTGTAGGAACAGCACTGATGCTGATTACACTGAAAGCAGTTTTTATCTCAGAGATAAAAGACAGCCTGGTGTTAATGGTGTTTCTTGTTCCAGAGCACTAGTTTAATTCTACATCAACCAGCTTTTTTAGCCTTTTACTGAAGTCACAATTTATCCTTTTGCAAATAGGAGACTGCTGGTTCTTAAATATTCTAAGGTTGTGGAGTGGCTTCACTGGTGGTTTTCATTCAGAGAGGAGCCTGTTTCTTGGGCTCATAGCCTATGTTTACTGGGCTGTGAAAAGGTGGTGTTGCTCAAGGGGTATCTCTTGCTGTTCTAGTCTTTCAGTGCTACTGTTTGAAGCAGAAATTGCTGCAGAGCACTTGCCTTTAATTAGTTAAGTACAGAGAGACTTCCCTGTTGGCTTCTTTTAAAAGAAGTGCCACCCAGTTTGAGATCTTGCTGGCCTGGCTCCTACCTGTCTCTGGGTGTTTGTAGCTCCTGAGTCACCTGAGCTGTCCAAGCTCCTGGCTCTGGGTGGTGTTGGGTTTGGTGGGGGCACTCCAGGCTGGCTGTGGAATCTGGTGGCCAAGTGACACCCTGGTGATCTAGAGTGTGTGATGCAAGGGCTGGCAGGCTGCTGTGGCTTCACAGCTCCCTCCTGTAAGCTCAGCTCCAGGGCTGCTGCTGACCTGCACGGGAGAAAACCCACTGTGCTCTGCAGCTAGCACAGCTGGGAGCACGTGCTGCAGCAGGACGTGGCAGGAGGTCCCTCCGCTGTGGATGTTCTGCCTCCTTCATCTTGTGTGAAGCACAAAGAAGCTGCAGTTAGATAATGCAGTGCCACGTGCCAGTTCAGCTTTCGATGAAAATATGCCTCATGCCAAGGGTGGGTTATGTAAGTCCTTACGTCTGTTTCAGTGCGGCAATTTTTCTTATTTTAATCTTAACAGTGGGGGCCCCCAATTCCTTAGGTTTTTGTTAACTCCTGTTCTTATGCCTCCTATAAGGCAGAGCATGTGCTACCAGTTATTTTTAGCATGGAAAAATTTAAGAGCCCACGTGGTCCTATTTAGTTTGAGCCATGCCAGCCTGTCCAGTTCTCTTTCACCCAGATAGTATTTATTTCCCAAGTGCTGCTTCACTAACTACAGGGTTTGTCAGGAGGCATCCTGGCCTTGCTGTTGAAGCTGCATTTCCAATTTGCTCTGTGATCCTTTAGGACGGGCTTTAATTCCAGCCTTGATTTCCACAGCTTTCAGGGTTTGGAAACCTCTCAAGTGCAGGGGCAGAGGGAAGCGGAGGAGCCAGGACCGGCTGAGGGTACGTCCCTGCAGAGCATGGGGGCTCAGTCACTTGGGAGTCATCCTGGCCTCTCTCTTGGTGGAGACTCGAAGCAGCTGGCCTTCAGAACACACCTCCTTGTGTGTAGAAAACCCTGAAATTCTGAGCAAGTGCTTGCTGAACTCCTCTTGGACCTGGAGAATGAATTATCTGGCGCTCCCGGGAACCTCATGCTGCGAACATTTCTGACCTTATAAGGCTGTGAGTGCTGGGAGCCCTGTGCCCTGGCCAGGACACAAGGTGGCTTAGAACTGCTCTGGGACCCTAATGTAAACGACTAGAGTAAATTGGCTGTCCTTGGCTTTTTTCTCAGGTAGGTAACGTGTGCATTCTTTCTTGTCTTCATCTCCTTGCTCTTTACCAGCAGTTTTCCATAAATCAAGTCAGGCCACAGACTTGGAGAGCTGACTGACCCCTACTCTCCCCTTGGAGCCATGATCCCATCCTGACGTGTTGTGGGAATTATTTAGCGGGTTGGAGAAGTCTCATGCCCTAGCTGCAGCTCTCCAGCCCCATGATAGGTGTGACATTTAGGCCGGATTCCCGGCGTGCCAGAGGGAAGTGGAAGTGGCTGGTGCTGGGGTGAGCACATACAGTGCATGAGCTCTGCACTATTTATGGTGCAGGACTGTTGGGGCCCTGCCTCTTGGGAATGGTGCTGCAGATCCAGCGTTTTCTGGGGACTCTGGCTCCTGCAAGCTGCTCATCTCCTGTCCAAAGCCTCTGGAAAGCTGCTGCATTTCCCAGCTGGCTCCTCCTGCCTGGAGAGGGATAGTGCAGGCCCTGCTGGGCCGGGCTCCTCCTGCTTGGCAGTGCTTGAGGGCATGTGATTTGACAACGTGCCATTTTCTGTCCTGCTGCTGGCAGGAAAATCCCAGGCTTTCTTCCCCCAGTGTGTTAAAGTGATCCCATTGCCACTGCAGTCCTGAGCTGACTGTCAGATCGGCAGCAGGGAGATGGCTTGGCTGCTCTGGGCCAGCTTGGGAAGTGGCTGTGGGCTTTGGGAGCTCTCCTGGAGGAGGAGCAGTGTCACAGCCCTTGGGATGGGCAGGTTTGATCTGTCCTCAGGCATCACATGCAGCCAGGCTGTGAGCAGAGTGGCAAGATGTGCCAGAGCCTTCCTGCCAGGTCAGCGCGAGGGGATGTTTGTTGGTGTTGAGCTGTTCCCCGGCCAACCCAGCACTCCGGGATGGCTGCTGGCATGTCGTGCAGAGCCACTGCCTTTCAGCCTGCCCTAGCTGATGGGAGGATGCAGAATTCCCGTTTAACGTGATCCTGGTAGTGATACAGCTCTGGTTTAAATAATAAATCAAAAACATGAAATTAAGTGAGCATTGCAAGGAGCTGTCAGCTAATCCAGCAGTCCCCACTCATCCAGGTACCATAGAGGAGTGAAGATCTATATCCTAAGTGATGATAATGTTCAGAATGACTCACAGAACTGTTTTGTCTGCCAGATTTTAGGACAGGCTTGTCCCTCTGAGGCGTCCTGTGACTGTCTCCCTGTGCTGCAGAGCTGTGTGGGACTATGGTTTGGACAGTTGGTGCAATTTAGTAGGGAGTCAGATAATAATAGGGCTGTCTGTTTAATTGGGAATGCTTGCTGGGAATGGACTTATGTGAGCTCCTTTAATTTGGGTTTGTAGTACGCCTGGGACAGTTGTAGGGTAGTTCTGCATTAATTACAACAACTTGGGCGCACAGCAGATGAGCACTCACAGCTCACAATGTGCCATTGTTCTGGGCAGCATAAAGGGGAACCTTTTGTCTTGGGAATGTACAGGCTTCACCCTTTCCATTTGCCAGCTTCAAACACAGAACTGCTACAGTATTGCATAGGTCTGTTGGTTTTTTAATTCTAAGATCCCAGATGTTGCCATTAACAGAGAATTGACCCTCAACAGTGAGCCCTGCTCCCTGACTGTGCACAGCCGGCTGGGAGTAACTGGGACTTAGTTACTTCTTAGTTACTTAGTTTATTTAATCAGATACAAACGTCCAATGAACGCACAAGTCTCCGTGTAGAACAACATGAATGCCTCATTTGTGGTGTACTGGGAATATTAGTGAACTTAAATCGTGTCTGCAGCTGACCTTTAATTTGGGATGAACCAGGAATTTTCTAGTTTCTGCCTTTACCATTCTTTCATTCTTTTGTGTGCCTCAGTGTCTGGGCCCTGCAGGAAGCAAGGCAGTGTCTGAGCTAGTGTGGGTGAAGTTGTGTGGATGCTCCTGTGGAATGGAGAGTGTGGCTGGAGGAGGTGAGAAATCTGGGGTGAATATGAAATTATCTGAGGTTCTGACACTGAATTTGAGCCCGAGGGAGGGATGGTTTTGTCTAGAATGTCATCAGCTCCTTGTGGAGATTGTGGCCTGAAGGAGTATTGCACTGGGATCTGTAGTTGGGGTGTTAGTCCTGATAACAGAAGGGATTTTTTGGCTGAGACACACTGGGGCAAACTGCCTTGGTTGTCCTCTCTTGTCATAGAAATATTATGCTTCGAAAGAGGAACCAGATAATGTTCTTTTCCAGTGGGTGGCTCCCATTGCTAAGACTTTGCTATCTCCTGAAAACAATCTTTTATTTTTGTTCCTTGCTGGCAAGAGTCTTGAGGGCTGTTTGGATTAAAGCCTGTCTGTGTAAGCACCCTCAAACACGTGGTGTTTTGCTTTAATTCCTGTGCAGTGAAAATATAAACTGTAAGTGCTCTGCAGGAAGGCTGTTTGGAATGTGGTAACAGTTAAGCTTTGCATTCCAGTTGCAGACATTCCTTAAGGAAAAGGGAAGGCATGGCAGCCCCACCTTGTGTGACTCAGCTGAGGCTTGCCAGTGAAGCAGCACAACTGGGTGTCCAGGTGGGAAAGAGGTCAGAGGCCTTGCAGAGCAAGAGGGAGAGCTGTCAGCTTTTAAGTCAGGGGAGTGGCAGCTCTCAGTGTAGTGAATTTGGATGTAGAATAAACTTTGGAGCTGCATTCCTAAGGCTTTATAGAAGTGTGTGTTGTCAGAGTCCAGAGCCTTCGGGAATGGGTGCTGCCTTTCACGGGGAGAGCTGGGGAGCCCTGCCGTGTGCCAAGCCTGTGCCATGGAATGCTGTGGCCCAGCTGGGCTGTGAGCCCAGCCTGTGCTGGAGGCTCTCCTGGGGGCAGGACTGACCTGCAGGGGTGTGAGGCAGAGGAAGCAAGGGGAAATTAAGTGCAGAGGTGAGGAAGAGTGGAATCATTGAGTATAATGACGAGACATGTCCAGATATCCTTAGTCTTGGGTAAGGATCTTGTTCTGTGGCATTCTGGTAGAGCAGAGATTTGAATTTCTAGAGCAGCTGGAAAACAAGCCTGACCATGCTAATAGCAATACCTCAAGGCACTTAGGGGACCTCAGCCTTCATGTCATCTTCCCTGGGACTATTTTAATGTGATTTCTGTTTCTCCTAGGTGTAACTGCTGAAGCTCTGTAAGATGGCTTTACGCTTCCACAGTTTCATCCCGTACGCCATTCCCGGAGTGCTGGCGCTTCTTGGCTGCTGGTGGATCTATTCCTGGAGAAAAAAGCACTCGGGCTATTGCAGCAAACAAGCAATAGCCATTGAAGGGGAGAAGCAGGAGGAAGTATCAGAGAGTGATTCGTGTCCCAAACCAGAAGCATGTACCCCTCGAAGACTGCCTCTTTTGTCGGAAGAGAAGTTCCTGGAGAAGCCAGCCCCCCCAACGACGCCCTCTCTCCTGCACCCAGCTCACGAGAGGCCGGATCTCTCCTGGGAGCCCCCAGACCTGTCAGCCACGACAGCTGGGCCCAGCCCCCGCGAGGACGACAGTGAAAAGCTGGAATCGGTGGGATCTCGAGAGGGAAGCGATATCCCTGCTCCTGCCTCGCTCCCTCTGCTCTCTGGGAGCACAGAGTGTGACCAGAATGCAGTGCTGAGCCACGTGCTGGGGCAAGGCTCAGGGGCAAACCAAGGCCAGCAGCCATCCCTGACACGGGAGTCTTTGGGAGTCACGGAGGACATCAGCAGCACAGAGCAGTCAGATGAGTCTTCCTGTAAGCCCCCTAAGGAAAAGCAGATGCCAGGAATTGTGCAGTCAGATACTGGCTCTGTGACAGCCTGTTGCTTGGGATTGGAGAAAGAAGCCAGTGCCCCAGAAGCCTTTCTCAATGAAGCTGAAGTTGTATCAGGTCACGAGGATTCTGCAGTGAGTGTGTTACCAGGGAATTTGGAGTCTACCTGTCCAAAGCAGTGCAGGGAAGAAGAGATGTCCGAGTCAATCACTGGTACTATACCCATGTGTCAGAAGGACACACAGCCAAAAGGAGATGAGTTGGAAAGAGAGAAGATTGGAGGAGTGAGTTTGGACAAGGAAGTTGAGAAAATGGAGCAAGTAGCAATACAGATAATTTCCAAGGTCATTTTGGCAGCAACTGAGGAAGTGCTGTCGGGTTCTGCGGGCGATGCATCCCCTTGGCTCTGCCAGGTCCCTGCCAGCCGAGCTGAGGCTCCTCTGGGGATGGAGAGTGTTGCTGCCTCTGCTCAGGTGCCTGTGGAGGGAGCCACAGCAGCCGATGAGAGCCTGGCTGCAGGGAGCGGTGCAGAGGAGCAGGGTCAGGGTGTGACAGATTGTTCATCACACGGCTGTCGGGCCAGCCCTGTTCAGGGGAACACAGAGGACTGTCAGGCGAAGAGCTGGGTGTGCAGGGAGTCCCAAGGAGTTGGTCGGACTCGTGTGGAAAACTCTCTGGAGAAGTCACCTTTGTCCATGGAGGACTCTGGGTATGGCACGCAGACACCTGGAGGTGGGACGAGTGCAGAGGAGCCCCTGCAGAGCACAGTGCTGTCTGTCACATCAGACCAGCACTCGGACTCACTGAGCACATCCTCAGCCCCAGACACGTCTGCTGAGCAGAGCTCGGTACCAAGGGAGACCCCCTGTGCTCCAGGGCTGTCCAAGGGCAGCACAGTGCCCTACAGCAACGGGATCCTGAAAGAGGATGGGCCAGACCTGAGTCAGGAGTGTAGCAGTGCTCCAGGGACGGATGGAGATCACTCGGAAGGTAAGGGACTGGAAAATCCTCCTGCAAAAAACATAGTGAACAAGCAGTGCTGGGGAGCACCTTGCAGGTGTGAGACCTCATACCAGTGGATTCTGGTGACCTCTAGGAGCCCCTGGGTGGGGTTTATGGGCTGCTGCTGCTGACAGGAAGGTGAGGCTGGTTCTGAGGTGCTGCTGGAGGAGCTAGAGCAGAGCTCTGATGAATTGTGATAAAATCAGCTGGTTGCAGAGCAATTACCCTGAAGCCTTTTTGTTTGGAGGGGCAGGTGCATGCCAAGAAATCCCAACAGGGAGCAATATTCATGGAGTTCCCCCATCTGTCTGTGCTGCTTTTCCCTTGTAGGTGCTGGATGATGTGTGCCTGGCACAGTACATGCAAAGCTGTCTGAGCAAACATTAGCCTGTGTGACCTTGGGGATGGATGTTAAAATCCTTTGTAGGATCCTGTGGTGCCAACAGCCCTTAATGACAGGGGATGTCTTTTATAATTGCTACAAAGCAGTTGGAATACTGCTTGTTGCAAGACATGGGGGTTGAGTTTGCCAGCAATGAAGGATTGAGCCCACAGAATGTTTTCACTAGCGAGAGTACCCCCAGGAGGAGAAGGTATTGCCTTGTTGTGAGTGCTGGTGTGACAAGGTCCAGGAGTGCGTTGTGGAGCCTGGTAGCACTGAGACACTGAGGTGGAGAGAGGGGAATACAGCAGGTAAAGCTGATAAGGTGGGAGTGTTGGACAACAGGTCACTCAGTTGACCTTCATGTCCAGGCTGTGAGTCTTAAATCTTCCCTTAGCCTACAAAGCCAATGCCAACAGCTGTACCCTTGGCCTTTCTCAGCCTCTGTGCTGTGCTACCCGTTAAGACGTGGCAAATGTGAAGCAGCTCTTGGGTTCATTTTTCTCTTTGGTCTCACTGGATGGTCTGAATACTTGCAAGCAAGTGAGGATCTTCATGCTTCTGCTTGTTAATGAGGAGGAAGGACCAAGCTCGTGTGACACTGCCTGTATCTGAGATCTGGTCAGGAGGAGGCTGTTGGAGTTTGTCCCTTTCCCAGGTAGAAATGTTCCTGGTATCGGCTGATGGTTTGGGAGCAAAATACATTTCAGCTCTTGCACCTTGTTTCTTCAAATATAGGGCAAATTTGGGCAAAAGGCAGCCCCCTACCATGCCTCATAGTGGGCACATCTAGCACTGGGGTCACTCTGCAGCCCTTCCCTTTGGGGTGGGAGCCTAAGTGTGGGTCTTGGGGGCTGTCTGAATGCTTGTGCCTGTCTTGTAGGTTCAGATGTAAATAGTGTGGATTTTGTGGACAGTGGCAGTGCCATGAGGAAGACAGTGGCTCGCCAGAACGCGAAGCTGGAAGGAGGATCCAGCAAGCCAGACTTCGTTATCTGGGAAATTGAGGTCCCAAAGGTAACTGCTGCTGGCCTGCTCAGCATCCTGCCCTGCCCTACACAGCCACCTCCTGGTCCTCCCAGTCTGCTGCTGGCTCTGTGCCACCCCAGGGAGACCAGCAGCCAGTCCAGGATGACTGGAGTGTTCTGCTCCCGTTAGGACTCGCAGGAGTGACAGCCAGTGCACAACTGTAAACAAGCAGCACTCCAGGGCTACACCCAGGGCAATGGTGCTTGTTGAACTTGTTATTCCCCATTATCTTCCATCCAGCCTGGAAGTCCAATGCTTTGAAAGCATCCAGGAGGCTTTTAGGGTACACAGGTATTAAGAGCAGGAGATTATCAAAATGAACTGTGCTTACTGGTCTGAGCTCATCCCAGACCCACTGAACTCTGCACTGGTCCAGCACTGCCTTGTATTTATCCTGCCTGTGACAGAGGAACTGACAATGTGGGTGGTGTAAGCCAGAGAGAGCAGAGATGTTTGATCTGAGTGTCTCTTCCTGACTGTTGCTTTCTTGTCCCTTTCCTGAAGGAATTAGTTGGCCGCTTGATTGGCAAACAGGGGAGGTTTATGAGCTACCTGAGACAAGCGTCCGGTGCCAAAATTTATGTCTCAACACTACCTTATCTCCGTGACTCCCAAGTCTGTCACATCGAAGGTGAGTGGAATGTGTCTATTCATGGCCTAATGTGTATCCTGGGGGACTTAATTAGATGAGCAAGGAATTACTCCTCTGGGCAACCTGTTAAACTTACGCTGTTGAGGTAGTGCAGGAGGATCCTGGCAGTTGTATTTCAAGTGACAGGACTGGAGGTGTCCTCAGCATGCCCATGCTAGAGACTTCCCATGGTATTTTTGTCTTCCAGGGACCTCGCATCAAGTAGAGAAAGTCCTGAGCCTGATTGGCAAGAAGTTCAAAGAGCTGTGTCTCACCAACATCTACTCCCTCCCTCCGCCGATGCCGCTTCACTCCCTGCTGGTGTCCGCCTGGGTGAGTCCCGGCTCTGGCTGTGCTGGGGCTGCAGCTTGCATTGCCAGCAATACTCATGGCAGTTTTTCCTCCCCGTGGCAGCTGTTCCTCCCCGATGGAGTCACCGTGGAGGTGGTGGTGGCACACCAGGTGGATGCAGGGCACATGTTCCTGCAGCAGCACACACACCCCACGTTCCACGTGCTGTGCAGCCTCAACCAGCAGATGTTCGCCTGCTACTCTCAGCCTGAAATTCCAACCCTGCCCACTCCTGTAGAAGGCAAGTCATGGATGCTCACAGATTGTTCTCTTGAGAAAGTTCTGGGCTCCTGTGCAAGCCTGCTGTCCCCGAGTCAGGTGTGGGAAGTTCCCAGTGGATGAGGATGTGATAGCTTACGTGTCATCTCATCTTCAAGCTGCTGCCAGAGTACAGATGTTGCTCTGCTCTCCCTTACCCGGCTCATCCCTGGAGTACCTCCTGAGCCACGTAGCTGCATGTTGAAATTCAGAGTGAGATCAAACCTGTCTCAGCTTATTTCCATTCAACCTGGCATCTGGGGTGTTTCTGCTGGCAAAGTGTGGAGCTGCTCCCACACCTCCATAGTGTGTCTGTGTCTGTCACTGTGTCTGCGCCTGGTGTGAAGGGTACATCACATGGAAAGGGGTTGTGTATTCCTGTGTGGAGACAGACCTTGCTGTTACTGCCCAAAGGCTGGAAGGGAACTGGGTACCTGGGCAGGGCAGCTTGGTTGTGGCAGACAGAGCTGAGGTAAAACCCACCAGTCCCTGTGTCTCAGCTGCAGGCCTGGTGTGCTGGAGCTCTGAGGGATGTTGGAGGAAGATGGAAGCAGCCTGAGAAATGCGGTTGGTTCTCCATAGATAAATGAGCAGCACTGCTCATGCCTGAACTGCTGATTTTTTGGAAATCCACTTATCCTGAGCTTTTCTTCTCTGCACTCTGGTGTTTTGCAGTTGGTATTATCTGTGCAGCTCCAGGCCTGGATGGGGCATGGCTCCGGGCTCAAGTCATCAGCTACTTTGAGGAGACCGATGAAGTGGAGCTCAAATACGTGGACTATGGAGGATATGATAAAGTGAAGGTTGACACACTCAGGCAAATCAGGTCCGTGGGTCCTCTCCCATGGCCTGAGGCCATGTCTGGCTCAAATCCTAATCAGAGGAGTCTGTACAGTTTGAATTCTTAAAGGTGTTTCCACAGCTGAAGTGGGAAATGGTGGAAGGGTTCAGCTCAGAAGTGAGTGTGGGTTTTTGGGAGCACAGCAAGATCCTGCAAGGCTTTTTTGAAGTAGGGGGGAGAGGAAATGGCATCTTCTGCCATTTCAGTGTGGAAGCTGAGGAAGAGGATGCTTTCAGGAGGCCTCAAAGTGTAATTGATTGATGAGCCAGCAGTAAGCTCCTGATTCTCAGTGCTCCAGCTCCACTCTCTGGGACAGCTGTGTTGGATCAGGGATTTTTTACACAAGCCCATTAAATATTTGATTGTGCCCCAGAGCTGGGAAATAGGCAGCACAGCCTCCCTGGTGGAGGTGGGTTTTGCTTAGAGCCTGATCCAGCTTGGCATGTTAATCAGACAATTTATTGCTGCTCTTAGATTGCTGAGAGAATTGTCTGATTTTTTTTTTTTTGACTGTCATTAATTTAAAACTGAATTCCTGTAAGAGCAATTTGATTAATCAATGTCACATTGAAGAATGTAGGAGTGATTTAAAGCCCTGTTCTTACTCTGATCCTCTTTTCTTTAAGGTCTGATTTTTTAACACTACCTTTCCAAGCAGCAGAAGTTTTACTCGACAATGTGGTGCCACTTCCAGGTAAATGGAGCTCTTGATGTACTGTTGGCCCATCTCCTGCAGGTTTCCATGGATGCCAGATGTGTCCAAGCCATGATTCTGTCTGAACCTTCTACCTCCTATTGCCAGTGCAGCCTCTGATGTGACAAGAGGAAGGATTGGAAAAATTGTATTGTATTCTTCTAAATGTGCTAGCATGGCATAACCTGTCAGAATCCAGGAGAAATATGATAAATGTCCAGACTTTTTCCTGCTTGGAGGAGACAATGAATTACTGTCCTAAGCAGCAAGTTGGCAGGACTGGCAGGGTGTAGGTGCAGTAGCTGTAACTGCTCTAATTCTTCTGTCATAGAGCTGCTGTAAATGCAAACTCAGTTTTTAATCTGCACACAAATACCTGACACTTCCCTCCTGAAATTACTGATTTGTAAAGTTCTGTGCTCAAACGACAAGCCTGCGAGCACTGGGAGAATGTCAGTCACTGCCTAGAAACGCTTTGGTTTGCCTTTTTTTTTTGTCCTTGGCTCTGCTCAGTTGCTGGGCACCTGTGGTACAGACATTTTGGGTTCCCTGTGCCAGGAGTGCCCTCTGTGCAGGGTCAGCAAAGCCCTGAGGGACCTGAGCTTAGTTAATTGAGGATCAAAACAGCAATGGCAGCTCTAAGGTGTTGCAGAAGTGTACTTTGCTGTCTTTAAAGCCTCCTGATTCATCAGCTACTTGTGTTCACATGATTATGGCTGGTGGCTGTAGGAAGCTCTTCATCCTTTCCCTGCAGCACCAACAGCTCCAGGGATGGGATCAGCTGGCTGTGAGGGATCTCTGGCCTAGTGTCTGTAGGAGGACAGAGAATATTAGCTCCATAGTCCTTTCTGGCCTGTAAAGTCTGTGAAAGAGCTCATTTATTTGCTCTCTCTGCCCACAGATGAGGATCACTTCTCCCCGGAAGCCGACGCCACTGTCAGTGAGATGACCAGAGGTGCTGTCCTCGTGGCACAGGTACAGCCCGGGTCTGGAGAAGTCTTGTTGCTGGTGGCACTGCTGGTGTCCTCTGCCCTGCACTCTGTGTTATATAAAGCCCAAAGCCAGAGCCTGGCTCCTGGGAAATGCTGGGGCTGGGGAGCTTCCATCAGCCCTGCTTGGGACTGGGAAGAGAAGAATATTCCCTCTTGTTTCTGAAGTGCTTCTGGCTGTAACTGTCCCTGTAAGTGAATTGGGACCAGAATTGCTGCACACTCATGTTTTTCTGTGTTTCCAGGTCTCAAGTTATGACAGTGTCACAGGGCTGCCACTGATACAGCTGTGGAACTTGATGGGAGATGAGGTGGGTATATTGATATATATGCTGAAAACCCCTTAATCATAAAGCTATTATTGTTGATTAGGAACTTTTAGAGCCCGTGTTTGTTCTGTGGCTTGTTCACTTATCTGCTCTTTGGGTTTTGTTCCCCTCTCCCTTTAGGTGGTGTCAATAAACAGGACTCTGGTGGAAAGAGGGTTTGCTCGGTGGCTCGACTACTAGCAATGTCCTAGATGCCTTGACTACTCTTTCTGCAGAGAAAAAAACAAAAGACAAAATCTTGTTTTGCACTGTTACAATTCGGTTTGGCAACTTCCCCTGAGGAGACCCATTCACACCTGCCTGTGGAGTTTTGTGGTCCATTGAAACACTTTTTCCTCAACTGTTACCATTTCAGTAGAACAGATACCTCATCTCCTGGAAGGGGGTGTTCAAAGCCATAATGACAGATACTGTAGCTTTAAAGCAAAAAGTCGTCCCTGGCCTCTGCTCAAAATTTAAATGGTTAAAAATCTAAAAGCCTTGGGGGGTGGCTGGAGGCAAAGGCCCCCAAAACGGTGGCTGTGCTTTGGTTCTGGCTGTGTCCTGCCCCACGAACTCAGTGTCTGCTTTTCCCAAAAGTTACATCGGTTGTCCTCTTTTTAACAGGCCCTGCTTATGAAATTAATGAATGTTATTAAGGAATTTAATATTCAGTTGTGGATTTTTCTGTATTGTGCCAGTAACCTGCACAAACAGCATCCATCTTGTGTCTTCCTTGCGCCAGGAGGTGGAGGAGTTGCGTTCCTGTGTCTCACTGCAATCATGGATTTTAGGCTTGATCTGCTCTCCCTGCAGGAGCTTGGAGTGCAGGATGTTACCACTACAATTTTTGCTCTGAAATGTCATGTATTTAAAGAAAAGAAACTGCTTGCCAAGCCCAATTGTAGTTTATATTTTTCTAGCCGTGCAAGTCTGTAAATATATATTAAAAAAATCATTGTAATATTTTGTACAAGAAAAACACTGGAAACAAAGGGAACTTTACAGAAACTTTTTCACACCAAAATGTCCTATATAGGTAGAACTGGTATGGAGTGCATTAGGGTAGCCAAATTATTTGGAGCATCTGAATGTTGGGAGTGTTTCAGCTCTGCTGTATGAGGATTAGTGTCCCCTTAGGTTGCTGTCTGGTTGAAATTGTGATCGCTGCATCCTTTGCTATGTTGCTGTACAGATCTGTTTAAAAAAAAAGTAACAATTTGGCATTACTCTTGCAGTGGTGTTCTCTCAATTTTTTTTTGTTGCTCCTTTTTAGATTTCTATTACATATTTAAAATTTTGCTCAAGTAATTTAAGCTGATTTAATGCTCTTAAAGACATGCCCTATAATGTGTATCATTTTAGATATGGATTGAGCTGGGATTTATTGCTGGCAGAGAAGACACTTGCCAGAAACTGTTGATGTAGTCAGTCCTCAGAAGCTGCTTCAGGTGATTCAAGGCTGTGCTCACATCCTGTGAGCTGACACACCAGGGCATCACACATTTGGGCAGTGGCCTGCACCAGCCTTTAGCCCAATCCCCTCTGCTAGGGAATGGTTATATCCTTTCTTGGAGTTCTCTCCTAGTCGATGCTTTGATTTAATGTTCATGTTTGCAGTAACATCCAAGGAAAACTAAATTGGGTAATTCAGATCTATAAAAAATATATCCTTTTGGAATGTTTCTTTCCATTTCAATTAAAGCTCAAATTTTAAGCCATCTTAGTGAAACTGTGATGACTTAAGAGCCTTCCTTTCCTGCCTCCATCCGAGCAGCCCTGGGCTCCTTGCTCTTCACCCATGGGGTGGACGTGTCACTGCTTCTTTCTCATGGCAAAGTTTGACTTGTCTGAATGTTGGTATTTTCCCTTCTTTTAGCGGTGTCAGAGTCAGGAATCTACAACAGGGGTGGGGAGCTCTGCCAGCGTCAGCTCTGTGTTTTCCTCTGGCTCTGCACCATGGAAGAACATCCTGCTCCTATTTGTGTTGAGAGCTGCCTGGTTTTAAACAGCAGTAAAATAGAGCATTGCAGGGGGAGAGGAACTGCAATAAGGAGGTGTTGGCAGGTAACAGATATGCAGCTCTTTCTTCTTTAGAATCACAACTCCCAGCTATACAGGAACGTAAATGTGGGGGGCTATTTTAGGTTTGGGTTTTGTTTTGTATTATGGATGAAAGTGAGTGGATTTGCTGAGCTGGGGAAGGGTGTAGTTGAATATGGACTGCTTGGAAAAGGCACAGGTCAAAAAAGGCCGAGGGGAGGTTGTGGCAGTGGTGCTTTGTGCCCTGTCAGACCTCGGGGCCGAGGCTGTGCTGGCTTTGGAGTGGGTTGTGCTGTTCCTAAATCCATCAGTGGCCCTGAGCAGCTCCGTAATCCTTGGCTCAGGCCTGAGGCTGAGCACAGGCCCACGGAGCTGAGCTGTCCCACGGGCTGCTTTGACTGAAGCCCTTCAAAGGGGCTTTTCCCTTTGGAAAGTGGTAATTTTATTATGGGTGAAATGAACGAGGTCTCGGGAGATGCCTCATTTATAACCTGGAGAGCTTCCACGGGCTGCACAGCACACTCCAGCACTCCCTGCCAAGCATGCCCAGATCCCCTTTCCAGGCTCTTTCCATGGATCAGAGGTGCTCCCTAGGAGGCCTTCTGGTGGCTGCTGGCCCTTGTGCTCCTGCTTGGGGTGGAGCATCAGGCCCCATCCCTGGGCAAGCAGCACCTTCCTGCCAGAGCCTCTGCAGTGCCAGGGCTGCTCCTTTGGCAGAGCCTGCAGCTGCTTTCCCTTTGGCACGCTGGTTCCAAGGCTCCTCAGGGAGGGAGGCGGGCAGTTTCTGGAGCAGATGGGAAGGTTTCTGGAGCCCCTGTCTGATCCACCCCTCCCACAGCCACAGGTGCAGCCTGGAGCCTGGCTCAGCACATCCCTGGTGCTTCACTGGCAGAGGATTTTTCCCTAAAAAGAAAGGAAAATGAGTTGTAAGCTGTATTATCTCTTCCATTCTACTACATCACAAAGATCCTCGGGGCTGTCCCTGGGAAGCCAGCAGGTAGGAGCAAGAATTAGAAAACATGTGTTTGCCTTTAGTTCATTGCCTCAGGGGCTGTGTTTTGGCTTCAGACACCTCTGCTTGCTCCCCCCTTCCTTCCCTGCCCTGTTAAAAACAAACAAAAAATGCAATGATAGAGGAAAAATTCTGGCTGCATTGGGCAACAGGGATGAGGATGGCAGCTGGAGCAGAGCTGGGGCTCTTTGCCAGAGGAGGTGTCAGAGCAGTTTTGCCCTGACACCCCCGGGTCCAGCTCCCCTCTGAGCTGCTGCAAGGGCATTTGAGGCCGCTTGTCCTCCTCACCTTCACGGCTCCCTCTGGCAGTATGTCCCACAACTTAATTATGTGTGAGTGGGAAAAGTGCTTCCTGTTTCTTTTCTAAATTGCCCAAAAGCCTCCCTGGCTCATCCATCATCCCGGTGCCCAGGAAGGTGAGTAATGGCCCTGCTGTGGCTTGGCCACACTGCCCCCGAGTTTACAGCCTCCTCTCCTGTCCTGCCTCAGGATGAAGCTGCTGAGCTTTGCTCCATGGGCTGGACCAGGGGATGCTGACTTCCCCACAGACCCTGAGCCCTGCACCCTCTGTAGCCCCGCAGAGCCTTTGCTGAGTGAGCACCTGCTGGAAGCTTTCCTCCTTTTGCTGAATCAAGGCTGTAAAACTGCTGTCCTGAGTTTTGGTGTCTGAAAGCAGGTTTGGATGTTTCTTACAACATTCTCGGTCCTCATGGAAAGCAGGAGAAGGCAATGGGAGTTGTGCTGTAGCTGTCACTACACCAAGGTTTTAACCTTCCCCTGGGAGAGGGATCAGAGGGACTCTGGTCTGTGCACTTCATGTCCCAGCTTCAAAGCCCTGCATGTTGCCTGGGGGATGTTACTCTTTTTTTGTGCCCTGACTGCAGTTTGGATTCAAGAGCACTGAAGAGGCATTTCATGCTGTTTCAAGTGAGGTGCCCTCATTTCTGGATAGCAGCACTCTCGCAATAATCCGTGGGTCTGGGTTTCTCTGCTGTGTGTTGTCTGTTGCTCCAAGTGCACCTGAAGCACTTCTCTGGCCCTTGAGTACCGTTCTTGTTGGCAGCCATGAGTGGCAGCATGAGCATCTCCTCCTTCTGTCACTTCCCCCTGAGCTCTGCCTGGTGCAAGGACATTCCCTGGCTGCTCCACGCTCTCCCAGTGTGGCTGCTGGGGCATCCAGCTGCTCCAGCCCCCATCCTGTTCTCCTGTTCTCCCCCAGCTTTCCTGTCCCCAGGGCGGGGGGATGCTCAGGAGGGATTAGGAGAACCCAGCCCTCAGGGAGACGTTTGTTCATCACTGCGAAAGTTGTTTTGTCAGAGCAGGAAGAAATGTTTGGCTTCCTTGTCAAGCCTGCAGCTCTAATTCGGCTATGGGACAGTGCCAGAGCTGTTTTTCTGTGGCACAAGCCAGTGTTTGCACACAGGACAGGGGGAGGGATGGCAGAGTGAACTGCTGCAGGTGCTCAGCCCTGGCTGGGGACAGAAGGACACCACACATGCAGAGGTTAAAGTGAGTAGTGGGGAAAAGTTGGTTTGCGTTTTTTGTGTCTGCCCTGTCCCCTGCCCGCCCGTCGGTCCCCGGGAGCAGCGGGCTGGGGCTGCCCGGTGGCAGCAGAGCAGCAGATGGCAGCCGAGCACCAGCCCAGCTCCACTGCCGCGGGCTGGCGGTCCTTGGAGGGAGATGGATGGATCATCTCGGCTGTACACTGCGTCCGCAGGACCTCCATTTACATGCCCGGGATGTTCCTCCCTGCTCGCAGGTCCAGATTGTATCTCTGCTTGTGCAGCTTTGTCCTTACACAGTGTCTGGATGTGAGATGATAAAGGGAGAGTGTTACTTTTCACTCACAGAGACAGACCCCTCATTTGCTTGGATGTGGCTTGTGATCGTGGCATGCCTTTCCCTCAGAGCTGCCTCAGAACACAGAAACAAGATTATTTTTTTTTCTCAAATAAGATAATTTTGTCTCTGCAGCCAAAATTAAGTGAGCTTGTTGCTCTCACTCTGAAAATGGATTTGCAAGTGCAGAAAGTGAAAAGCAAAGTTCAGCATGATTGTTACAGAGGCAGCAGCCAGAGAGGTGTGAATGAGTCAGGGACAAATGTTCCTGTTGAGATGGTCAGGGTGCGTGTTGGGGATGCGGAGAGGTCCCCTGGCTGAGGAGCTCTGGCTGCCCTGGGTGTCCCAACACTGCTGCTGCTCCTGGCAGAGCTGTCACACCCAGGGCTGGCTGTTTGCAGGGACAGCTGAGCTTCCAAGCACACGAGCCCTGACCCTGGATTCAGACAATGCTCATCCTCTGGATCCCAGGACATTGCCAGTGGCAGCTGAGATGGCACAAGCCCCCAGAGGTGCCACAGCCTGCCAGGCTCTGTTTGCCTGGGTTTTGCCCTTGCACAAGGCGTGACCCCACACCTTGGCAACACCCAGGGTGGGTTTGCCCAGGAATGGGGAGGGAGCGCTTGCCCCTGCATCTGCCGAGCACCCCAGCCCCAGGCTGAGTGTGCTGGGCCCCCCGGTATTGAAAATGGGGTGGAAAAAAGCACTTGTGAGCCCCCAGCTCTCCCATGTGTGAGACCCATACAAATCCAGGGGGTTTTGTCAGCAGCTTGACCTCTCGGGCAGCGTTCTGGCTCTGCAGTGAAGAGGTGTCCTCGTTCTTCCCCTTGCCCGACTCCTCTGTAATGGAAGGGCTAAATGCTTATTACTTTTTTGTAGCCTTTTCCACTTGCCAATCAAACCTGTCTGGTTGGGTTTTGTTTTGTTTCCGTGTTGCTGGGGCTATGCAGGACGCTCCATCTCGCTGTAATTATGGTTCCATCATTGTCTTGGCACAGAAACATCTGCTGTCTCCCTGCGATCTCCACTTCCCTATTTCTTTGGAGAATTTAGTGGATCTCGATGCCCTTCTATTTTCCAAGACATCTCAGTGTACGCAGCTGTTTCTCTTGCATTCCCCTGTCTCTCCATCTACTTCTTTTTTTCCTATCAGCATCTCCAATGCATTTGGAATTTCAGCTCATCTGCTTATCAAATCAATATCTCGCTGTCGCCCCTGCGCCGCGGCCGCTGGGAAGGCGGCGCTGGCCCCCACTGCTGGGCTGCCTTCCCTCTGAGCACAGTGCGTCCCCAGCTCCTGCCTGGAGCCCTTGCCTTCCTCATGTCACATTTTAAAGTTTCCTCAGGCTCTTTATTTTGATTGTGTTGTACCCTTTGGCTGCTGGGGTCTGAGGCCCATCAGTGCTGCAGCTCCTCCTGAGCAGCGGCGTGCCGTGGGATGGATGGATGGATGGATGGATGGATGGATGGATGGATGGATGGATGGATGGATGGATGGATGGATGGATGGATGGATGGATGGATGATGTTGCCACTCAGGGTGATGTCACTGCTGGTTGCTAATGACAAACTAAGCAAAGTTGGAGTGTGTGAGGAGCTGTGCTGGGGCAGTGAAGGGACTGGAGAAATACAGGCTCAGCTGCTGATTTTCTGTGACCTTGTTGAAAGAACATGGGGTCCATGAGAGTGATGAACGGAGATACTTCAGGTTTTATTCTGTTCTGGCACCTTTTATTACTAGGACTTTACTCATATACCTATTCTCTTAAAAAATATTAATTAAAAAATCAGTCCTATAGCTGCTGCAAAATGACTAATAAAATGCTGGAATATGACAGGACCTTAAATCTCTGCTTTATTCTCTGTCTGAAAAGTAGGCATCCCAATTCTCCACCTTCCTCTCTGTCTCACCTGCCTGTGTGGCAGGACCCCAGCCTGGCACAGGGCACTCCATGAGACTGCAGCAAAATTAATCCTGAAAATATTGGATTTTTGTTATTTTAGTCACCTTCAACCCATGGTCTGTGTACATCTAAGCTAAGAATATCCTATTCTTGCAGGGTTTTGCAGAAGTTTGGCACCTGGAAGATGTGACAGAGGAGTGGGGAGCAGGTAGGGAGCTGGTGGAGATAAAGAATCACATAATAACTTCATAGATAGATGGAAATAACATCATGTTTGTATCACAGCTTTTCCTCTTGCAGGGATATGTTTATGCAGAGCTGGGTTTTATACAGATCTGCATTGCATGTGGGTGCTTGTACCTAAGTAGGGCTGTGAAATCATGGATTAAGGGTTCTAGTCATCCAAAAGGAGGGATGTGGCAGTTGGAGTGGATAATGACTCCCTGATTGGGGAGGAGAAATGCTCCCGTGGAGATGGGAAGCTGAAGGTTTGGTGAGGATTCAGCTCTGTATCCTCACCCAGGCGGAGCTGTCAGAGCATCACCAACAGCAATTCCTGTTCCTGGGGACAAGGCCAGGACACCTTCCCCTGGGCTTTTGCCCCTCTGCAGGGAGGGGTGCACAGGAAGGCAGAGCAGCAGTTTGGCTCCAACACGGGGGCTCAGGTGTTGGGCCAATCATGGATCTGGAATGGGCCAAATCAGAGCAAAGGAGTGGGAATTGCATCGGGAATAAGTGTTAGAGGGAATAATCTGCATCGCTTAATGCTCCAACAACTCTGAAATAATTGGCTGTTTCCTGGCCATATCCAGAAGAGCTGAAGTGTTCTCCCTGTTGCCTTTTGCCTGGTGATCTTCCAGAGACCTGATTGTCTGCCTCTCCCTCACCCTTTACCTCTTGGGCCCCCCTCCCTCAAATTTCTCCCAGAGTTTGTATTTTTCCCCTAACAATGTCTCTAAAGAATCCCAAATGTGTAACGTGTGTCCCAATGCCTGGATTTTAATAACGTGCAGCAACCCCCATCAGCACAGGCAATTTCACATTCAACACATTATTGCTATTTAAAGCGCCGAGGTATAAAAATGATTGGCAATCCAGCTCTGCCAGCCCGCGCCGCCGCTGCCAGATTGTGATTTTTAATATTGGCTGCTCTGTGCAGTCGTTACCTCACCTTTGACTTGCAGATTTCCCAACGTCAAAATAGCAAAATCATTTTGGGTTGTACCAGGCACATTGCTTGCTGCTGAAAAGAAGCAATTATCATTAAATATCCCCCTGGCTGGATGTACACAGACACACCCACCCAGGCTGGGGCTGCTCCGTGTTTCCAGCCAAGCATTTCTCCAGCTTTGCAAATATCCTTTACCTAAGCTGCTGGATTTTGGGGGGCGGGGGGCCATGGGCAGGTGGGGTATTGTGTCTCTGTTGTGGTTATGGAGGAGGGAGGACACCAGGATTCATCCCAGAGGTGCTGCTCCACAAGGGCTGATGATTTTTGTGTTCCCAGGGCTGTGACAGAGACCTCACACAGAGCCCAGAGGTGTTGGTTGTGTCAGGGCTGTTCCCATTAACGTGTTGCTCTGGGTTAATGTACAGTGTGAGTAAAAATTGGAGAATTTGAGAATTTCTGTTGGAGGCAACCTCACCCTGCTTACCTTGAGGTGACCAGGAAATGGCCCTTCCTACATGAGCACACTGAGTTAATGGCCCTGGGAGCTCTCTGTGTGCCACATAAAATCCAGTGAACACGTGGCGGGTGGGTAATTTCTCTTCTGCTGTTGCTTTCTGAGGTCCCTATCCAGGCCTTGCTGCAGGGTGGCTGGAGGAAGGCAGGAGCATCCTCATGCTCAGCTCTGCTCCAGGAGCTGCGCAGGGAGCAGGAGCCACAGCGGGTCCCTGGGGCAGGCACTGGGAAGAGCTGGGGGTGGGATGAGCTGGGATGAGGGATGGCTGAGCTCACCAGCCCTGTGACATTAAACAGTGGCCTTTCTCTCTTCTAAAAATACCTTTTCCCTCTTGCTCCCCACAACAGTAGAGGAGACATGTGCCAAATGCACCTGCTCCAGGCAGCTTTGGGGACAGGAAAGAGGAAATCTTTTGGGAGACCCTGGGGAATTCCTGGTGCCTTGTGCAGATGTGGAGTGAGCAAAGCCCTGGGAAAAGGCAGCCCCTGGAGCCAGGGAGCAGTGGCAGCACTTTGTCACCGTATTTACACTTCCACTTGCCCAACAGGAAGCGTTTGGCTCTCCTCCACTTGTGGAAGGGATTAGCTACTTCATAACATCTAGACAAGATAATCTCTCCAATTTTGCTTGGAAGAAGTCCCTGACAAAGAGCAGCAAAGCAACAATAATGCCAGATGAAACAGTAATTGAGTTTGCCTTCTTATTATTTTCTCAGTGAAGTTTGTGTTGGTTTGAATTTTATTTTGTTGTTGTTGTTGGTACACAACAGCAAAGCACTGTCCCTGGGGTGGTTCAGACCAGCAGAGTCCCATCTTTGGTGAACTGCAGCCACACAAGGAGGTAAGCAAACAGGGGAGGGGGAATGACTGCAAAATGTTACGTGCCGTGTAAGTAAAGTTACATACTCCATCCTCACTGGAGCAGTGCTGCTCTGATGGTGCATCACAGTAGTACCCCATGAGAGGCAGAGCTTTAGTGCTGCATCAGTCCAAAATGGCCTCAGCCAGGAGGACAACGTCCAGGGGCCTCTGCCACTCCAGCTACGTATTGTTCAATTTCCCCAAGGTTTTCCTTCCCTTGGAAGAGCACCCTAGTATGAAAGCAGGAAGAATAGCTCCCGAGGGCCTCCCGGCGTGGTTCCCCGATGGTGCAGAGAGTTTCATTTGCACAGGTGGAGCTGAAGTGCAAATGTCACCTCCTGGAGCGCTGCTGGACCGTGGGCTGGGCACGGCTGCTGGCTCAGCCCAGGCAGCCCCAGCTCAGCGCCTGATCCTGCAAATTGGGCAAGCAGTGGTGCATGCAGGAGACGTTTGCTGCTACTGTGTTACCCCACCGGTGTTGTAAGGATAATCTAAGAAGCTGCTGTCAACCCTGGCCTCAAAGCAAATCACATCATCCTTGTTTCCTTTCTCTGCTCGCTAAATGATAGCCGTGTATATTTTTAAGGGGATTGTTCTTTGGATTCTTTTTATTTGTCACCCGGCATCGAAGCTCTAAAGGTCACATTTTTCAAGTTCTTTCCTTGGAGCTTCAAAGACCATACATTTACTTTAAACAAAAACTAAAAACCCGGCAATTTTAGAAAACCACTCCACACCCAGGGACTCAGGAAAGCTCTAAATATCGCTGCCAAAGCCCAGGGCTCTCAGCTCAGCTTAAGAGCAGTTTGCTTTTGCTTCACTATAACCAGTCTGTAAGTGTATTTACACTTAGAAATTGCACGTTTGTGATTGTGCCCATCTGTAAGCAAGTTGTGACAAGCAAGTGTTGAGTGCTCAGTTCTTATTTCAGGCAGTTAAATGGTCCTGCTCGCCCCATCTCCAGGCTCTGCACCACTCCCTCATTCCAAGGGAGCACAAAGGCCCCAGGTGGAGCAGGGATGTCACCTCAGGGCTGTGGCAGTCCCACGGAACACTCCCAGGCACCGGTGCCAGTCTGACCTGGCTGGGTGCCACCTCCGGGACAGCACGTGGTGCCCAACCTGGCATCAAGGCAGAGCAGAGGGAGATGGTGCCTGACCCAGCTGAGAGCCTTCAGCGCAAAATTAACCCATCAACGTCACTTGGGTAAGTCTGAAGTGGCAGAGTGACTTCATTACAACGCAGTGGTCCATGCGGGATCCCAGCCTTTCTTCCTTCAGTGTCTGGAGCCTGGAAGCCGCTTCTGGAAGGGAAATGAAGGACCTAAAGATCTGGATCCAGCTCAGAAGGAGCGAGGGGAACATTGTTACAGACCTTGTCACCCAAAATCTCTTGGATCTTGCTCTCCTGACAAAGCTTGTTCTAATTATTTGCATAGCTTGATCTTGACATCAATGGAAACTCCAGCTGAATTTCAGCCAAGAAAGGACGGGTATGTCAGGGCCAGTTGCTTAATTATGTTTATAACTAAATTGCTGCAGTACATCTTCACTTCCTCGAAAGTAATTTTCTTCTGCTCTCTAATTTCATAGAACAATATGAAAGACATGAATCTTCATGAAACTCCTCTCCTAATGCAGCAGAGACTCCACAGTGTTTGCAGGCTTTGCTTTTCATCACAAGAGGTCCCAGGGGAGGTTCAAGGTAGGATCCTTGCCATCCCGGCTCAGCAATCACAGAAAGCCAAATAAATAAAGCAGGAAGTTGGCAAAGCCCTGATTCAGCAAAGGCAGAAGCACAAGTTCAGCATTAACCTCTGCTTAAAATGATTTGGAACAGAAGAGTTAATCTCATGGCTGCCCAAAAGTCAGACCAGGAATCCAGGGCCTTGACAAGTCAGTATATCAGCGCTTTAAATCTAGTGGGAGAGGGTGCTTAAAGCTGAGGAATCTCTTAAATATGGGAAAAGCACTTTCCCTGGTAGGAGGTAGTAACTCAAAGAAGGGTTTCCAGTCCATGGCCAGACAGATGTAGTGGTCAGGTGTGATTTTGGGCAGGGCACTGCTGCCCTGAGTGTGGCTGATGCTGGATGGCGGTGGATGGGTGACTCCGGGGGAGACGGCCCCAGCAGCTCCTCCTCACCCCCATCCCTCTGTGGGGAGGCTGGAGATCCCTGGGCAGTGTGGGGAAGGCTGGGGACTGGAGGGGTGTCAGAGCAGCAGCTCAGCCATGGGCTGCAGAGCTGCCCCTGCTCTCCAGCAGCGCCCTGGTGAAGCCTCTTGGATGGGGTGAGGGCCCGTGTGGATCACCATGCCCTGCCAGGCAGGATGCAGGCTCTGCCCTTCGGGCTGCAGGGGTGGCACTGGCTGGGAGCGGAGGGAGGGAGTGCAGCACGCCGCCTGGAGAGGTGGGTTTGCAGTTTAAACGTGTGGGACATCCCCGGAGGAGGGAGCGCGGTGCTCTCCCAGCCCCAAACGCGCCCGGCACCGGCACAGCCCGGCTCCCTTGCTCTCCGTGCTTATCTGATCTGCACCTCCGTAATGATGTGGTTGGAATTGAATTATGGTGCTTTAATGTAGTTACAGCTACATTTCCCAGGCACATTTCTTCCTGCCGTACAATGCTGGAATTTAGGATGTGGCCAGAGGCTGTGTGTGACTCCTTGTCTCCCGGCTCGCTGCAGCCTTGCTGCCTGCTGTGCCAGGCCCTGGCCGGAAAGGCAAACTCGGGAGCTCGAGCCACATCTGCTGCTGGAAAAGCAGTGACTTACATGGAAACCAGGGAATTCCATTAAAGGTAGGCCCAGGGTGACAGCCCCGCATGCAGGGAGTGAGGCTCCTGCCTGCACAGGGCCAGGCATGGCTGGACAAAGCCCCTGGCACGAACAGCGGCCCACAGCTGGGTCTGGTTTTGTCCTTGTTTTCCACCTGCCGGAAAATACCTTCAAAGATCCAGGGATGAAGGGGTGATCTTTAGCCAATACGTGGTAGTGTGACTGTGAGGATTTTGTATCCATGGAAGATCTGTGCTGAGACAGTCTAACGCCTCATGGAAACTTTCTTGCTCGTGTGTCCTTTGATGTGATCTTAATGGTCATGGAATTTGCTGTATCAGCAATAGGAATCATTTGATTAACGAGAGAGGATCAAACAAAGTAGTTAACTCTAAAGTCAGACAGGAAATGATGGGTTTGCCATTTCTATCATACCAGAGGTTCAGGAATGCCCAAACTTCAAAATGGGAGGGAACCCCACAATCTGCAGAGCGGGAGCTTGGTTTAACAGCCTCTCAGGGTGTTTTCATCAATTCTGATCTGCCTGTTGTTAATTTAGAGCGATGGTGTCCTCTGGGGAGTGACTTGTTTTTCCTACCCCTGATTCAGCTCCACACTTGTGAATTTTAAATGCATGTGCATATATAAATGAGTGTCTGTATTTATCCAGATCCTGCCAGCACATGTTTTGCAATAATTCTCCTTGGATGCTCTTGCTTTCTCCCGCAGTCGATTTTTTTGAATGACATGGAACTGATAATGGATGTGGTTTCAGTGTGATTGGGCTGACTCGTCTCATTCCACCTCTCCTGCTTTTGAGCAAGAATGTGAGGACTTGCTGTGTCTATTTTAGATTCCGTCATGAAAGGAATAATTGAGATTGAGATTCTTAGTCACTCAATGCGGAAGGTCAGGGAATTAATGCTGTGTTACACCAGACCATTCATTTACTGGGCCTCCTTTTTTTTTCCCCTTAACTGTCTGTAGAGGAAAACAAATGTGGCTCAGAGAAGGTAACGCATCTTCAACACCGCACACAGCCCCAGCCTCTGATAATACACACTGTTTATCTTTATTTTGGGGGTGTTCCAGGGTAGTTTTATCATCATAATTGATTAGTGGCGACAGGGAGAAAAAAACCCAAGAGTAACAGGAAGAAATGATTCCAATGAATCCATTGACTCAGTGGTAGCATTGATCTACTTCTGGAAATTATTTATAGGAGAAGATTCATAGTTAATAATATTAGTTTGGACTTTGGGAGCAGTTTATCAGAGGCTCTTAAAGGCCTTTGGTAAAAATTAATCAGGGAGAGAAATAAGGTAGACAGCCTGGTTTCAGGAGAGGGAAGGAAATGGGATTTCTGGCATAACTGCATCCACCCCAGGGTGAGAGGCAACACAAGGGGTAACTTGGGGTGCTTGGATACGTCCAAGCACAGGAGTGAGAGGCTGGATTTCCAGCTGCTCTATCAGGCAACAAAGCTGGGGAAGTCATTGGCAAATTCCCCACTAAGCCCGTCCTTCAGGTGAAGCCAAGGTGCCCACAGGACAGTGACCCCCGCCAGATCCAGCAGGGAGAGCTGCCCAGGCACAGCTCAAACCCTCCTCTCCCCCTTCCTCTCCTCCCTGCTTTGTTTTTGGCTTTAACTTAATTGATCTGTATCCTGCAATCCTACCCGCAGGAGGAATGACACATCTGAAAAAAGCAGGAGGATTTGTTTAAAGTGAGCTGCTTGGGTTTTTCGCTGTGTGTATATATAGAATTGCCTGGAAGTAGTAAATAGAATTAAACACTGCGGTTCTGAAAAACAAAATTCTCAGGGCTGTCTGTTGATTTCAAAGCTGATGAAAACAAAGCAGGCTTTGAAATTTTTCCTCACAGAGCTTCCCCCTCCCCCCTTATCATATGAAAGATGGGCCTGATAATATTTGGGTTTTATTCTTCTTTTGAAACAGTTGGAAAAAACACTGTTTTCTCAGTTAAGATGAAAATCACGATGTTTTTAATAAGGTCAGTGTAATGTCTTCATTAGCAAATGCTGAAATAATTTGATGCAGATCTGGAACTTGATGGCGAAAAACTCCAGAGTCTACCCAAAATATGGAGCCACATTTGCACCAGGTGTGAACCAGTACTGCTTCCCTAAAATTACTGGTTCTGGGATAGCCTATTCCTGTTTAGGGACTGGCTGCTGTGTTTTAAAGTCACTCCCTCCTGCGCAGCCAGACTCAGTGGTTTTTGTTTGTTTTCTTGCCTGGCCCTGGGCTGCTGAGAGCCCCAGGGCTGGGCAGCGCTCATGGGTGTTGGGTTTGGTGGTTTCCTTTCAGGTGATGGAGCAGGTGGAAACAGAGGGGTTGGCAACATGGGAGGCGGTGTAGAGCTCACCACGAGGAAACACAGGTGACGTTAATGGACGGGCAGCCTAAAATTAAATCAAAAATATCCAACGCACTAAGTCTGCACTCTGCTGAAATTTTGTCTACCAATATCACAACCAAAGCTGCTGAGTGCTGTGCACTTAAAAGCCTGTCCTCTGTTGTGAATCCCAGGGACACACAGGGAGTCTTTGCCCAGCTTTTTGGAGATGTGGATGGTGCCTAGACAGCCCTGACCAGTCTGACACCACAGACCCCAAAGACATCTCTTCCATCCCCTGTGCTGTGTCTCCTCTGAGGCAGGGCTGGCACAGCCCCGCTCCTGGTGTGGCTCTGTGGGTGCTGCAGGCACTGGGGTAACGCCCAAGGCAGAGATGCACCAAGAAGACCAATTGTTTGCAATGACATATTCTGCATTTTAAATGATCTTTGACTTCCTGGCAGCTCCCCAGCATATCACCCCCTAGAATTCTATCTAAATAATGTTTGTCAGGTGAAGACACAGCTGGGCAGCAGGCAGGGCCCTGCTCCTCACTGGGGACCTCGAAACCCACCGGCCGATCAATCTCCACAACCTGCTAAATGATAGATGGAATGTAATATAGGTCATTATTTCTTCCCTATGCATGAAAATGAATTATTCAGTAAAGATTTAGATCCTTTTTATTATGACACTGAATTTATAGAGCATACAACACATAAATGCAGATTCCTACAGCCCCAGACAGATGAACTCGTTCTCCAGGCAGTGTGAGGTGGATGCAGCCCCTTGGCAGTGCTGTGTGGCAAAGACAGGATGTCCAAGGGATGGGGCTGCAGCCTGGGAGACTGGGACATGCCACCTTCCGTACCTGGAGCAGCATTCCCAATCCATGCCCAGCTGGTTTAGGAGCCCAAGGTCTCTTTGTTTCAGAAATCAGGCTCTCAGGGCTCATGTATCTCCAAGGAGATATGGGGTCTCGTGTCACTTTGGCCTTATAAATGCTGCCCTTAACAACTCTGCATCAGTCTCCGATATGAAACGGGAGTTGTAAAAATTGAAAGGAAATTGGTGAGGCTAAAACCTGCTAATGAGAGTGAGTGTTATCTGAGTATGTGGACAGATGTGATGGTCCCAAATTCGAGTGTCCTGCAGAGCCACCATGGAGGATCTGGGCTGGTTTGAATCAATAGCAGTAACTTTCCTTGTTATTGGACTAAACGCTTCAACTTTTAATTGTGCAGCTAGGGAGAACGTTATCCCTGGCTGGCAGTTACAGATGTCAGCTTTGCAGTTCATTAGCTACTTCCCAAATTCCACTGGGACTTTGGATTTTTAGCATGAACATTAGAGGTTGGAGAAGAGGGCAAGCCTGCAAACTCTCAGTGGGCTGGAGGAAAATCTGGGATTGGGGCTGGAACAGCACCTTTGGGGCTGGGTGCTGTCGACTGCTGCCAAAGGAGCAGGACAGTGGATCCTGGTTTGTCACCCCTGGGCTTCAGGTGCCAAGCGTGTCCCCAGAGCATCCCTGGTGCCATGGGTTTGGCTTCTGCTGTGACAGCAGAGTGCTCACAAAGAGCAAAACCAACTGAACAGATTGAAACTCGTCACACCCCTGAACCCAGCCTCAGTTCTGGGGTAAGTGGAGAGAGAATGTACTGATAAAGTCTTCCCAAAGCCATTTGACCTGCAGCATTTGCTGATGGAAGGGATAGCAGTGGAGATTTCCTTTTAATATATAGCAATCAAAATTTCTTTCTGAGCCATAAGCAGCTGCACTGAAGTTCCTTCTGTCCATCAGCAAAATCTGTCTTGTGCTTGTTCATTCTGGAACCCCTTTAAAATTCTGCACCGCTGCCAGAGAGATTAAAGGGGTAATATAACCCCAGGAACCGCTCTCCTGACTAGTAATTTCCCAGTGATTATTACAAGAAATAGCTAAGATCTAAAGAAAGCTCAAAGCGGAGAGAAAAAGACTGTTCTTTAATCCTCCCCCATCCATTTCCTTTGCACATTGGTGCTGCTCACCCTGCTGGGGCAGGGCCAGGTCATCCCCCTTTCCCTGCCCGCTCTGGAGGGGCAGAGCCTTCCCCACTGCTGAGCCAGAGATAAGCATTTCATGGCAAACCAAATAAAGGGAATTATATCCCATTTTACAGTGGTCAGCGTCGGAGCATGAAGAGGGGTGTTTCTCCAGTGGGCCTGACCTCCCAGCCCTGCGCACATCCACTCATTCCCACCTTGTTCATTAGTCCCTGCTGGAAAGTACATCCACATACTGCTCCCAGCCCCAGTAAAAATATTATAATCCCTGAGCTGGAAATAGTTGGCATCCCCAAAACAGCTCTTGCAGGCTTGGCTGCTGAGCTGGGAGGTCTTTGGTTGGGAGGCACTCGGTGCTGGACAGGTTGAAGAACTCCAAATCCACGGATGTCTCTGAAAATGTAGGGTAATGTGGCTCAGTCCCGCTGGGTGTGCAAATCCATGCTCCTTAATTTAGGCGAACCTGCTTGCTGTGGATAATTACACCAATACCTGGCAGCCCGAACCCGCAAAGTACTGGTCAAACCCGGAGTGGGAAATGCAGGAGCTGAGGGGAAACGCTGGCTGGGCAGTGCCAGGCAGCTGAGGGGTTCCCTGAACTGAGGGGTTCCTGAACTGAGGGGTTCCTGAACTGAGGGGTTCAGCGGAGCCTCGGGGTGTGGGGCTGTCAGGACACAGGAACAGCGGGGAGCAGGGACGCGGGGCTGCTGGAGCCCTGCAAGGGCACTGGGATGTGGAGGAGCCCCAGGACATGGTGGCACAGGGATGTGGAGGCCCTGACGCCCGCCTGGCTGTGAGGGGTCGGAGCAGAGCAGGGGGCTGGCAGCGAACAGCCGGGTTCGGCCACGGGCCACCCCTCATGGGGGTCGGGGGCGCCGGGCAGGGTGTGACTGGCCCGGGGGCACAGTCCGTTGGGGACAGTCCCGTGGGGGCAGTGCCGTGGGCACAGTGCCGGGGGCACAGTCCTGTGGGGACAGTCGATGGGGAGAGTGCCGTGGGGACAGCCCCGGGGGACAGCCCCATGGGCACAGTCGATGGGGACAGCCCCATGGGCACAGTCCCGGGGCACAGCCCCATGGGGACAGCCCCATGGGCACAGTCCCGGGTCACAGCCCCATGGGCACAGTCGATGGGGACAGCCCCATGGGCACAGTCCCGGGGCACAGCCCCATGGGGACAGTCCCGGGGCACAGTCCCGGGGCACAGCCCCATAGGGACAGCCCCACGGGCACAGCCTCGGGTGTCGCGGACACTCCTGAGGGACGGGCGCGCGCGGGGCGGGAGCCGCGCGGGGAGGGCGCGGTGACGTCACGGTGACGTCACGGAGAGCCACGCGCCGCGGAGGCCCCGCCCCGCGGGGGAGGGGCGGGATGGAGGGAGGGGAGGATGGCGGCGGGGGGAGGGAGCGCCGGCGCGGCGCTGAGCTAAGCCGATCCCACGTGTGACGGATCTGGCTGCTGCCCCAGCGCCTCTCCAGTGAGATCCTCCGGTAGCGGAGGGAGGAGGAGGAGGAGGGGGGAAGGGAAAAAGGGGCAAAGCAAGCGGAGCAAACCGAGCCAGAGCCGGGCCGGGGGGGGCGGGTTGGGCGGGCGGGGGGGGTTCTCAAAGGGGCTCTCGCTCGGCGCGGCCATGGAGGCGGACGGGAGCCAGGCTACCTCGGGGAGCCCCGGAGAGGCGCAGCACGACCCCGGGTAAGTCGGCGGGGCGGCGGGGGCCAGGGGCGGTCAGGCGGGCCCGCCCCGCTCCGCGCCGCTCCGCTCCGCGCCCCTCCGCCCCGCCGGGAGCTGCCCCGTCAAAATGGCCGATCCCGCACCGGCGCTCAACTCCGCTCTGCTCTCTCCCTCCAGCAAGATGTTCATCGGCGGCCTCAGCTGGCAAACCTCACCAGGTAACCCCCGCCCGCCGCCCCCTCCCCACGCGTGTCCCGCCCCGCGTGGGCCGCGTCCCGCCGCGCCGGGCCCTGCCCGCGCCCCCCCAGCCCTGACCCTCCTCTCCCTCTCCGCTCTCTCTCCGCAGACAGCCTTAGAGACTATTTTAGCAAATTCGGAGAAATTAGGGAGTGTATGGTCATGCGGGACCCCACCACCAAGCGCTCCAGGTAAAACCGCCGCCCACCCCGCTCGGGCTGACAAACTTCGCGAGTTGCGGTCGGGGCGGGTGGACCCGCAGCCCCCGATCCCAGCCCCAAATCCCAGCCCCGAATCCCAGCCCCGCATCCCCCTGCGCGCGTGGGGCGCTGCGGGAGGGCTCTGCCCGCATCCCTCCAGCCCGAGCAGGAAACAAAGCGGCCGGTGGAGCCGGAGAGCGGCCGGGGGTCGGAGCCGGCCGCCCCTGCACCCGGCGGCTTCGGGGGAGGGCGGAGGAAGGAGGGGGACCCAGCGGTTTATTTTTATGACTTCTCCCTTTGGCTCCAATTCTCATCACCACCCCCCCACACCCCCCCCCCCCCCCGCCATCCCCTCGCTCTTTGTCTCTCGCAGAGGCTTCGGGTTCGTTACGTTCGCGGATCCGGCGAGTGTAGACAAAGTCCTGGCTCAGCCGCACCACGAGCTGGACTCCAAGACGGTAGGTGCTGCCGGGGCTGCCCTGCCCTGCCCGGCCCGGCCCGGCGCGGCGGGGACACTGCTCCGAGCCCCGCTCGGCCGCTGCCAGCCCGGCACTGCACCGGGACCTTGCTCCGCTATTCCTTATGTTTTTTATAGACTCTGCCTTTTAACTTGCCAAAAGCAGTAACTTTCTTTTTTTTAATTTTTATTTAATTTTTTTTTCCCCCCGAAATCCGAATTCGCCCATACCGACCGCTGGCTCCTCCCCCGGCCTTATATTTTATTGAGCGGTGACATTGAAAAAGCTGTGGAGTAAAATCCAACTTTTTTTTTGGTGTTGGGCTGCGGCACGCTTTCTGCAGGGAACTTTGTGATTCTTGTGATTCTTTTGATTGATTATTTATGTATTGTTGAGCGCGTTTCAAGGTGGGAGTGACTTACTGTCAAACCGCGAAAGCTGCTGCTCTTGTCTTTTCCA
Source organism: Taeniopygia guttata (assembly GCF_048771995.1). Classification (NCBI taxonomy): domain Eukaryota; kingdom Metazoa; phylum Chordata; class Aves; order Passeriformes; family Estrildidae; genus Taeniopygia; species Taeniopygia guttata. Next base: position 852,877 of record NC_133044.1, read on the forward strand.
AAGTCATTTTTTGGAGAGGTCTTCTCACCTGTGATGGCAGGGCCCCGGCGAAACGCACGCGGTAATTTATGGGAAGCTCTGCAAGAGCTGGAGAGTGGATGTGGTAGAGAAGCACAAGTCCTAATGTGTTGTTGTTTCTCCAGAGCTTTTTGCTGCGCTCAGTCTCCAGTGCATGATATAAGGAAAAAAATGCTTGTGAGATGCAGCTGATTTTTTTTTTTTTTTAATAAACATTACATTTGTTTGGGGCTTTTTTAAACGAGAATTCCCCACCCGAGTTTGCCCCCTACCCCAATATGGTGTTTTCAGTGTTGGGTCAAACAAAAGGTATCGCGCAAGTGCAGCTCTGGGCCCTGTTTTCTCCCTGTGATCAAGGCCAAGCAAAAAGATGAAGTTTTGTGCCTCCTACTTCGTTTGTAGTTTTGAGCCTCGGCAAAGCTGGGAGGGGAGGGGGGAAGGACACTGGTAGAGGTCATCAGTGCTCCGGTGCTGCTGGCTCTGGAGGGGCTGTGTTTGGGGAAGGGAACTGTCTGCAGAGACCTTCTGCTGGGCAGATCGAGCGTGGTCCTCACTGCCACTGGGGTTTACAGGCTCTGTCCTGGGGCTTCAGGGTTTTATTTTAACCTGAGCGTGGTGTTAGGAGCCATCCTGTCTCGGTGCTGCAACATCTCACGGGTGCCTGTGTGTGCGAGATTGTAGTTAAATGAAGAAAGGGAGAAGCAGGCAGCAAACATGAGGATATGTTTTTTTAAAAATGTAATTTATATGGAAACAAAAAGCCTAAAGCTCTTGTAGAAGCAGGTGGAATCTAGTGTTTTAATTCGACCTGCAGATTCTGCTGGGCTTGCCTGAACACGAAGCCCATGCTTTCACATGCCTTAATAATTTGATTTTAGGTTTAATCAGATATGGTAAGATAACTGATTCAACCGTGCTCCTGAAATTAAACTCACCAGACTTTTCATGTACAGCTATATTCTTTATGTGTTTTTAAAGATAAATTTAGATAAGAAGAACAAAGGCAAACAGTATCTTGAACGAGAGTTAAAAAAAAAAATCATGGGAGGACACCCTGTCATATTTCTGACTATAATTAGGTCCTCCCCCAGCTTTTTTCTTGTATCACAGTCTAGTCCCTGCAATGTATTAATTTGCTCTTCTCTGGGGGAGGGGTGACGAGCTTCACTGGGGCAGATACGCCTCAGTTTTGGTTGTGTGATAATGATTGAATCAATCCAAATACAAAACTGACCTTAGAATCCATAACACAGCTTAAAAGTGAAGCCCAGAGCCAGGCAGGTCCTTTCAGGCTGTATTTGTAGAGTATTGTAGTAACTGTTGTGCAGTATAACAAGGCATTTGACTCTGTTTCAACGTTCAGCACAGGAGGCAGATCGGTTGGGTATTGGCATGGAAACGTCGCTCTTGTTTACAGTTACGTTAAAAGCTTTGTTTAGGTAATGGCCATTCATATCAGAAATAGTATTATAGTCATTTCCTAGAGGACTTGTAGATACAGTAAGTAGAATTGTACCTAACTAACTAATTTTTTTTTGGTAGAACTTCAGTTTTTTGTTTTTGTTTTTTTTTTCCTTTTGGTTGTTTAAATAGTTGACAGGGTTATGCAAAAGGTATGGATTTGCCACATTCATTGCTAGTGTTTGTTTTCAAAGGCTGATGGTGTTTATGCAAAAGGTTTTGGGAAGGAAAATTCAGTTCTTTTAGAAAATCTGTCGCTGTGGTGCAAGGGAGTCCATGCTCTTTGAACTGACCTTCAAAAATGAATGTGTTGCTTTGGAGTTTAATGGCTCTCCCAGCTTCTTACCAGCAGGACTTTGCAGTAATGTCCCTCTGATGGGCCTGGTGTTCTTTGGTGGGAAAACTTGTAGTTTTGGAGCAAACATAGAAAAGTGTATATTTTTCCACCTTTGGGTATCGCTGTGGAAAATCCGTACCTGTTGTATTTCCCCAGTAGACAAATGCCTAGTCAGTGCTGAATATATTTGTAGATAATGTTAATCTCTATGAAAAGGTTAGCTCTCTAGATAAATAATTTTACTTTTTATGCTTTTTGAACAATAAAATGGCATGTAATCGCTCATTTCTCAGGTGTGTCCTAAAAAGATGCAATATTTGTACCTGACAGAGGCAAATCAGTTTTATCAGCTGCACATCAAATGTCTGCGGTATTTCCCATTTTGACAAATTAATTGAGTAAAACTGCTTTTTAGGAGAGGCCCGTGGTTATTTAGCAGTGACAGGAATATTTATCACCAGAGGAATAACAATATCAAATGGAAACAGCTCCTCTTCCTCATCAGGGTTTGCTTGAGGAGGGGAAACACAACAAAAGCCAAACCAGAACTCTAAAAAAGCCTGTCCTAAATATGCTTAGCACTGTCAGTGTTAGTTGGTTGTGCAGGCAAGGACAGCACTGAAAGCTGTGTAGGTTGCACAGTTCAGGTAGGATCCAGTACTTCAAACCATCCTTTTGCAGCCTCTTCAGGCAGAAGATGTCTGTGTGCAGGTGCTGCTGAGCGCCAGCAGTGAGAGCAGCAGCACACGGGCGTTTTACTGCGATTTAGGGGAGCCATTGTTGGAAGGTCTGGTGGTTTTGTTTACATCCAGCCTGCTGCCCCTGTGCTCACTCCAAACACCACTGGGTGCCATTTCTTTGTGTCTGCCCTGGTGCCCTTTTGGTTTCATGTGATTTTTGAATGGGAGAGAGGAGTCCCTTTTTACGGATGACCCCTGTGGAAGTTGTGTGGGGTTGCAGAATGGGCATTTTGGAATGCAGAGGGGACGTGCTAATTCATGCAGCACAAGGGGAGCCAACACTGCATCTTAAAACAGGCCGGGGGGGTAAAGCAAGGGGGTTTCTTCCCCTTTCTTTTTGTCTGTGGTGACATGCTTCATACATGAATAGTTAGAGTAACTCCTTAATGGAAAACCCTTTTTAGGAAGTTGTTTACTTTTGAGGTCAATGTGTGTATACTTCACATACATGAAACTTGTTTGTAACTTAATCTCCTCCCTTCCCGCCCCATCCCAGAAATGCCCCTTTGGAGTTTTCCATTGCTCACATATTTTCTTTGAGAGTGAGTAAATCAGATCAATTGGGCATATTATTATGGAGGGGACTCTAGTTCTTTAAATGTATTAGTAATTGAAATGTGAATAATTTGACTTTAGTTGTGGCTTTCCTTTTTTGTATGGTGTTGCTTGTCAGTTAGCAAAACAAAGCAGAAAAAAAAGAAGCAACCCCAAACCCAAGTGCAGGAAGGGGCAGGTGTCCAAGCCACCAAGTTAAGATGTTGGTCAGGAACGCTGGCCCTCTTTCTGTGCAACCTCTAGGGCATGTGGAAAATCTTCAGCATGCAGTTTTGTTGGTAGAGGCAGCACCTAGATGCTGATCCAGAGCACCCATGGGGATTGCTGCCCAGAAGATGATGGAGGAGAGTGCAGAAGAGATGTTTTTTTCTTCCTGTCTTCCCGTTCTCCCCGCCCCTGCCAAACTCCCCAGACAAACCCAGACTGTGACCTGTCATTTCCAGAGTAGTTCTGGATGACCCGCTGTGCTGAATTACAAGCCTGAGAAATGAGGGATTAATAATTCAGTGATTTAAAACCAAAATAATGTAAAATGACAACCAAAGCTACCCTGTTGATTTCCCCTTTTCTTTTTCCTCAGATTGACCCTAAAGTTGCGTTTCCCCGACGAGCACAGCCCAAGGTAAGTAGGAGGATCGATAATAGGATTTCAGGCACACAGAGAATCATTGTTGCCAGGCAGTTCGGGTTTCAGCCGGGGAATTGGCAATGAAAGCTTTTAAAGCTGCTGCTCTGGGGGATCAGTGCGTGACGGAGGCCCGGGAGGCTGCTCCGTGTCCGTGCAGAGCCGCTCTGCCGGGCCGGGCAGCGGCACCGGGGCCGCTCTGGGCAGCGTGTCGTGTTCGTGAGGAGTCTTTGGATTAAATGCAGGCTTCAGGCTTGTTTTGAGTGAGCTTCCAGTTCTGTGGTTGTGATGGATGGGGATTTATCTCTGCCTTCATTGTTCGCAAATTTTCTTTTGTATAACTGGGAGATGCGTGCGGAGTTGTGTGTGAGCCTGGGAGGGCAAGCTGCTGGTGAGGCTCTGAGCCCTGGGTGTTCTGTAGGAGCAGGGGAGCAGTGAGCTGTGAGTGTCCAGCTGGCCAGGCTGGCCGGAGCAGTGGCCTGGGGATGCTGTGGCCAGTCCTTGGCGTGGCACGGGGACGGTGCAGGGACACAGCCGTGTGCTCCCTCCAAATGCCACTGGGTGCCATTTCTCCTGCAGGAGCTGCCTGTGCCATGCAAGTGCTTGTTGCACTTTAGCTTGTGCCTAATGAAAACAAATTCGTTTCAAAGCCAGACTTGCAGCGTGTGAATTTTGAAAGCCAGAGGCTGAAAGAAAACTTTTGTAATTGACTTTTTTTTAAATTCGTTTTTGAGAGTCTATTGGAAAAACTTAATTTAACTGATGTATGGCACTTGTGTATACACTTGTCATCTTGGGTAACTTCAGTCTTCTGGTAAAAATGGGAGAAAAAGGCTGCAAAGTTGTGCATGCAAGGCAATAAGGAAAAGTGGTTTAAAGTTGGTGGTGGGAAACTGCCAGACCAACTGCCTGAACTGCTATTGCATGCAGCCCCTCATGAAAGCAAGCAGTGTAACTGTGTGTTGAACCATGATAAGTATTGCACAAAATAGGCACCTAGGAAAAACCCTGTGCCATTTAAAACCCCCAGGCATAGCACAGGAGAGGTGCTGGGGAGTTCTTATAAAAAAAAAAGGGGAACAAACCCCAGCAGCCTACTCACAGAATTTTAAACCAGACTAATGTAGGCAAATGTTTAGAGGTTCTTTTCTTCCTAGGACATATCTAATTACTAATTGGTGAATAAAAGTGTGCCTGGCTTGCTTCTGCACTGAGCAAAGAGTTTATAGTGTGTGGGGCTTGTGGCTTCTGGATTGTGTTGTTGGATTGATGCCATCTGTAATATACAATTCAAAGTTTACAGAATTTTGATCTTGAGCTTGATGTGCCTATCCCCCTTCCCAATACCTTTTAAAGGTTAATTTACATTTTAAACTGTCGTCAGTGCCAGTTATCTGTTTTTACAGAGTTATTTGGAGAAGTTTGTAATGCATACAACGGAGTTGTTAAGCTGTCCCATGTGATTACTTCTCTAACAATTAAAAAAATGAGGACATGTTTTACATCGAGGATATTAGTGAGTTAAAGTTTTGTGTTAAAGAATGCAAAATCAGGTTGTATTGACAAAGGGGATTTTGTTTTTCTACACTTAGGGGTTTTTTTCCCTTGGTTTTTGGTAACAGACATCTTTCAAGCGTGGGGCAAATGCTGGAATGGTCAAATTCCACTCTTAGCAGGAGCTTGCTCTCTCTGGAGAGGTCAGCAGTGTCTCTTGCTGCTTTTTACACAGTTGTCCTTTCTAAAGTGTTGGGATTTCTACGGGGCACTTGAAAAAAATCTGAAGATTGAAAACAGCCTGATTTGGAGACTGGAGAAAATCAGATGCAATAAAGACCAGATTTTACATCAATTATGATGTATTATTCTGGCAAGCATTTCATAATCTGAATATTTTGTTTTCTGGTTTTTTAATTAGATACTGAATTAAGGTTTTGGACTTTAGTTGTTCATTTATCCCAGTTGAATAGCAAATGCTCAGCGTTAAAATGTGACCGTACTTTAGTCTAATTAACTAGCTAATGCTTGGGTCTGTGGAGATTAATGGCATTTAATGAAATGTCTCTGTCTCTCTCTAGGTGCAAGGGGAGAATTTGTGTTTTGTTTTGTATTTTTTTCCCCTGAGTGATCTTCTTTCCTGGTATGTTTAGCAAAATGGGGATTTGTTTTGGGTTTTTACCTTTTCCTGTGCTTTTCCTGGCAGTAATGGGGGGTGAGGTGAAGCAAGGTTGGGGGTGCATTCCCTCTTCTCGTGCTTCCATCCGTCCATCCCTGTCATTAGAGCTGAGCTTTGCCAGTCCACACTCACTTGTTCCTCCCCTCCTGATCCATGGAATTGCCGTGGATCCTTTCAAACCCCAGCCCAGTAAAACGCTTTCTTTCTTTTGGGTTTTTTAAACCTCGGTTTGACACCTCTCTGGTGATGCAGATTGGCTCCTGAGCAAGCAGTGGCAGGTTTTAACAGCCCAGCATTCTTCCCTGCTTTCCTTAGAATGACCCTGCAGAAATCCTCCTGACTGCCTCTGCTGGATTACCGGGATGTGTAATCCTGCTCTCCTTGGGAAGGCCAGCACGACTTGAAGCTATTGTTTTAGGAAATCCGCTGCAGGGTTTAACTCGTTGGGCTTCTGGTGAATATACGTCTCCTTCCTTGGGGCTGCTGTTCCTTGATAAAAATCTGTCTTACTTCCAGTGCTGGAAGACACTCTGTAACAGGAGATCATCTGTAACTCTGCTGATTTAAAAAATCCTTGTACCCCCTTTTGAATACTGAAGACTACAATAATTTGACTTACTATTAACGTAGCCTGCCATTTCTGATGTTATCTGCTCATTGTGATGTTACCCAATTTAACATTTTCATTAGATAATTTCAAATGTGAGCATTTTCCTCCCTCATGCCTCTGCCTTAGGGATTTATTTCAAAAACAAAACAAACCTGAAGATCAAAAGGACAGTAGCCTATGTCAGTGAAGTAGTTCCTTGGCCATGAAAATGTCTTTGGTGTTGGAATTTGGATGCTTTGTTGTGCAGAGCCACATATGAAACAGAAGCAGGTAAAACTTCAGCCAAAGTTTCCAGTCAGTGAGGCTGCCCACGGAGGTGTGTTCTGTGCTCAGGTTCCTCCAGAGTGGGATGGAGGAGCTTGTTCTCCTGCACTTACTCCAGGGACATAACACCAGTGGTTGGGAGTTGCTCCAGGTCAGCAAGCTGGAGCTGCCTGCAGTAAGGTGTGTGGCATTCTTGGGCACTGTGGCTGTGCCCTGCTGGCTGTGTTCTGGAGCCAGGGCAGGGTTGGTGCCCGCTGCTGCTGGCACGGCGTGTCTGGTGTCCTGTCTGCGTGACCCTGGCTGCAGGTGCCCACTGCCCGTCAGTCTGGGGTCCAGTCTGCGTGGATGGAGTGCGGAACGCTGGTGCCACAGAGCAGCAGAAGGACCTGGTCTGGTTGTTTTGCCTGGTAACGGGCTGGGGATGCAGCAGCGATGTCTTTATTGGCCGTGTCACTGTCACAGGGGCTGGAGCAGGACTCTCACTGTCACAGGGGCTGGAGCAGGACTCTCACTGTCACAGGGGTTGGAGCAGGACTGTCCTGGCCCCTCTGTGCCTCACCTGGTCCCAGATCCGCACGGTGCCCGTGGCCAGCTGGGTTTCCTGTCTGCCTGGGCACGTGGGCTCAGCAGCTGTGCACATCTGGTCCTTCTTCTTGGGCAAGAGGCAGTGTCAGCAGCTCTCCTTTCGTGTGAGGTGGTGTGAAGCTGCCTGTTCAGAGCAGCAAATGGAGGGCATGCCCTTTCGGGACAGCACCCAGGCTAACCTGGGATTTTTTTTTAAGCTAGCTGGTGGATTTAGATGTCTGATTCCAATTAAGTTAGCTGTGGGTGGGGTGTCTGCGTCCCTTGGCTGTCTGATAAGCCTCAGCCAGAGTAGCAGGGAGAGATTTTATTCCAAAGCAAGTGATGGACCTAGAAAATCAAGAGTTCTGTTTGTGTAAACTCCTCCAGGTTAGTCCTACTACTTCCCATCTTATTTTAGGTGTTAGGTAGACTTTGAAGTTTCTTTTTTCCTCAAAAGAGTGTGAACTGGACACAGTATCAGAACTAGGGATTCTTTCTTTCCTGCCACCCTTCCTTCCCCACCAGGCTGTAATGAGCAGCAAGGTCAGACCTTTTCCTGAGGATTTGTTTCAATTCTTTTTAGATTCCCCTGCATTTGCGGGTCTGGGTGGAGTAAGAGAGGAAGTATTTTCTAATCTTGGCATCAGGCATAGATGTGTACCTTGATAATAATCATGGTATCATCTGTGTGCAGAGTAGTGTGAAGTCCTTCCCAGATGGTGTGGGGGATTTCTTTGGGTGGTCCATGGCCACTGTTTGGGTGTCTTGTTCAAGACCAATCCAGCCTTGATGGGGATCCCTTGTCCAGGATAAGCTGCTCCAAGAATTGGATGGTCCAATAGAAAAGTTTCAGAGTCTGGGTCTTGGCTGATGAAGCCAGCTCCAGGCAGTGTAGGCTCAGGGTTTTGGAACCCCTTGTCTTTGGGCTGGGGTTTGTGCTCTCTGTGCTGTGGCCAAGACGGGGTGATCTCTGTCCTTGGATGTCACAGCCAGAGGAAGAAGGGGCTGTGAGGGCCTTGTGTGGAGTGCAGGGAGTTCTGTCAGCAACAGGAGCTGAGCTGCATTTCTGTAACTGTTGTATTTTGGAGATGTAAACATGTATTTTGTCTCCCCAATCACTCAGGTAGATTGTTCGTGTTGTCCTGAATCCCCACAGACTGTCTTGTGCTTGTTAAAACGTCTGTATTTCCATTCTCATTGCCTAAGGATGTCCTTCATATTAAGAATAGTCCTAGTGTACTTTCCTTCCCTTTGACATACCGCTAATTAAAAAATTAAAATTGAACACTGTCTAACATGGGATTTTTTAAAAAAGGAGGTTCTTCATTGCCTGTGTTTTCCTGAATTGTTGGATTATTTTTAATGGCATCTACCGGGTGACTTTTGTGCAGTTGTATATGCCAGGAAAGGTTCTGAGGTAGGGAGGTCAGGGAAATGGAAGGAGAGCGGCATGCTAACACCCCTGTGCATCCCCCTCTGCTTCCAGATTGAGTACATCTCCTCTGCAAAGTGCTGAGCCTTTATCAGCCCAGGGGTAGGTCTACTAATGACTGATCTAAAACCATCAAATTCATTTATTTGTCACTGCCAGTGACAGGCCAGTTAATGCTAATGGATTCTTTTTTTAGCCTGTTGACTCTGGTGATAGTCTCATAAATGTTGTGAAATCCAAAGCATTAAGGCAACTTGGAACTTATTTTTAGAGGAGAGCCACTGAAACAGGGCAAGGTAGGGTGTGTGCATCAAGATGTATGTTGTGCTGAGAAGGAGCAAAGAATAATTCTAGTTCATTAAGCTCTACCTTGAATCTTGCTGTTCCTAATAGTTATTTGACTTTTCAGTTGTATTTAGGTGTTCTCTTCAAATACATTTTGGGTCATGCTGTAAAGTGAAGAGAAGCTGTAAATAGTCAGTCACCTTAGGGGAAAATGGCTTGTTTCAGAAAATGGTTCATCTCAGGGGCTGAGTCTTCTCTGCCCCTATTGTGTGAAGGCACTTAAGCATGTACTTAAGTTGGCATAAGCATGTGGGTAAGTGCTTTGCTGAATCAGCATGGGCTCAAAGCACATTATTAAATGCTTTGGTGAACTGTGAAGCCCGTAGCAGAAAAAGATTAAAAGATTACTTTGTGTATTTGACAGTACTTTGTATATGGTCAGTTCTATCACTTCTCCTTCAGATAGGCAGTTTCATCTCTCTCATATTCCCCCCTCCTCTGGAGGATCTCACTCACAAGAAAATACTATTCTGCTGTTTCCTCAAAAAACTGATTGCAAGGTCACTGTAGCATCAGACTTGAAAAAAAGTCATTATTGAAGCTTAATTTAGTCTCCAGTCCTGAAATCACACGTTCTGTTTGCCTTAGTCACACTGGAATAATTCTGTAAACTATGTGAATGGTGTTCAACATGGCCTATGATTTTTACGATATTATTGCTGTAGAAATTGTGGTTTGCTGAGTAATTTGAAAGTTACTGTGAAACTTTGTAGCCAGATCAGCATGCGGTATTAATAAGTTACTTCTAAACTTTGGCATTTTACTACTCTCCTGTTGAAAGTACTTCTGTTTTTTGAGTGCAGAGAAAATCTGAAGAATGCTGGGAAGTTGTTCTCCCCTGCTCAGTCATTCCCTGTGCTGGGACATCTGCAGCTGAGTGTATTGTTGTGACTGAGTAGGCTTAAATTAAGATTGTACTTTGGGAACTTTGTATTATAAAGAAGGACCCTGCTAAGGCTTATGCAATTCTGCACATGGGGAATAGTCCCAGAGACCTCAGTGAGATGCAAACAAGGCTCCTTAATATGTTGGTGAAGTGTAGGTGGCAGGCAGGGTGAAGGAAAAGAAGCATTGACAGCAGCAGAAAGCGTCGGTGCCTCTGCCCTGCCCTCCCCCAGCAAAGACTTGCATTAATTTCTCATTGACTCTGATGTACAATAGGGAAGAGGTTTCAAGCTGACTGAAGGGGCAAAGGTCCAAGAAAACTACTGTAGCAAGAGCTGATGCAGAGTGACAGTAATGAGGTGGCCTGGCAGGTGGGAGGGAAAAATGGTGGGGTGGGGGAAAGAAACTAATATCTGGTGAATTAAGTAGTTCCCAGGGTTTGAAGTTGTTAAGTCCCCCTGGTTTTATTTTCCTTGGTGTGTGCTACACAGCTGTGAGATGGGGCTGGGCAAGGCTCCTTGGCTGAGGATGGGGGTCCTGGTGCAGCTCCAGTCCTCCTGGCTCAGGGCTGGTCCCTGGGAGTGCTGGTGTGGCCCAGAGGGTACAGAATTCCTCTGTAGTGCTCCCAGAGCTGTGCTGTGCTGTTTTAATCAGTGCTTTAGTATTCCTGACTCAGAGCTCATCTTTACGTTGTTCTGTGGGTCAGTTTTGCATCAAAGAGAAGGTGAGGAGCACAGGGTGAAGAAGTGTTTTGAAGTTTGGATTTATTTAAAATAGGGACTGTGAAGTGCCCACAAGACTTTCAGCTTCTTGAATGCCGTTGTAAAGAAAATGCCTGCTGGATAGAGAGTCTGGGGAGGCTTTAACCATTGCTGGATAAGCACTGTTCAGGAATCTTCCCAAAGGGTAATGTGGTGTGAAAAGAGGTTGCAAGGAGCTGGGTATTTGTCCTAAGTCTCCGTGAATCCCACTAGACTGGGAGATGTTGCTCAAGTGAGGGGCCTGGTTTATGGCAAAAGCTTGCCAGCTGCAAGCCTCAGCACTGGCAGGTTTGGTGGTTGTTGCACTGCTGGAAGAAGGTGTTGCTGAAGGGGATGTTGCCAGGGATTCTTCTGCAGTGCTTGCTGAATGAGTGGAACTCCTGTTTCGTTCTCCTTTTGGCTGTATTATCAGTCATTTATGTTCAGAGCTGTGTTGGTGCGATTCTCTGCTCCGAGCCCGAGCTGTGTGCAGGGCTCCATATGTACATGGAGCATTTATCCTTTTGCCAAAGGTTTGCAAAGTGCTGTGAATGAGTGTAAAGATGTTTCTTTGCTGGTGAAACTCGCCTACTTCTGCTGTTGTATTTGGCAGACCTAGAGAACCTATAGCAGCATGCTGTGTTCAGTGAATTGTGGGAGGAACAGAAAACATTGAAAAGAAATCCAAGGGTAATGCTGAGATGGGAAATACAATAGGAGTTTTCTGAGGATGGGGGGTATTGCCCCACTTTTTGGTCTGGGACTGCTACCAGCCCTGTGTTGGGTGGTGTCAGGTCTTGTTCTCTGCCATGTCCTCGGGATCTCTGAGAGATCTCTCCTGTCAGTACTGAGCAAGCCCTGAGACCACTACAGCAAAACCTGTTTGCTTCTTGCAGCAGGAGTTCCCTCTCCTCAAAAAGTCTCTCCTATAAAGAGCTTGGAGTTGTTTTGATTGATGTGCACCAGACATGTCATCTTCCTCCCCAGTCACTTTCTGTAGGTCAGCTATGAGACTCCAGCCCTGGATGTGTGGGCTGCTGTATACACACCAAACATTTAACTGTACCCTCTTCAAACACTGCCTGCTGAAAAAACCCTCCTAAAACCTGCTATGGAAATGTCCCAGGCCCACTGTTGGCTGGGTCAGTCCTGCTGTGCACTGGGGTTGAGAGCTGAGGAAGCAGAGCCGCTGTTGGTCAGACTGTGGTGTTCTTGGCATGGAGGAACCCAGCTGAGGCTGGTACTGATGCTGCCATTGAGGCTGGAGATGAAGGGTCAGAGGAAAAGGGGCAGCAGGGGATTCTGCCAAGATCTCAGCGTGGCAGAGCGCGCAGCCGCTTCCTGCCACGCGGGTTTGGTGCCGCAGTAAACGGCTGCCTCTGTCTGAAGGGGATGTTGGCAGCATCCCTGCGTGAGGGGAGGAAGTGTGGGAGGCAGAGCAGCCCTGCACGCTGCCAGCTCTTTATGTGACTTGTCTTTGAGGGGTTAACCTGGGTTTTTGTTGTTTTTAACGGCTGTTGGCTGTAAGATTTGTAGGGGAGCCCTGAGTGGAGCGGCAGCGCTCTGGGTCGGGTGGAGGCCGTAACTGCTGAGGTTCCTCTGAGGTTCCTGCCGTGCGCCAGCACTTCCGAACAACGGGGACGGGAAGCAAGATAAGGATGCCAGGCCACGGCACGTGAAAGGTCTCTGGTGGTGCGAATTATGGCTCGTGCTGGTCTCATGGCTGCAAACCAGCCTGGGGGCTGGGGCACTGTGTTGGGGGTAAAGGGGGGTCTGCCACAGGGTTGTGGTAGGTACAGGGGGCTGCTCTCAGTAATGGAGGAGAGGGGGAACCACGCTGAACTGCGTGTCCTGGGGCCTCTGCCTCCAGATCAGCCTTGGCTGCTCTCCCCACAGCCGGGCTGGACACTCCTCTGGGGGCTGGGCACTCCTCTGGGTGCAAAGCTTTGTGAGAATGGCTTTGATTTTGTAGTCATAAGAAGTCAGTTTAGATTTCTGGACCTCTTTTTGTAGGTATTTCCAGTGGATATTTTAGTAGAGGCATTTGTCTTCTCTCTCAGTTAAGCATGTGTATGCAATAGGAAAAGAGCAAAATAGGGAATAGAAAAAATATTAAAACAATTCAGTTACCAGTCCAAAAGCCTTAGTGCTAAAGAGCCATGAAGAAGCTTTATTGGAGCTATAATTGCAGACATAAGCAGTGATTATCTGTCTTCGTGCCTTTATAGTCCCCATCACTGTCATCTGAACGCATGAAGCTGATGATAGTGTGAGCAGAACATTATTCAGCTGGTGCTGTGTAATCCTGATCTCTTGCAGTGTGTGGAAAGTAACATAAAGAGTCAATTCACTTGAAAGTGATGGGGAGAGAAGCAGGTAGGAGAGGACAAGTACTGTTGCAGAACACCTTACTCATGAATCTTATTTCATCCTGGCTGCAGCTGAAGGAATGCAGGGGCAGGGTAAACTTCTTACATGGACATGGTCAGACAAATTTTGCTGCTTCTTAATGTTCTTGGAGGTCTTGGGCAGGTGCAGCCCTTTATCGTTTGAGAGTGCCTTGGTGTGTTTCCTTGAAATGCTCCAAATTGGCTCCAGCTGAGAGAAGGGCATCAGCACCTGTTTGTCTCGCATTCCTGAGAACTGGAGATTGTTGGATCACGGCAGACAAGCGGATGCTGCCAAGCACTTCTGGATGGGAACAGAGATCAGAGAGCAAGTCCTGAATTTCTTGGCTGATTATTGGTGCTGGTTATGCCGGTGAAAATGTGCTCTGGGCTGTGAAGAGGCAGAGGGAGGAGAGGTGATTTGGTGGTTGGGCAGCTGAAGCAGTGGCAGGAGCAGCATGTGCAGAGGCTGGATAGTCTGTGCTATGTACATTCCTGGAGACATCAGCATCCTACTTCCACAGAGCCCTTGTGTACTGAAATGACTTAAACTAGTTTAAATGTGGCCCTTGTTCTTAGCACAGAGATGAGGTAAGTGATTGTCATCACCCTTGTTTTTTGGATGTGCAAAACAGAAGTGCTGCTCACATGTTCTGCAGTACTTGGAATGGGGAATTGCTGGTGCCTTAGAGAGGAGGGTTATTCCAAACCTGATGAGTGCTGGGGCTGCACCTGCCGGGCTGTGTGTTCCAGGTGCTGGGGAGGAGGGGACATGCAGGGTTTGGGGGGCTGAGGTGTCCTGGCTGTGCTGTGGGCAGTGCTGGGTGAGGAGCTGCAGTCTCCATGGGGTGATGAGGCCACATGTGTAAATGGCCTGGGTGTTGCATCATTGGAGATGGGAGTGAGTCAGTCACACAGAAACCCTCTGCAAAAGGCTTTTGTAACTAGAACTGACTTATTAGGAACAGTTGTTGAGGATAGCCTGGCTTCACTGGGCAGTTGGAGCATCTTAAGAATGGTGCAAGTGGTGCTCTGAGTCTGAGCAGGGCACAAGCAGACACAGGGGAAGGCTGTGAAGTGTTTAAGATTGAGGGGTGAAAGCCCAGAAGAACAGATACCCATATGAATCTACCTGGAGCTTCCAAACCTTTGGTAAGCTCCTGTGGTATGGGGTGAGAAATGGGGAGCAGGGAGCTGCTGGTGCCTTTCTGGGGGAAGGTCTGTGTGTGGGTACACAGCAGTGCTGCATCCTGTGCACAGAGGTGTGCTGGGGAACTGGGATCTGCTTTGGGCATGGAGAGGGGAGGCAGAATTTGGCTGGAGCTGTGGTTGTACCTCAACCTCTGCCTGCCCCTGTGGCTGAGAGATGCTGGGTTCCACCTTGCATCTGTGGCACATCCTGCCCTTCCTGGGTTCCACCTTGCATCTCTGGCACATCCCTGCCCTTCCTGGGTTCCACCTTGCATCTCTGGCACATCCTGCCCTTCTCTGCACAGGGGCTGTGCTCAGGCAGGCCGGGCAGCAGGGACAGTCCTGGTTCAGCCCCGCAGTGCCCGGGCAGCAGGGACAGTCCCAGCTGTGCCCTGGTCCCAGCCGTGCCCACGGGCTGTGCTGGCTGCTGGGCTTTGGGCTCCTCTGGCAGCAGCGCTGCAGAAATGAGGAGTATCACTGTGTTTTATTGTGGCTTCTAAGAAACGCAGCGTGTTTTTGCTTCGGGGAGCCCCAGGGGCTTTGTTTTTCACCAGGCCTGAGCTATTCTTCAGCAGAGCCTTCCTGGAGCGTGAGCCAGTTCTGCACATTAGGACCGAGAGACGGGCCTGACTGATTTCTGCTCCCTGCTGCATAATAAATCTGATACTAAAATTAGTGTTGGTCTCCCTAGGCCATAATTCTTGCTGAGATTATAGAGAATCGTGTGTGCAGAGAGGAACTGTGGTTGTGTGTGTTTGGGTTTTTTTTATAACCTTGAGTGTCCAATTTCCAGGTTTTTTACTTAACCCCCCATCTTTTTCCCCTTTTCCTCTCTTTTGGGAAGTGCTTAGCCTTTCTGTGTATTTTGGCTATTTAAGCCTCTGTCACTGCAGGCAGATGAGTTCCTTGGGAGCTCTTCTGAAGGTTTTGTAATTGAGTCTTTTACCACGGCGACAGGATATTATTAACCTTCAGTAAAGCAATTTATTTCATACTCCTTTGTGGGGATAAGCCTTTTTTCCCCCAGGAAAATATGTACGTGGAAAGGCTTTTGCGTACAGAGGTAGCTGGACTTGTAGCAGTGATTATGATTTTTAGGAAAATTAATAATTTACATGAAAAATAGGCAGTTCTGTTTGCATCAATCTAAAAAAAAAAACCTTTGGTCCTGAATGATCTCACTCCTGACCAGTGTTTTATTCTCAAGAACAGACTTTTTGCCTGTTGATGGCTTTGAAAAGAGGTTGTATTTCATGTTAGAGCTCTTGATATTTAGCCTGTGTGAGCAGTAAACCATTTTGTTGTGGTCTTTCAGATGGCCTTAAGAATGACCTGAGAGCTGGAGGGAGGAGTTCCTCACGGGGGTCTCCCTCTGGGCATGGCCTTTGCCCCGAAATCAAATGCAGACCAGTCCAGGAGTCGTTAAAGATTGGGTAGCTGCTGGAATAGCAATTTCCAGCCGGCGGGGGAATGCTGGATAAGTGGTCAGCCTGGCTGAGTCCCCTGTGCTCTCTGCTGAGCGCTCTGGGGTTTGGGGCACCCAGGCCCAGGTGTCACTGCAGCTCCCTGCACCCTGGTTTTTATTTTAAAAAGAGGATCAGAATATTTCTTTTCCCATGTCTAGTTAGACTTTTTACTTCAGTATTCTGTTAACTTTAAAAAGTTAAATTAACAATGCACTTGTACTGCCGTTCAAGATACTTGAAAACTCTGCGCTGTTACTGCGCTGCTTTCGAGGGAGTTCACCACACCTTGCAGAGGGAAGATATTATTTTGGCAATTGTTTTAAATGAAGTAGGGGTGTTATTCCCACATTATACAGCGGAGCTTGGATGAGAGGCAAAGTGCTTTGTCCAGAGCTTTACGTTTATTAACACACTTGAATCTTGGTGCCTTGTGGAGGCTCTAATTGCAGAGCCATCATTTCCCCACTCTCCAGCTGAATGCTGCTGCCTTGGAGTGAAATGGGCATCCTGGGCAAGCCCTGTGTCTGTGGCACTTCTGGTGGCCTTGGGTAGGGCTGCCCAGCCACCTGCTCCTGCTCTTGCTGCTTTTCTGCATGTGCTCTGTGTTTTGACACAAGCTCCCAGTGCCTCTTTGGTGGTCAAAGCCCTTTTTCCAGCCCTTTTTCATGAGATGGGCTTGTCCATCTCTGTCAGAAGGCTGTTCCTGTGGGGCTGGGCAGCACTCAGGTGCAGGCTGCCGTGGCAGGGTGTGCAGCTCTGCTGAGCTCTTGGGCTCAGCAGAAAGGCTGGGCTCACCTGGGCTCACCGTGCGGTTTGGGGTGTCCTGCTGGGAGCAGGTCCTGCTGAGAAGTGTGTTTTGTGGGGGGCAGTGGCAGCCCTGGGTGCCTGCTGTCCTGTGGCTGTGGGTTCATGGGATGGACCTGCCCCTTCCTGGCAGCTCGTGGGTGTTGCTGGGTTTTGTTGGTAGCATGAACTGAGACTTCTAAAAACCCAGATGAGCACCGTGGCTGTGCTTTTGTCCTGCAGCCCCCCAGCCCCGGGTGCTGCCCTGTCCCTGGCTGCTGGGCAGGCTGCAGTGGTGCCTGTGCTGCAGGGGCACAGAGGGGCTTCTCCAGAGCCCCGTGGGAAAGGGCCCTTTGCTGGGTGCTCCTTCAGCCTCTCCTAAAATTCCAGAGACACGTTACATGCACGAAAATGTTTTTGTGATGGAAAAGCTTCCTGGCCCCTTCACATGCTGGTTTTGTAAAACTTTGCAGCTGGTAGATTTATTCTTAAATCTTCAACCTTTCTATTTTAAAAATACTTAAAATACATTTTGCTCTGTTGTTGTAAATGAGCCCCACAATCCGAATTTTTTTTTCTTGAAGTCTTCCCCACCAGAGATTTAATTAAAATATTGTGAAAGGCAGTCATTGAAAATGAGAAACCTTTTGAGTGGAAGGCACCCTGATTTCCCTCTGCAGAGCTTTTTGTCACCATAGAGATGAAAAGAGAAGCTCAAAATTGCACTTTCCCCTTGTGTGTTGCTGCTGAGGGGCCGTGGCTGCAGGTAGCAGCTGCACTAAGATCAGCAGGGCTGGCTGGGGCTGAGGCTTTAACTCTTTGCAGGACACAAGCTCTGGGTCAGGATTTCCTTCCCTGCTGGAAGCATTTTTCTTGGTCTATTATTCTATTTTAATTTCCTGTACCTCGGGGCTGGAATTTATCTGGGGTTGTGGAGGGAAGGAACGCAGGGGCCCATCCTTTTGTCTCCATAAAAGCATAACTCAGCACCTCTGAGCACAGCAGAATCCATTGGGTCTGCTCTGAGCACTGCCACAGTGTCCTGAGGTGTTCGTGCACTGCTGAAGGAAAGTGTTGGAATCCCACTCGGCCTTTTTGATTTGCTCTTTTAAAAACTTTTTTAGTGTATAAATCATAATTCCTCTTCAGGGTTCAAGCCTGTCTGATTCTCACTGAAAACAGCTAAATGTTGGGCTTTTTTGTTGGTTTCCTTTTTAAAATCAATGGGTTAATGGTATCTTTTTTTCCTTCCAGTAACCCCTCTGGAAGTGTATGGATTGCTAAATCAAAAATACATGCTGTGAGTGGTAAAACTGCTCTGCTACAGTTTCAAAGACAGTCCCACAAATTGAAGATTATTGGAGGGGACATGACACTGGGCAGTGTTATGCTTTTAATCATTTTAAAAACAAATTTTTCTCCCTAATCGAGTGAAGAGCAGGCTCAAGTGGATTCTTGGCACAAACATCTCAGACAAATGAAAGTAAAATGTATATTGAAGCTGTCTGCTGTTGTATATTTTATACCATACCTGTCGTGGTGACTGATCTCAAATGGGCGCAGTGGTTTAATTTTAAGCTGTTTGAGTGAGACCTGTTGTATTTAAACTTTCAGATAGAAAGTGAACATAACCCATGTAATGGCATTATTAATGAGGAGTATTACTAAATTGGAAGTTGCAAATTAATGGTTTTAACTCTGAGACTAAATATACAGCTGTGTTCTTGTGTAATGTTACAAGACAAAATTAGATCGAGTATTTAAAAACAGAAGGGCCTCATCCAAACCCAGCGGGTGTCTTCCCAGGGACTTCACTGGGTTTTTCCACCTGCTGTCATGGTGCAGACCTGTAACCCCAGCACAGTCACTAACATGGGTGTGTGCCCTCCACAGTGGGCTGTTAACATCTGATTACCAGAGATATCTGTATATTTGGAGTAAAATAATAACATTACTTGATTCCGTGGTGGCGGGGATTTGGTTGGGTTCGGTATGTACCTCATGGAAGCGATGCTGTTGTCTGTGTGTATCTGAGTTCCTGCATGATTACATATTAATTTTTAAATGAAACAGTATTTGGGAGCTAGGCTTGGCTCTGATGCAATTTGCCCTTGTGCTTTCCTTGACTGTTGCTAATAAGAAGTGCTGGCCTAAATCAGCGTCTTGAAGAATCATCGATTTGCTAATTGCAGATAATCAAGTCCCTGCTCCCTGCTCACGCTGAGACCACTTTTGTTTCCTGCCATTCTGCCAGGATTCGGGCAGCATCTCCCAGCCTTTGACGTAACCAACAAAGTGGGTTTGGAGCACTCACGTGGCTCATTCTTGGAGGTGACAAAGTTATTGGTATTCAGGCTTGATGAATGAGGAGCTGTGACACCACTGACCTTTCTGGCCAAAATGAGCTGTGGAGTCAGAGCTGGGGAAGGGGATGTTCAGAGAGCTGTGGTGGCACAGCTTTCAGTGCTCACCTTGGCTAGTGCAGTCCTGTTGTCATCAGCCTCCTGAAATTGTTCTGAACGTATGTGGTAGTTGCTTGCTATTTTTTTTTTTTTTGCAAATGTGCTTTCTCTCCCTCTGTGTTCAGCTGGGGGTGGGGTGTTCCTGTGAGCTGTAGACTTTGCAGAGTGTTTAAGGTGAAGCAGGGGCTGATGAAAATTTGTGTCCTACTGTTAGCACAGTCAGGAGAGTTGAGGGCAGGAGGCTGCTGCTCTGGTGGCTTCTCCCAGGCGTCCTGGCCTGTGGGCATGGCAGGCTGGGTGTGGGTGCTCTGTGTTCTCTCCCTGTCCACCTGAGCCAGCCACCCTTTGCCCCCAGGCCTTTTTCATTCCCTGGCTGGATTAAGTCTCACTGAAGGCTGGTGAGCTTTTCTCATGACTTCATGTAGAATAGGAGTTTACCTCAGACCATGGAAAAACACAAGGGAAGTAGGAGCCTTTCTGAGGAAGACCCTCTTATCTGATGGGCATTGTCCTTCCGTAGGTGTTGGTCCTCTGGTCACGGAGAGCAGGGCAAACCCTGTGACGCCCCTTGCTTGGCAGGTCAGGAGCTGGAGCATATTCCTTGGCTGAAGCGTTTTGAGAAAATCAGGAGGGTTTTTCCTGCAGTGCATCTGGCTGGGAGCTGCTGCTGTGTGCAGGGCAGTGTGTGCCCCGGAGCTGGAGACACAGGTCTGCTCTGCCCAGTGCTGGCTGCAGGGGTGTCAGCAGGGACCGTGCTCAGCTGGCACAGCCGCTGCCCGGGCTCTCCCCTGCCCTGGGGTCTGCGGGTGTGCTGGTGGTGCCCACAGGGGTGGCAGTGCCCTGTCAGGAGTCACAGGGACACCGAGTGAGTGCTCCCAGCCGGGGTGGCTGCTGGAGCCGGTGCCAGCCCCGCTGCCGCTTTAAAGCCACACCAGAGGAACAGATGATCACTGGGCAGCTTAGGTTACATAATCTCTTTTGGGTTTAATGTCAGGCCTCCCTGAGCCCCATCCAGTGCCAGCTCCCAATCTGGCTCGTAATACTCCTGAATGTCCTTTTAATTTTTATTAATAGTTCTCTTACTGTAGTGTTCCCTCTGCCTGGCTTTGTGTGCTGTGCATGCCTCAGAGTTCAGTGCTCTGCCCTCCGAGGCATCCACTGCCTGGGCTTCCTGCTCCTGCTCCAGCCTGGAGCCATCCCCAGGTGTTTTCTTTGCTAGCTCCAGAGGCTTTTTTGAAATGTGCTGTGGGGAGGGAGGCAGGAGGATTGTCTAGGGTCATAGCATGTGTGGATTTGGCTCTTCTCCTTCATCAACAAACCTGGTGAGAGCAGAGCCTGGTCAGAGCAGACCAGGACAGTGGTGCTGAAGGTGATGGGGAAGATGAGACAGCTGAGACCACAAGCTCTGGCTCCATCTGTATGGACTCTTACTCTTTGCATGCACAGATTTGTCAACTGGACTTTTTTTCAAGTCCAATTTGTTCATGTCTGAATGAGCTGGTTTGTTTCTGTGTTGAGTTTTTATCCTCCAAACTTCAAGCTCCTCACTGTTCGTCTCTGACTATTCTGATGTAGTAAAGATCAGCAGTTCTGGGGAGACAGAGCAGCAGTGATTTTGGGTGCTGAAGAGTTGTGTTTCAGAATGCCAGTACTTTTTTGCTCATCCCTAACTCCATAAGTAGGTGCCTCTGCAGGTATCCTCCACTCCTGCTAGGATTGGTGCTAATTCTGTGTGTGTCCCCTGATGGCTGCTGGTTCTCTGCCACTGATTGTTTGTTTAGTATTTAAAAGAATAACATAATTAAAACATATGCAGAGGGGAGAAGAAGCTGAGATGTTATTTCAGACCTGAGTCTAGGAACCAAAATCACAGAATAGGTGTGGTTAAAGAGGACGTGGTTGAGCAGCAACATCAAGCCCTTGGATTACTTCTGCATTCCTTGGGACAGCTTCCCTTACATTAGCTCCTGCATGACATTCTGTGCCAGTTAAATAGCTGGAAAATATTGCAGGGAAGATCTTTAATGCTTTGTGAACATCAGTGTGTTGTAGCAGCTGTTTGAAAAATGAATAATAAAGCCCTGAAGAGCAGAGTGCAGTACTCAGACTGCTCTGTGTGGCTGCTTTGGGAGCATGCTGGACCAAGGCAGGACTCTGAGCTCCTGGAGTGTTTTACTCCCCTCCTTAGATTTAATTTTACTCCTTTAAATGATTTCTTTGCCGGGAGGGAGGCAGTGGGTAGCTGAAAGGGGGAGGATGGATCTGTTTAGTATCTTTGGAAGCCTCAGCAAACTTTGTCCTGGCGCACCTACACACCAGTAGCTGGTGCTCCCTAAACTTTTCCTGTAAGTAAACCATGGAGCAGAACTGATAATGCCATCATGATCCTGACTGTGAGCCAAACTGTGCAAAATCCAGTAGCGTGTCTGAATGGCTAAAAAAGCCCAAAATAAATCACAAAGAGCTGGTAATACAGTCACTGCTGCTGTTTGCCACAGGGGTGGATTGAAGTCTGTGATCCCTGGGTAAGTCTCTAAATTGTATTGAGAGATGGTGTGTGGCATAGCTGGAGTACCACAGCATCACTGCTGTGTAGGATCAAGGAGCAAGAATCCAGTACTATTGTTTTATTTTGTTTGTTTAATTTTATTTATTTATTTTTATTTATGTGCTTTTTGGGCTATGTCATTTTGCTAGTAGATCTCTGCAAATGAAAGTCAAGACCAAGATGTGTGGGGAACATTAATTTTATTTTATCTATAAATATATGTATGAACACACACCTAATGGGTGCCAGAATCTCTTACATGTTTGTGTTTGTTCAAGTGTACAAGAAATGTGATTGACACCACTGAAAAAGGAGAGGGAAAATGAAATGAGTTACAGCTTTTGATCCCTAAACTGCCATTTCTTAGTGTATCCTAGAAAAGCCTTCACCCTAATGGTGCTGAGCAATAAATAACACAGGGAAGAGTAATAGCTGCCTATGGTAGCAAATTATAGTTGATTTATTGCACATAATATATACAGGTGCAGCTAATTTAATTAAACACAAGACCTTTTAAATGCTGTAAAGACATCCCTCTCTAGAGCCAGTCAGCGCTGTGGTGCTGTAATAAGGCTTTAAGTGAAATAAGCAGCATTACAAGCACAGTTCTATTGGTCTGATCAGCCTTGCATGTGTTTGAGGGAGGGAGTATTTTTCCATAACCATTAAAGCCACTTTAAGTCAACTTATGCCATGACAAAGTCCAATTTAATGTACTGATGGAAGTTATCCCATTTCTGCCTCATCATGGAACAGCAGCTCCCATGAACCAGCATATGTAGCTCGTTACTTTTTTGGTCAGCTGAGGGGTGCTGTGCAGGGGTGGAGTTTTGGATGGTGTGGGATCTCACCCTGGGGATGGGAACAAATGAAAACAGAAGTTGTGCTTCCCTGGAGCCTCTTTGCTTGCTAGTGGGTTGTCTCCTGTTCAGCCCCCATCTGAGATGGGAAAAAGGGGGCTGTGGAAGCTCTTGTAGAAGAGCTCGTACATCACAGAACCCTGAAAAGGCTTGGGATGGAACATTATTAAAGATCACCCAGTTCCAACCCTCTGCCGTGGGCAGGGATGCCACTCACTACATCAGGTTGCTCGGGACCCTGTCCAGCCTGGCCTGGAACATTTCCAGGGATGGAGCAGCCACAGCTTCTGTGGGCAACCTGTGCCAGGGTGTCCCCACCCTCACAGGGAGGAATTTCTTTCCAATATCCCATCTAACCCTGCCTTCTGTCGGTGTGAAGCTGCTGCCCCTTGTGCTGTCACTATGTGCCCATATAAAAACTCCCTCTCCATCACACAGGTGAGCACAGGCAGCACTCTGGGCTGCCTTGTCTGTGCATTCACTTCTCTGGGATTTTTACCCCCTCTGCTCCTTTTTGCCAGTCTGAAGTTGCAGTGGGTCTGTGTGTGTGTATGCATTGAAATCCACCCTCAGCCTGGCTGGGAGCTGCTCCCTCTGCTCCCTGCTGCTGTAATTTCCCCGGAGCAGGGCTGGTGCCTGCCCTGCAGTGCCCTCAGCTCATCACGATGCTGAGCTGAATCCCCACCCTGGGATAATGGGGGAGATGCTCTACGATACTTTGCCACCATTACTTGATTATTTGTGAAAGCGTAGAAGGCTCAAGTAGCTGATTGATTAATTTTTCTCTAAGTTTTTCTTCCCTCTGTTGCCTTCATTTGGAACATGTAATCAGGGAAGGAAGAGGCATTAAGAATAGATGGGTATGCATATGAATGCTTAATTTTTTCTAATTCAGGCATTCATGTGGGCATATGTATCCTGCTGCACGCTGTGCTAAACAAACCTCTCCCAGCACTTCTGGAGGCAGATGAGTGAGTTTGGTGTGGTTTTCTCCTTCAGTGCTGGAGTTTCTCTGCTCTGAAGCAGCTGCTGCTGTTCCAGCGACGTGGGGAGTGTGAGCAGTGTCCCTGGGCACGACTGGGGGTGGGTGTGTGCTAGGCTCGGTATCTCAGGGCACAAATCAAACATCTACTTGACCTTTTTCCCCCTCACCACTGGGAAGAAGGCCAGCAGCTCTGCTGTAAATCTTTCTAGTCCGTTTGCTCTGGTCCAACGCTCCTGTCTATCATAGTTGGGGCTTCCAGGTGTGGGTTTGAAAAGGTGTTTGTTGTCAGGAGCTGCTGGGGAAGGAAGGCTGCGGCGAGGCAGGAGCATCCTGGGCTTGGGAAGGGAGCAGGACGTGCAGCCACCGGGCAGAGGGTTTGGTGCAGAGGCAGTTGCTGTGCTCAGCGTTGGTGGAAAATGAGTTGTTAGTGAAGTAAGGTGTAGTAGGAAGAAAAGCCCTGGATAGCTGCTTTGCAATTTGGTAAAATGAGTTATAATAATTATTTTTCCAAAAGAAGTAGAATTCCTAAGCATAAGAAAACTAAAATGAAAGCAACTTCTGTGTTGGTTGATGTGGTGGCTCCATTGAAAGAAAATCTTGGATTTCTTTTATTCCTTCTTTTAAAATTCTTTTCCTGAGTAGTCCTGTCTCTGTCTGTGGGTACTTTCTGGACAAGGATCTCCATGCCTCAGTTTCTTATCTGTTTAATGGGTAGAGTAACAATTAATCTCACTTCTCAAGGATTCTGTTGTGAAGTGCTTTTGAGAAATCTGGCCTGAAATGTCACATTTGATAAGGCTGCTTGAGAGCTTCCATAAAAACTGCTTTTAATCCAAATTACGTTTGATGATAAAATATTGTGAAATAGATTGCTCCTTCTCCAGGCTCACTTTCTGTGTTGGGATGTAGAAGGGAGCTGAGACCTTGGAACCAAAACTGGAGCATTGTTTAAAACCTGTAGTTTATTTAATGGTTGGGGCAGAGGGGAGAAAATTGTCTGAACGTTGCTCAGAGAGTAAGAATACTAACTTCATGTTTTAATTTATCTTGGAAGAAAATAACAGTGTGTTCTAAGTAGGTCCAGTATTTGCCCTTCTGTGCTGTACTAATTCTCTTCTTGTACTTGTAGTTCTGATTATGTTCTCTCAGCTGGTACTTCAGGAAACGTGTTTGTCTTTGAGCATGTCTGGTGACTCAGAGACACGTCTCCATAGCATCTGGTGAGCATAATTGTCATTATTAATCTGCCCCATGCCAATCTGTCCTCGGAGCAGCAGTGGGAGGAAGGGGAGGTGCTGCATGACTGGGAGTGTTCTGCAGGGATGGGGCTGGGGAGGAAGGTTGGTGAGAGCTGAAGGTGGCTGGGGTTCTGTGCTTCCTGTCGGTGCCTCCAGAACCATCAGAGATCAGAGTCAGGCCTGTGCCCAGCTGGGGCTGCCACGGGAGGGCTCCTGGTGAAGCAGCTGGAAGGGGTGCCCTGCTCCAGTTATGTAATGCTGCTATTTCCAAGTGCTGGGTGAGTGTGTTGTAAGGTAATACCTGACTGTAGAGTTCAGAGATTCTTAGGAACCAGATACAGCTTGGCATTATCTCCAGAGCTTTGTCCATTTTCCATTTCAAACACAGCTGAATGAAGTCTCCCACAGTAAAGTCCCTTCTTCCCTCTCTGCCTTGTGTCAGGGCTCTGCTGCTCTGTGGCCTAACCACAAGGTGAGCCATGCATTAGTTTTAAAATGATTTTTTCCCTGGGCCCAGATGCTCTCTGTCCTTATGGGAAGGCTCTAAATGCTCTGTCTTCACTACTGGACCTCTCTCTTCCCAATTCAAATAATCACAGGCTTTTCCTTCATTCCTGTTATTAATCAAACTTGACTGCCTGCTTAATGCCTTTTTTATTTTTCTTTCTTTTTTTTTTTTTTTTTTTTTGGCATGGCAATTTTGATTGTTGCTTCCATAACAGGATTTTGTTGCCTTTGGCTTCACAATAAATTGGGGAAATTAATAGTGTATGATTGAGAGCACATACTTTAAAATAAGTTAAACGAGAAATAGATATTTTTTATTACTATTAAAAATACCTTTTTTGTCAGTCCTTTTGTTTGGCGCAAAGGGCACATTCTGCTTTAACTATTTTATCATATGTGTGCTATTGTAATTTACATAAATGAATTTTAAATACAGTTATAAGCAGTGGGAAGATGTTATTGTCTCTGCACAATGAATGTGGAGATTTATGCTGTGCATACATCTTGTGTTAGATTAACATTTGTTCCCTCGTCTCTGTTGGATAGTGTCATGATGGAGCCTTGAAATCTTTACACAGGTACTTCTCATGGTTATTTAAAACAGCATTTGAATTCTGCTTTTTCCAGTCCATTCATTTCATGTAAATATGCCTTTGGATATTTGACTCAAATCTGATGACACTGACAGAAATAATAAAACTTCTGTTAGGAGTGAGATGGGAACTGCTGTTATGTCCTCCCACCCCCTAAATGTCAAACAATTCCCATTTTTCCAGGTTCGTGTGTGCAGAATTCAAGTGTTTCCAGTGACGTTGGTGCAGCCATGTGCTTACACTTGTCTGTGAGGAAGGTCCCAACCCATTTTTGCAGTGTGTGTCTTTTGTCCAAGGCTGGTGACAGGAGCTGGTTGAGCTCCTGCCAGGATCATTACAGCCCTCGGCTGCAGCGCCTGTGACCTGGAAGGTGCTGGGTGTGCACATCCCTCTTTGGAAGGAAACCCATGGATGTGCTCTGTGTGTCCCAGGGGGAGGTGATGGCAGGGCTGGGAACAGAATTACAGCAATTTGGAGTGAGGACCTGCTCTCTTCCCACCCTTGCCAGTTCTTGCTTTTCCTCCCAGGGGAAAACAACCTAAAAAAAGGCACTTTGCAAATTCTGCAAATCCTGTTTCAAGGAGATGTGCTGGTGAAGTTAGGCTGGGGAAGCACACCATGGAAGAGGGTTTTTTCCCCTCCTGGAGCTCTGGGCTGGGGCAGGAGGTCTGCATGTGCCAGGATGAGTAAGAGAGCCTTTGGAACACGTCTGGAGAGTGAAGCTATCGAGCTGGAGCAGAGCTGCTTGCTGACTTGCCAAATACAAGCCTCTGGTAAATGCTCTTGTGGGGGCACTTAGCCTGCGTGTTGTGGGGGAGGAGAATAACAATTTGACTTAGGGCTGGTGATTATTCTGTGGCTGTGGTTGAATTTCTCTCAGCTGTAGTGATATTTTGAGTTCTGGGGACAATTACCAGCTCTTCTAGATGTCTCTTTATTTCCACACCTTAAAAACGGCCATTTGGGGCAGATCCACCTGAATGACGTGCCTTTCTTCGAGGCTGCCTATCGAATCCTGACTGTCAAGAGTCAGATTTTACTGCTTCCCTGTCAAGTGAGGGCCTGTTGCTGGGAGCTGGGCTGGAGTGTATGCAGAGACACGCAGAGGGGTGTGAGGGATCCCGAGTCCCAGTCAAACACTCCCGTCCTGGAGCCCACGATGTGGGTGTGCAGAGCTGCCACAGCGAATGGCAGTGGTGGCGTTCAGTCACAGCTTGGCTTTCCTGCCAGCTGGAGTCCGTTCCCATTGTGATTGAGATCATTACAATTACCATAAATGTTTCTTCTTAAAATAAAAATTACAGCAAGGAGAGCAGAGCAGCGTGGGGCTGTGCTGGAGGGCTCGGTGGTGCTGGCTCCGTGCCGGTCACCTCCTGGGAGCCCAGAGCCTGCAGGGGCTCGGACGGTGTCCCTGGCACTGGCCACGCTCCTGGGCTGTGGGTGCTGGGCTGGGGACAGGCTGGGCTGTCAGGGCTGGGCAGCTCGGGCCATGTCTGGCCCTGCTGGCGGCTCCTGCCCATGAATGGCACAGGCTCTCTCTCTCTCTCTCCCTGCTTTTGGTGCTGCCTCTCATGTCCAAGGAATGCTCCAGTCTTAATTTTGTGCTTCTGGGCTGTTGTGAGCTTCTGTGGGAAAGGTATGAATAATGCTTATTGTTAGGTAAATACAGGTGCTGTGTGGTTTTCCATAGCAACATGCTCACCTGGAGGTGGTTTCAGGCCTCTGAGGACTCCCTGGAGGATTTGGTAAATTAATCCATCGGGAGATGTCCTGCTGGGCAGATGTGGTCAGGTTCTTGTGGTGTCCCTGTAGTATGGCTGATGTCACCTCAGCCAGGGGAAACAGATAATTGGTGGTGTATGAGCTGCTGTGTTTTTCCTTCAGGTGGTTGCTACTCTTTTAGAGGTCGGCTCTCTGTGGTGCAGGGTGTCTGTTCCACCTTTTTCTCAGATGAAGCCCTTTGCTCACTGAGCCCCATGGAGGAAGGCAGCTCTGACAGGAAGTCTCTAGGCCAGAGTTGCAGCCATTTACATATGCCAGTGATGATTAAACTGCTGAAGAGTAAGTGCCAGAGACCAGAGGAATGTTGGTGCACTGACGGTCCTGCCTCGACCTCCTGGAGTCATTGCAAAAGCACAAGGAAATAAACATTTGGAGTCAGAAGCTTTATCTTAGGAGATAAGGATTGTTGAGCCTTGCCACAGAGGCACAGCACAGACTGGGAAGTCAGAGTTGGGATTATTCATGGAGTAGTCCCAACCCCTGCCCTGGGCAGGACACCTTGCACACCTGGTTATTGCTGAGGTGGATGCAGTGAGGATAATCTGAGAGGTTGAGCTGCACGTGTAGTGTCTTAAATTTCCAAAGCACCCTGCAGTCCTGACCCTCCACTG
The DNA here is from genome assembly GCF_048771995.1 of Taeniopygia guttata. Classification (NCBI taxonomy): domain Eukaryota; kingdom Metazoa; phylum Chordata; class Aves; order Passeriformes; family Estrildidae; genus Taeniopygia; species Taeniopygia guttata. The sequence goes on from NC_133044.1 coordinate 881,039, forward strand.
GGAAATATCCCTGCCTGTTCCGTGGATGTAGGAAACCAAGGCATGGAGCTGGGCAGGTGGGTGACAGAGCCTGGCAATTGATGCCAGAGCTGCATTTAAAGGAGTGCCTGGTTTTGAAATCCAAGTTGAGTTTAATAGACTTTATCATGATGGTTTGAGCTAATCAAAGCTGTGGTGGGCCTGCTGCAAACTATCCAGTGGTCTCTTGTTTCCTTTGCAGCTCTGTTACTGACTGTGACAGCAGCACAATACTGTGATGTTCAGGAATAGTCAAATTGAAACCCAAGAGCTGCTTTCTGCTCAGAGAGGGACCAGCTGGAAGTCACTGCTGCTGGAGCTTGAGACCAGTGCTGTGGCTGAATTCAAACCACCTTCTCTCCCTCCCCCTCACCTATAAATTCATGTTCCATAACATTATTCACTAAAATTCCAGCATGGATAGTTGAAGCTGAAATGTTCTAATGCACAGCAGAATAGCTTGGGCATCCCCCGATTGACCTTACTTCCCTGTCTGGTAGCTGAGGGAATGGCTGAGCCTTGAAGTCGATGCAGAAATTATATTTTGCAAGCTGGTTTGTCTTTGCTGCGTTTGAAGGATCCAGCTGGTGTTTCTGGACAGCCTCACCCATCTCTTGGGAGAAAACACAGGGTCATTGAGCCTCCATTTGCAAGGGCACCGAGCAGGACAGAAGACTGGCGTTATTTTAAGCTTTTACTGACCAGTGCAGGATTTTAGACAATAAAAAATACTGCTGTCCTGCTGCCTGCTACCTGCAGCTGCCCATATTCAAGAGTTTATATCGTCTGTGTGCAAGTTGCCATGCAGGAGGAAAAAAAAATCAGCATGGGAGTCAGTTTGTGCAGCTCTGTATTTTTGGTAGGTGTTTTTATATCCTTGGGAAAACTTGGCTGTGACAGCTGTGCGGGGTAATGCAGTGTAGTGACAGTTTGGGTTGTGCTGCAACGCTGCGAGCGAAGGAGCTGCGGCGTGTTCTCCCTCTCACTCAGAACGCTGCTCTGGGGTTTTTGGAGCTGTGTCAGGGCAGGCTGAGGCTGGAGATAATTCAGAGGGTGCTGGCACTGCCCAGGCTCTCAGGGAATGGGCACGGCCCTGAGGCTGCCAGAGCTGCAGGAGCGTTTGGGCAGCGCTGCCAGGGGTGCCCAGGGTGGGATTGGTGGTTGCTTTGCAGAGAACACTGGGTTATTAAAGGTGGGTCTGAGCACTGGGTTATTAAATATGGGTCTGAGCACTGGGTCATTAAAGGTGGGCCTGAGCACTGGGTTATTAAAGGTGGGCCTGAGCAATGAGTTATCAGAGGTGGGCCTGTGCACTGGGTTATTAAAGGTGGGTCTGAGCACTGGGTTATTAAATATGGGTCTGAGCACTGGGTTATCAAAGGTGGGCCTGAGCACTGGGTTATCAAAGGTGGGCCTGAGCACTGGGTTATCAAAGGTGGGCCTGAGCACTGGGTTATTAAAGGTGGGCCTGAGCACTGGCTTATCAAAGGTGGGCCTGAGCACTGGGTTATTAAATGTGGGTCTGAGCACTGGGTTATCAGAGGTGGGCCCGAGCACTGAAAAGCAGCAGGAGTCAGTGGTCAGCCTGCTGTGCTGGGCATCCAGGCTCTGCTCAGCTCCTCCTCCTGTGGGAGCTGGGGCTTGTCGTGTGTCCTCTCGGTGACTCCAGTGCTTTCCTGTCTCTGTTTATCTTGTCTGCCCTCCCCTGAGCTTCCTGCAGCTGAGAGGAGGGACTCCTGCTCTGCCTCCACACCGTGCCTTACCCAGGGAGGGCCCTGATCCCCTCTGGACCTCTGTGGGTGCTGCTCTGACACAAGGAGAATAACACTGTGATGAAAGTGTCTTTAAATGCCATTTGACACACACACAACTCACATCCTGTGTATCCCAGAGGAAAATACTGTAGGCATTTTAATCCATAATACAGGAAAATGGTAGGGAGTTTTAAAATACTGCAGTAAAGAGCTGCTGGTGTATGGAGATGTTGGGATTCAGAGAAATCGTGTGTACTTTAAATCGCATCTTTTTTGTTTGTTTGTTTTGGAGGGTTGTTTAGGACATCTCCTTGATGTCATTTTAGGTTTTAGCAGAGCCTTGTTGATCCAGTAGTGGAAGTTAAGGGTAGAGAGGAGAATGTTTGCAATTAGCTATTTTGGTGATAAACATATATATCATAGTGACTGATCTATCTATCATAATGTGATTTCCATCACTTTGATGTATTTGGGTGATACTGAGGGGAGAGAGAAGCTTGCTTCCGCTGAAAAATGAATCTGAAGCGCGTGTTGATGTTGTTTTCTGTCCTTCCAGTCTCCTCCCTGACAGACTGTAGAGTTTGTGAGGCAACGTAGCTTTAATGCCATCACTGTCATTCCTTTGCGTCTTGAAACGTTGCTTGCAGCTGCCATCCTACAGATAACAACTTGCTTCCTAAGCCAGCAGGACTGCTGCTGGAAAACATGATGCATTCCCTTTTCCAGGCACTGAGAAGTTCTCCTTCCCTGTGGCTGAGGGTCAGGGACCCTTGGGGTGGTGGTTGTGGTTCCAGGCCCCTTGTGCTTGTGTAGTGCTTTTGACACAACCAAGTATTCCATTGAGAGAGTCCCTCTGTGAGGGGAAAATGCATTTTGGCTTCCTGGAGGAGTGCCACGGAGAAATGCTGGTGATGCGGGGTGAGGGGCTTTGCCTGGATGCTGTCAGGGCTGGGGGTACCTTGCAGACCCTCATTTCAGAGCTGCTGAAGACTGGCAGCAGATGGAATCGAGTGGCTGAACTCTGGAAGCTCAGCCTGTGAAATTTCAAACGTGCCCTGATGCTGAGAAAGTTCAGAGACTCTGAGTTGCATCTCCCAGAGGGGGAACGTGGCTGGGCAGTGCTGTGGCAGGCAGCCCTGCAGCGTCCAAGAGCTGCTGCCTTGTGTGGGTGACGTTAAGCAAATAACTTCTTCTCTGCTCGCTGTTTTTTATGGCTTTTCCCTTGTTTAAGAATGGATGCTTGAACTACATGTTTACTGAAATCCTGTTTTGCTGGGAGAGCTGAATGTTTGCCAACATCTAAACATGAGTGACCTTGGGATTTGGAGCCCTTATGCAAGGAACCAGGAAGGACAAGGTCTCTGCTGAGATGTTGCCTGTGACTGCATAGCAGGGAAGCTGTGCCAGAGCTCTGTGTCACACGAATTTTGAGATCCTGCTCATCTGCTTAAGGATGTGCTCGATACACAGGCCTGTGTGGTCCAAAGCAGGAAAGTTTGCCTTCTGGATCAGGAGGGGAATATTGCTGAACAAGCTGCAGCCTAAAGGACATCTCTTGTTAATGAAATTTGAAGGGAGGTTCTTACTGGAAGGAATCTCTTGATCTTGTTTTAATGAAATGTGAGGAGCGAGTGAGTGTGTTCTTCAGCAGGCAGAGCTGGGTGCAGGCTCAGTGAGAGCACGCTCTGGGGCCTTAGTGCAGTGTGCTCTCTGCTGTTCTGCCCATCTTCAGCCACCTCACAGCGTGTGATTGTTCTGCTCTCGCTCCAGCACGGCACCAGAGCCTCACCAGCAGAGCTGGTGCCCTGCCAGCACAGGGCTCTGCACACTTTGCTAACGACGAGGAGATCCAGCCCTGCCCAGCGGGAAATGGAGGAGACTGAGTCAAATCTTCCTCCCTACCCCACAGAACGAATATTTTCTTTTCTGCCAGGAGAACCTGGGCGATGTTTCTCTTGTGTTGACTTCTGTAAATCAGCTCTGCCCAAGCAGCGGTCTCCTCCTCTGCCATAGATAAGCCTTTGATCATTGGTTTTGCTTCGCAGCAAAGTGCCTCCATTGCAGCAGGAGGGCAGCTGGCAGCAAGGACTGATCGATACTGACTTTTTAAAAACATTTCTACTTTCAAAGACTAAATATTGTACTAGACTTTATGATTTGAGGTCATTTTAACCTCCTACCTCTGGGCTAAGACAGCTCATCTGCCTCTCATTTTTCAGGCTTTGTTACATATCTTTTTGAAGCCATATGTAGAATAGTAAAAGCTTGTAGCTCTCTTCTGGTAGCAGTTAAAAAAGGGAGGGAGGAGTGTGAGAGGCACGGGCTGTGTGACAGTTAATACTCCCCCAGCTTCTGATTGGAATTCAAAGTGGGTTTGCACCATTTGCCTTCTGTCTTATTTCCCTGCATTAGTGGTTAACCTCAGCAGGACACTCCCATATTATTATTATTTTCTTGCAGGAAAATTGCCCAAAGAAAATGAAGTTCAAGTCATATCAGGCAGATTTTTTTACTGTTCCTGTAAGGGGAATTCCTTCTGAATGGGGCACTCGTGGGGAAGGAGAGAGGCAGAAGCCTTATTTAAGAGAAGTCAATCAGGAGATCTGTCTCCTCCCACAGCCTGCCAAGGCTGGGAGATGTGATGGTGAAGACGTTGATAGTTGTCCTCCTTTTCCTTTTGCACATCTCCTGGTGACATTAGCCAGAGGAGATAAGTGAAGAATATTAATTCTGGTGCCACTGAAGTGTGAGCCTAAGATGTGAGGAGACCCTGGCACTGAAAACTCAGGCTGCCTCTCTTTACTTTCTCAGTAGAATAATCTGCCTCCTTGAAATTCCTCCTCTATGTCTTTTCTTTCTGGTTGTTTGGTTTCTCATTAAAGCAGTGGTTGTGTTTTGCTTTGGGGATGATTGTGTAGCTCTGATCATGCTACATCCGATACGTTCATTCACTTTGGAAAGCGAGTGGGATCCTTTAGGATTAAAAGCCTGCATGAATGAATGGGATTTTCTGGTTTTGTGCATGTGTGTATGCTTGTGTGTGTAATCTGGTCTATTTTCGTACTTTGGTTTTTTAGCATGCATGCAGGATGGTTTCAGGCTTTTTTTGAGGGGCATTTTAGAGAGGGAGGCTGATGCTGGGGGTGCGCTGCAGGTCTGTGCCCTGCTCCTTCTCCAGGGGGTGTTTAGCATTCCAGCAGCAGGCTGCTGTGGCTGAGTGTTGCCAGCCAAGCCTGGAATGCTGCTCAGAAGTGCAGGTGGTTTGTATCGATAGGTATTTCCATTACTCTTAAGCTGGATTCTGATTTCAGCAGTCGGGTTTCCATGTCCCGAATTGGTTTTGGTGATGGAAATGCTTACTAGAAAAAGTGATTTGCCGTGCGCTTCTCTTCGCCCTAAAGGAACGTTGTCAAGAATTGCAGGGGAAGATTAAACACTTAGTCTTGCTCTCCTAATCTGAATTGTTCTGTGAAAGCTTAATTTAAAGAGTATGCTCCTGATCCAAATTTGCTGCTCCCCACTGGCGTTCAGCTCTGAGAGCATATCTATAACACACAGGATGGTGAGGGGGAGGCATTTTAACCTCTGCCAAGAGGCAAACACAACAGTTGGGAGAGGCACAATGTAATGGTAAATATTTTATTGACATGTTCCAAACATATTGGATGTAAATTTAAACACTATCTGAGATTTGCGAAGTTTCCTTGTCTGATTTTTTTACATCCCGTAAATCCCGGTTCATTAATTGGCTGTAAAGTAAGGAACATCTGAGGCAGTGCTTTGGCAGCAGGGAGCCTGTGGTGGGTGGTGGGAGCCCCGTGCCACGGCAGAGCCCCTCGGAGCAGCCCTGCTGTGGGCCCAGCCCCACCTTGGGAGGCCCTGGCACGGCGCCGCCTGCTTGGAGCCCTCTCAGCTCCGTTGCTCTCCAAAAGGCAGGGGAGATAAACCCACACTGGTGTGAGGGGGGGTCAGGAGGTGTAGAACGGGGCTTTCTGGCTGCTAAAGAGGGCATCGGGGTCTCCAGAGAAATGGCAAGTTCCATGTAGACTTAATAAAGGTAATAAAACCTTTAAAACTGTTACCTTCAGGTGTTGCCACCATCTTGTTTCCCTTACCAGTTAGCCCTGATGTGGCTGCTGGTCAGCAGCTTGTGAGGAATGGCTCTGAATTTGGGCTAGGCTCGGGTCTTCAGTGGCTGTGAAGAACAGCAGCTGCAGGAGGAGCAGCCATGGGTCCTTCTGCCCTGTGTCCCCAGGCTTGTGGAGTTATTCCCCCTGTGTTTCCTTGTGCAGGACAAGAGCAGAAAACCTGGGGGCAGGAGGAGCTGAGAACTCCCATGTTCCCACTTCCATGGGCTGTGGAGGGGGTGAGGGGACCTTGGCTGGTGGTACAGTTCCTGGGTCATCTCCTCTTCCAACACCACGCCCTTGATAAGGACTGGAGATGGAATTGTCCTTCTGTGGCTCTAGAACCTGAGTGTTTGTCCAAAAAGGAAAGAGTAGAGGAAATATGGTTGGGTCTGCAGCTTGCTGTGAATGTTGCACTGAAATGGGATTTTATAGAGATGTATCCCACTGACTTTTATCATCACCCTCATAAATTGAAGATTCTTCATTAGATGTGCAGTAAAAGATTTTACTCTCGTAACATTCTGAAAATGTTTCTGTTACCTACCCTTGGATGTTGGTTTTCTAATGGATGATCAGTAAAAGAAAAATAAATCTAGTTTTGGATATGCAGTTTGGCTCCATAAGGTTATACAGCATTTATTTCAGTGCAGTTCTTCTGAAATTCCTCTGCTGGCGTATTTTGAGGCTTTTTTTTTTTTTTTTGATTTTTAGTCTAGCTAATTAGATTTCTGGGGCTCAGAGGACTTTGCTGGCTCTGTCTTTGATGCTGTGAGGAGTCCAGAGACAATGATGATGTGTGTATTTCAGCTGTTAACTGCAGTGGTTTGCCGGAACCAGTGACTCAGAAGCTTTAGCTTTCCATCCAGAGGTGGCCTGGTTGTAGCTGTTGCTCTCCTAAGTTTGTTGTAATGTTAGGGTGGGATGTGTGTTTGTTCCTTTCACAGACTTGCCAGGAGTTAAACCTTCCATTCAGAGCCAAGGTTGAGAAAGCAGCTTTTAAAAAATAAACAGAATGGGTTTATCTGCTTTAGTGGGTCTCCCTTCTTGGAGCCTCAAAATAACTCAGTTACTGAATATTTTTGGAAGATGCATCTTCAGAAATTAGGAGCTTTGTCATGTGAATAAGTTACTGGCAGTGGACTGCCTTAACGTGGTGCAGCACATCCCCATTGTGGTGAGCACACAGGGCTGTGGTTATTAAACCACCCCCTGCTGCAGCCACACCTTCCCCATACCAAATCCACGGACTTGTCTGTCACCTCCAGAGCAAGACTTGCAGGATTAGGACTTGAGCAAGGCTTCTGAGAGGATGTTTCCAGGCTGGAACACCTGTTCCGGTTCGAATTTGGGTGCTGACTCGTGAAACGTGAATTTTCTGATGTTTCTTGAATTGTCACAGGAGGCAGGCAGGAAACGTGTAAGAACGTGCCTCTTACCCTTCATTTAGTAGCATCTCATGCATAGAGGTGCTTAGTGATACCCATTTGCTCAGAGTTTACTCTGGAGCTTTTTTTGAGCAAATGTTTTGGAGACTTGCCCTCCCCTCTGCTGTTGCTCTTTACCTGCCCTCACTGGGTTCATTTTCCCCATTATCTCTCATTAGATGGGCTGCTGGATTAGATGTTAATGATTACAGGCTCCAGCTCTGCCTGCTGAAGGAGGACTTGTGGGTAATCACAGGAGAACAAAGCTGTTAAACTTGCCAATAGCCAGAGGAAACATTGCTTGAAGGAAGCAGGAAACAAGGCATCTATTATTATTATTATTTTACCCACAACCTTGATGAGAAATCTGTGTATCTACAGAGTCCTTCTCCTCTGTAGCCACCTGGGATCTTACAGAGTCCTGTTCAGGACACGAGTCTATGCACTAACATCTAGGAATGTGGATCACAGCCAGATCTGTGCCTCACCAAAGAAAACTACTTACAAAATTCTGTTGAGGAGGATGAAGGGAAAGATCAAAAGGAGCCAACCTTTTGTCATCTTCTAACAAGCAAAGCACTCTTGTCAAACGTTAGTTATGGAAATGTCCTTTTTACAGAGAGAAGAGTGGTCCTCCCAGCATTGTGTGTTGAATCTGTGCTTGACCTCAACGCAGCAAGTCTTCTTACACATGGACTTTTTTCCACCTGCATCTGCTTTTATCTCCCCTGGCTCGAGTGGTGTGTGCAGATGTGCCAGTGCAGATGCGATGGGACTTGAAGAGAGTTGCCAGATTAGCTGAGCAATGCTTTTTTTTTTTTCATTTTGCCATTTTAATCTTGGTTAAACCTCTTAGTCAGAGGGTGATTTCCATTTCATCTTGAATTATGTTGGGCTTCCATGCTCATTTCAAGCTATAGCTTGCCTCCTTAAGTTTCTGATGTAACCCCTGTTACTGCATTGCCCATGGCTGCAAGGAGCCCTACCTACTCCTGGGTATATATAAATATTTTCTGGTTTTTGTCTTTCTTTGTCAGACATTTGGGTTTGGTATGAGCAGGAATGGAAAAGTTTATGCTTGTTTCAGATGGAAGGCAACAAATGTTTATCTGAATGATCAAAGCAGAATTTATGAGGAAATACAATGGAAACTATTCCTGGCTGTTTAGAAGCTGATGTATAGGGGTAAGCCAAGAAGAACAGAAATGAGAAGAAAAAGTGACCTGACTACACTCAAGTCAGACTTCTGGTCCTGAACTCACTAAGTAAATGCTTTTTCTTCACGTGTATTTAATACTCACTAAGGATTTGTGATGTGTAACAAAGGACTTGGAAGAGCAATGGCTCTGCTTGTTGTGAAGCCACAGAAAATGGTATTTTAATTGTGAAGTATTTCTGGAATACCTAGTATTGAGTGCTTTCCACATCCCTCCTTGCCTGGCCTGGCCGTTGACCAGCGTGTGCTGCAGGGTGAGAACAAACCTGGCTCTCCTGGGCAGGCCAGGTCTGGTGCCATGGTTGCTCTGCTGCATTCCAGGTTAATGAGCCTAAACTTGTATTCTCAGGCCTCCATTTTGTGTCTCCTCCAAAGCCTGCTCTTCCTGGGATGAGGACAGCGTGCCGAGCCCGCTTGACCAAGCTGTGGTCACTGCAGCCGCTGCTGATCTCGTTAAGGTGACTCTAATGAGCTGTGACAGCCTGACGAGTTCAGGCAGCGGCTGCTGGAAGGGAGCCGGGCTGGGCCAAGCAGGGGCTCCAGCATTTGTGCTACCTGGCCTTAGCAAATGGATTTCAGCACTTCAAAACGTGACAGCCAGGCTGGGGACTGAGGAGACACACTTGACAGGGAGTTGGACTGAGTCTGCTGATACAGCAGAGCCGTGACTAAACCTGGTTCTCCCGAGTGGTGGGTTGTACCCGGTGTGCTGCTCCTCTGCAGGCATGCAGAGGTGGCAGGAGCTGCAGAGGTGCTTCAGGGCAGCCTCACACACAGTGGGGTGTGTCCCTTTCCCCCCTAGCCACTTTGGAATGACTTTCCACCTGCAGAAGGTTGTCTGTGCCGTCCTGGTGGCCTCACTCCTTGGCTTTGGCAGGCTGTGGCCTCTCCTTCAGAGGACGGTGATGCCTCTTGAGTTACTCCTGAGGAGAACCGGCTGTGTGTGCACAGCTCATTTGGTAACAAGCCCCGTGACATCTCACTGCTGTTTGTTTCACTGAGAATTACAGTCTGTCCCCCTGAGGCAGCTTTCTGCTGTCTTGTTGATGGTGTGCCTTTGGGGCCCGAGGTGGGACAGCCTCTGCCACTGCAGAGTGGGCTTTAATGTGCATTTCACTACGTTGTAGCTGTCTCTGCTTTCTCCAATAGTCTTCCTGCAAGTTCTTAATTTTTGTTCATTAATCCCGTGAATACGGATACTTCCCTGCTTGCCCTAGGCAGGATCTCTTAGGGAATAGTTTCTCTCTTATTCCTTGCAATGGCAGCTCTAGGCTGTTGCTGAACCTTCATTCTTTAGATGGAAATCAATGCAGTTAATGTCATGCCATGAAAGCTATACTGATACTAGAGGACTGTGTGCTTGAAAATTGAAAGTCTTTGGTATGTAAGGACTTTCGTTGCTTTCTTCGAATTCTGGCTTGGTTTAGGCACTTAGTGAACAAAATGGGTGGTTGCATCTATCCATAGTGATTGTGTCTCGGAAAAACCAGGTTCCAACTGTTGCATCTGTGATGTGGCTGCTCTGAACTGGTGACTCTGGCAGCAGTTGTCTGCTTTGTCTCTTTCCTGCTCGCAGAGGTGACAGGGAGAAGGTTGTTCTGGTTTAGAAGTGCTTGCAGAGACAAGAGTCTTGAGAAGGTGTGGGAGATGGGAAGGGGCTGTTCCAGCTCCTCAGACAGGTAAACTGAGCTGTGGCACTGTGACTTGGACAGTGCTGCCAGGGGCCATCCAGGGATCACCTCTGAGACTCAAAAAGGCTGCTGTGTTTATATTAATGTACATTTAGAATACCTCCCTTTAAGAGGGTTCTCCTGGCTGTCTGCTGTGGATTTATACTCCAGGTCATGAATGTGAGCTGGGTGACTCTTCTTTGGAGTTTTTTAGTTCTTTTTGGAGTTTTATGATGCATCTTGGTAATAAGTCAGTCTGAAGTTCCTTCTTTTGCTAGTAACCAAGTACTAAACAACCATGTCTTGCTACAAAGGGAAGGAGCCACATATCTGCTCTGTGCTTTATTTGGGGTTGGACTGTGTATGTAGCATTAAAGTCAAGTTGCACATGACATGGTGTTAAGTATTTAACAACTCTAGTTGCCACAGGTTGTGTTTTAAAAGGAATCCTCTGTTGCCTGCTCACAGCAGAAATATTAATTAAAGCCTGTTCCTTCCATTTTAAGCATGGGTTTAAGCAAGGCTGTTAAACTGGTATGGCCTTGTCTTGTCTGGTTGTCATGCCAGTGTTGAGAGCAACTCCTGGAGCCCTCCTGTCCTTGTGCTCTTTGCAGCATGGGGGCAAAGCTCCTACCAAAGGAAACCGGTGAAAGAGAAGCCACTGGGAGTAAAGAAAAGGGATAAAACTTGCCAGCTGAGTTATGTTACTGGCCTGCCCTCCACCTCCTCTGGAGGAGTTGTTTGTTAACAAAGGTGCTCACAGCTTGGGGAGTGCACCATAATCCTTACAAGTCATTTAAAGCAGTGCAGGCAGTTAAAGATTAATTTTGCATGCAGTGACCTCTTTATTTTTAACTGCTTTGCCTCCTGCATCTTCAGAAATAACAAACAAATGCTCCAAACATACCAGCCCCCTTGGAAGACAATGATTTCATTGTGGCTGTGAACATGACATACATTACATAAATATTGTTGCTTACATGCCTGCTGATTCTTTGTCCTTGGATGCCGAGTCTTCCAGCCCCGCTGGTCATGTTTCGTAAGAGCTTGGGAGGAAGCACAGCAGTGCAAGACACTGACGTTAGTGGTTATCCAGGCTGCTTTTCTAGCTCAGGCTGCTTTGCAAGGTGGATGTTTTTCTGTTAATGTGATGAGACTGGTTTATCTGTCACTTCTCTTGAGCAGGCCACAGCTGCTGTGGCACACGTGTGCGTATATCTTGAGCTTTGAGGCGTCTTTATGCTGGTTATTGCAAGATGCAGAGGAGCTTTTCACACACAGTTCGAGCCCTGTGCCATCTCTGGAGGAGGAGTAGCAAGGCCTGATCCCTGTGAAGGCAGAGGAATGATGCACAGGGCTCTTGTCCTTGCAGCACCCTGTGAAGTGTGCTGGTTCTGCCCTTCTCCCGCGTGGGGAGCTCAGGGCAGCGCAGTCCTCCCACAGCCACGCTGCTCTTTTAGCTCTGTGATGGGGTTTTGTGTGAAGGAGCTGCAAGTCCCAGTTTTCAAACCCTGCTGGCGACTGGTGCTAGAAGTAGTTTTAATTTCCTGAGGGCTACACATAACTCCAGTGGAGCTATGAGTTGCTCTCTGCTTGTTTCTGTAGCTACGCCACACTTGCTTGCCGAGAATGAAATCTAAATCTCTACATGATCTAACAGTAGTTTCTTAAAATATGAACAAAATCAAAGAATGAAGAATGTGTGTTGTTCAGAGCAGCTTGAGAAGCTGAAATACCGACTGAAGTAGCTGAGAGGAAACAAAGTAGGGATTTTATGGGGTTTTTCTCAATTGTTTAATGCTTTAATTAATCTTTGTAGCCTTTTAAATTAACTCAAAATAATTGTGTATATGTGCTCCTGTAATTGTAAGGTCACTGCCTGGGTAGAGGCAACAGAGAGAGGATAATTTTGTTTGAGTATCTCACTGCTTGGATCAAAGCTACTTTATCAGACTGAGGTGGTTCTGTGAGAAAACTGGTGTGTAACCTGCACAAGGAGCCTGGGTGGGAGCAGAGCATGGTCAGCTTGTTTAACCTTTGAGTGCCTCTTGGCTCACTGGATACTGCTACTTCATGGAAAAAGTTCTAAATATAGAACTCGTTTGTTGTTGAGTAATGACTTCAGAGGGTGGGTGCTGGGGTTTCCAGCTCCTTGCAGGGCCTGAGCTGTGCGTGAGCGAGATACTGGAAATGAGACATTAAAGAGGGCTCGGTCTGGTAATGCTGCTGAGCACTGATGCAACTTGTTGATTTATTTGTGGAATATTCTGTTCATAGTCTGTTTGTTGAAAAAAAACTCCCTGAGATTTAACCAGAGGATCGTTTTTAACCCATTTTGTTGACTTTTCATTCCCTTCTTTACCTGGTGTGGTCAGCTGCCAGGCACAGGTTCTGTTCATAGGTCAGCTTGTAAAGGGGAAAAGATTTTGAAGGTAAATAGAACGGGCAGGAAATGTTCTGGGGATAGAGATCATCAAGACCATCTTTCTCTGGAAGAGGGAGAGATGAAATCCAGGGAAAGGTGAAGAAATTTGCCTGGGGACTCCCGGGAGGTCAGTGATGAAGCTGAGTTCTGAAACTCTTTACCAGTCCTTTAACTAAGATGTCATCCTTTACTGGAAGTCCAGAAACCCTCTTGGTTTTAACCACCAATGAGTGAATCTGCTTCCTTTGTGGCTGTTTTCTCCCAGAGCTTTTACCTCAGAAGACCCTAACATCTTGAACAATTTCCCCGTGCAATGCTGGCTTCATTGCTGTTTCATTTCACTAACTTTCACTTGAAAATCAGATGCTTCCCTATCTTTTCTTTTTACTTCCTTGTACAGCTTTTCCCTGTTGCTGCAGCTCATTAAATCCTGCAGCTGTGTGTTATTTAACATCATAAAGTGGTTAGAGATATCATTCATATGAAAGGATACAAAATGAATGTGCATTGTAATTCTAGTCTCGAGGTAGCAAACTTCTCTCTGGAGTTGTGACTTAACTTGTGGCTTTGTAAGAGCTTTTACTTGCCTTTATTTAGCTCTTTTCTGATTCTTAATAATTTGTGTGTAGGCAAATATATCTATAATGCAATTATAAAGTAATCTGTATAATTATGTACATTAGTCTAGGTATGAAGGTTGTTGGAAACGTCAGTTCTTTCTCCTGCCCTGGGTTGAGCACAGGCAGGTGCTGGGCTGCCCTGATGCCCGCTGGCACCACGCCACGTGTGCGCCCTGACCTGTGGTCACAGGGTTCCTGTTCTGCTGAAAACTCATGCAAATAAAGCCATGCACCAAACCCTCTGGGGAGGCAGGTCTGCAAGTGCCAGGGGCCAGCCTCCCAGGCAGAGGAGAAGGTGGCAAAGCTTTGCTTTTCAATTATTTGGTAATGAGAACCTTGCTGGCGTTTGGCACAGGGATTTGTAGCAGCCGTGGCAGCTCTGATGTGTTGGATTGGTGTTCATGGCTCATGGGTGGAACGGAGCTGGCTCTCACCTCTGCTTTCTTCTTCTTTGTTTTTTCAAAGCAGTTTCCCTAGCATTTCTGTGCCTGCCTTTTTTAATTCTGGAGGTCATATATTTCCTCTCCAGGAACATGGTGAGACTTGACCGGTGTCAGTCACGCAGGAAGCCAGGGCTGATAGGATCTGCTCTGCCTGTATCTGATTTTCTGGATGGTTTTGTGTGTGTGTGTGTGGTTTGTTGTTGTGTGGGCTTTCCAGTTTGTTTGTTGTTTTTAAATCCAAGTGCTCATTTTGGGGCCTAATTGCCATTGTTTCTGCATGCATTCTGGATCTGTGTCAGGGAGCTTGGTAGCTCTGCAGGGACAGGAGCGCCCTGCTCTGAGTGCAGGGAGGCACGGGGCTAGCCAGGCTCGCAGTGTGCCCTGCTCCTGGGAGCTGCAGCTTTGCTGGCTGCTGGCAGGATGGCAAACCCTGGGCTGTTCCCCCGGGTGCGTGTTGGAGCCTGCACGCGTCTCGGGCAGGGGAAGCTGGGGATGCAGGAGGTGTCCCAGGGACACGGTGCTCTGCTCCCTGGCACTGCCGTGGAACATGTGCCTGCCTGTGTCTCCACGGGGCTGGAGACAGCTCCTGGCCTGGCGTCCTGAGCTGTGGGGGGGTTTGGGACGTGGCTCTCCCTGCCCAGCTCCGCCGTGCGTGCGAGCACTGGGCTGTGGCCATGCCTTGCACAGGGCGGTAGGATGCCTTTAGCACTGTCCTTGTGCCTTGCAGAACATCTAGTAATGCCTCTCTGCATATTCCCTTGAATAGTCATTAAAAGCATTTTCTCCCTTTTTTTTTTTCTCCCCTCTCTTTTTTTAATCATCCTGGGCAAAGCAAATGGGATAAGGAATTAGAGCAAGCTGAGGCTGGTATAATATACTAAACTATGACTCTAACAGCAATTAACGCAAAGGAATGAACATTTACAGTGCCCTGCAGTTACCTGTAGTGCTCAGTGGTAAACTGAAATAAACCTGGTGTCTATGGGCTCGCTAGACTAACTGCCATTTTTATTACATTAAATGGATTATTGCTCATTTTTCCTTCAATTTTCAGGCTTCTCTCAGGCTACCCTCCTTCCTCTTAATAGTGACCCCAGAAGACGAGTGCTATACTTGGTGCAGCTGATGTTTGACACAGTTGAGGGTGTGAGTCTCCCTCACTGGAGATATTCCAGAACTGTCTGGCTGCAGTCCTGTGCTCTGGGATGGCCCTGGCTGGGCAGGGAGGTGGCACCAGGTGGGCCCCTGTGCTCCCTTCCAGCCTGACCCATCCTGGGATTCCATGATTCTGTCCCTTTGAAAAGGGACTGGTTGTACCCTGCTGCTCCCACAGCTTTTGCCTTGGGCTCTTGTAGCAAGTTTGGGGCAGAAAGTGGACAAAGAAGAGCTTGCTGGGGAGGTTGGTGTGGTGGTGGACACACGACACAGCCACGAGCTGTTAGTGTTTCCCAAATGGAGGTTACCGTGTCCTCATCGTGTGGTGTGAGGAGAGGGGAGAGACCCTGAGCTACAGCAACTTGCTGCACATGTGTAATATTGGTGTATGAAGAACATCTGTGTGAAACACACGCTTAGGGCAAGAAAAAGAATGTGTAATGTAAGAAAATACTGTTACTTAATACAGTTTTTGCTTGGAGGCTACAGTCAACACATGCTGTAATACTTCTCGCGCGTGTGATACAGTAGCAGCACGACACTTCAGATTTATTACTTTTGGTTTCTCTTTAAAGAAATCTTGAATCTGGAATCAGAAGAATGCTTTTTTCCTCTTGAGCTGCAGAAGGGAAAATGTTTCAAAATGTCATAAATCAAAAATATATTAAAGGCCAACAAACCAGATGAAAACTTTTTTGGAAGATTGTATATAATGTTTGGCAGAAGAGACTAATGTGCTGTGGTTTTTGGCTGAATTTAGAAATGTGAAATACTCTAGGGTCCATCTCCTTGAAATGAGCTATTTTTATGTATTTTATCTGTCTATATATTAAAACAAGACCAGAGATGGTTGTGTGTGTATAATGGAAGTATTAGCATCTGTGTGATTTATGTTAAGTCTATTTAATGCATTATATAAATTGAATTGCACTTTGATATAGAACATTCAATTACAAAATGATTTCTGTAGTGCAAGCACTCACTAGATACCTTGAGCACAGCCAACAAATTCTGTATCCTTGTTGACTGCAGGGCTGGCAATACATCATTTTTTTATGTAGACTCATTTCTCTCAGATCCATATATCTGCAGACTTCACAACAGGTGTGTTCCTGTGTGTGTGCATTGTGTGTGCTCTCTTTTCCTGGTAACTCTGAGCTGCAGCGGGGACCGGAGGGAAGCTGTGGCTGAGGTTCAGCCCGGGCTGCTGGCTGGAAGCTTTCAGCCCTGGTGGGTGTGCTTTGTGTGTGTTTGCTCTCCAGTGACACATTCCCTCCTTTTCACTGCCTTTTCTCTTGGAGCTCCGTGCCTCGGTGTGACCGAGCTGCAGTGCAGTATCGTAAATGCAGGTGAACCTGGTGGGAAGAGATGCTGATGTCTGACTCCAGTTTAGAAGGCTGAATGATTTCTTTATTATAACTATACTATAATACATTAATACACTATTTAAAGGAGATACTAAAACTACTTACTTTTTCTAACTCCCAAATCTAATTACTCACAACTCGTAACCCTCTGTTGAGAGTCCAGCCCCAGGTGGGTTGAATTGGCCATCAGGCTCTAACAATCCTCACCAGAATCCAATCAAGCAATCACCCAGTTAAGCAATTCTCCAAACACATTCCACATGGGAAAAACGAGGAGCAGAAATAGAAATTGTTTTCTCTTTCCTCTGTGCTCCTCTATGAAAAGTCCTGAGAGAGAGAAGGATGTGCCTGCCAAGGTGCACAGGACGCGCTGTGGGACGGTCGGTTGGAGCTGCCGCTTCCTCCTCCAGAGCTTGGCCTCCTGCCGCAGGTTTCGAGGACGTTCCTGGCGTTTCCAGCAAGGACAGCCACCCTCGAGACTGCTCCTTGGCTTTTAATCTCGGGAGGCTGTTTCTAGACAAAAGTTCCTTCAGCCCTTTCTCCTGCTGGGAATCTGGCGCCGCTGCTGCCCCATGGTATGTGTGCTGCATGGACGGGTTGCCTTTTTCTCCCCACACAGAGGCTGCAGTTTTTTAGGGGTGAGCTTGCTAAACACAACTGTACTTAGGGTTCAGGTCACCTTACGGAGATCTGCAAATCCCCGGGTTTAAAAACACATCTTTTGGTGTGGAATTCCTTGTAAGCCCCGTGCAGGTGCCATCAGGCTGCTCTAAGGTCTCCCTGAAAATAGCAGAGAAACTCTTAAATCTCTTAGGGTCAGATGCAGTCATTGAGGGGGATCAAGGTGGGGTGAGGGCTGAGCCCATACCTGACTGACAGGGACTGAGCCCTCCTCAGGCAAAAAAAAAAGGCAAAAAAGCAACACAAACCCTCCAGCTCTTCACATCCTCTTCCCTTCCTGCTGGAGCTCTTCCCTCCGTGTGGTGATGCTCATAATGCTCCCGAGTTTTGCTGTTTGCAGCAGGGACGTAACAACTCAAAGCTACATGTAAACAGCTTTGTTGGCTACTTTTCCTTTCCTTGCTTATATTGTACACCTTAAATGTGCTATTTCTCTTGGCATAATGGCAAAATCACTGCTTATGGGAACCGCGGTAGATAATACAAAAAGCTCTTTGAAAAGAGCTTTATCAGAGTACAAAGTACTTGGAATTGAAAGCCCCTAGAGGGTTGCTTTATTTTCCCCCTTCATTCAAACTTGTAGTGGTGCAGGATCGAGATACATCGTGCCCTATTTTCAGCTGTTTTGCATGTTAGAGAGAACGGAGTAATTGGTGTTTAACCAGAACAAAAGAGGATCTGTTTGCTAAAAGAAAAAGAATTCTTGAAGTAGACCCTAATACATATACTGCCTTTGTCTCTCCTCTCATTAAGAATTGAATAGGATGGCCTAGTAATTAGAATGTGGAAGGCATTGCTTTGGTGTTGATGTTTTTTGAGCTAATTGGTTTGAAAATTATATTTGATGTAGCTCTAAGGGATGTTGGCACAACACCTTCTTGGGACAGGGACATCCTGTACTCCCATTTCACTGCAGAAATGGGTGCTTTGAGGCAGGGTTTTGTCCTCTGGTTTGGATTTTATAAATTTTATTTATTAAACCCATATTTGCCTTCCCAACTGAATACACAGGATGCATTGTCGCATGTAAATAATTCTTCTCTCACTGGTATGAAAAACCTTGAAATGACCTTGGAAAGAGCTTAGCCCTCTTTTCCCAAATAAGTGCGTAATTCAGCCTTTAGTAAAGTAGAGTTTTGAGCTAAACTGGGTTTGGATTTCTGCCCTCCTGCATTCTTGGAACGGTTTTGTTGTTGTTGCTTGTTTGGTTGGCTTTTTGTTTCATTTTTGTTTTGACAAAAAGATTAAAACAAATGTTGTTCTTGAGCAAATGGAAAGAAGACAGGTCTGGAATTGTGCAGGAGGCTTTCTTTGGTCAGTGTTTGTGCTTGTCTTGAGCCCCATCCCTGGTGGGGAGGACATGGGGGGATGATTGTTGCCTCCACTGATCCTTCCTTTGGATCCTGAAATTGAGTTGCTTTAGTGTGAAAACTCCTTAAGTTAGAAACATTTTTTTGTGTCTTTTGAGTTACAGGAGGGAGCCTTGCTTTGGACAAGCCTTTTGAGTGGTGTCCCCTGTGCAGGCAGTGGATTTTGGGTGGGTTGGAGGTACCAGGGAATTCAGAGGGGTAAAGTGCATTTCTTAGACTGAGAGATACATTTCACAGTAAAGATTGAGCTGAAGAGAACTTAATGTTGTTTTATTTGCTAATGCTGTTGTTCTGTGGAACAAATTGAAGATTCAAGCTTGTTGTTGGTTCTCTGCAGAGCCCTATGCAATCATCTTAATAAAGTATTGCATTGTGGAGGAGTCATTTTGTTACAGAGGATGAAATGAGCTTCTAAAATTTCCCCCAAGGTTTCAGTGATAAAAAGAACAGTTTTAAAAACTACTTTAGGTTCTGGAGAGTATGTATTTAGCAGTGTATTTGTAATTTAAATGGATTCGGTGTCGCAATGAGCTACAGCTTGTTTTCTTTACTTTCCAGGGGTGTCTTGTCTCCCTTCTCGTGGTGGGTGGGCATGTGCCTGCCCTTCCTCAGTGGTTTTGTTTGGCTGCTCACCAGAGTGTGTGAATCAGCGTGGAGTTTGGTCCTGCTTTAACATCTGTGTGTTTATTGTACTGCAGCTTCAGTGCCCTTTAGATTTCATGGGTATCTGAATGTCTTTGATATCTTATCTTTAGATATCAGTAAGTGACACTAAACAGTGTAAAACCTGCTGGCCACGGTGTCCCAGTGAGGCCCAAGGCTGGGACTGATCTCTTAGCATGGTTTTCCTAACCCAGACTCAAAGATGCTGGATGCTGCTGAGCGCCCACCTCTGCTCCCTCCCACCTGGGCATTGATATCTTCAGCAAACTTCAGTTTTTTCCCTTCCCACATTCTCCATGTTTAAAAGTGGCCCTGAGAGGCAAAAGGTTTAAAAGGGGTTAAATAAACTGAAAAACCTGCAGTGTATTTCCGCTCAGAGTTGAAACAAGATGTGGATTGACTCGAAATGAAATTTTTCTTTTTTTTTTTCTTTCCTTTTAAGTTTTGCCAAAATGAAAACATGTTTGTTTAATCATAGGCAAATTCATCCTTCTGGTTTTTTGGTTCTGTTTTGTTTTCAGTTTAGCCAGCAAATTGAGAAATGAAACTCTTGTGCCAGCACGGCTTCCAGTTCAGATTGCTCTGAGGAGCCGGGTGAATTTCCCCCTTGCACACTTTATCTAGGAACCATCAGAATTTTGCTGATTAATACCTTGGAAATTATAAATTAGCCATATGGAACTACTTCAGTTTAAGTAACTTGTATGTTCTGGTGATAGTTAATCCCCTTACAGCGTGGTTTTAATGACCAGTTTGTTTTCACCTGAGGTCATTAATGCTCTAAAACCAGCTGTTAACGGCACCAAAGAGGTTTTTCCTGCCCAGGGAGGAATGCTGCTGGGCACCCCGTTTAATGGTCTAATAATGCTTTATTTCTGCCCTACCTTCCAGGCATACTGGCTGTTTTTAATGGTCTGTTGGAAAGAAACCTGTCTATTTTCTGTCTGCTAAGGACTGATCTTGCAGCCAGCTGTGGGGAGTGGTGTGGGGGATGCAGGGCACTGGGGCAGGAGTGTGAGCATTAAAAAGTGGAAGGATGAGCCTGCAAAGCCATTGCTTTGGGCACACGGGTGGGGAGGGAAGGGGTGCACAGCCCTCTGCCTGCTCCTGTGGCTGTGCCAGACTGGGAATCACCATCATTAGGAATATTAAAACGTCAGACAATGTAATTCTCCCGCTTCTTCCGCTTAATTTTTGTGCTAATTTATTGTTCCTCTCTGTTCCTACTTCTGTCACCTAAATGCAAATGCCCTGGCAGCCTGCTTTATGGATAACACTTAAAAAATAATGGTGCAATAATGAGTGGTGAATTGCAGCAGAGATCGTGCTGAAGTGCCTGCAATATTCGCATTAATTCCAAATGAATTAATTGCAGTTAATACTATTGTATTTAAAACCTGTCAGAGGCCATAACAATGATTAGGGTGTAAGAGTAAAATGCTATTTCAGAGCAGCATCAACATGTTTTAAAATTGGAATAGATGGTGTTAAAGTGTGTCTGACCTGATGGCCGTCAGCAGCAGCAGCAGCTTTTGTGTGAAGCCAGTCAGGACAGATGGATCAGAGGCATCTGAGGAATGAGGGGCCCTAAACCCATTCATTTTCCCCCTTGATTGGGAGCAAATGGGTTCTTTGCCCCAGTGCTGTAGGTAAGAGCGGAGGTAGGGTGAAGGAGGGGTTTTATCTGGCAGGGCTGTGGATCCCATTGATCTCTGCTGCTAAACCTCATCTGTCACCAGGCACTGGTTCCAGGAGAAGGTGCTAGAGAAGCCTTTCTTTAATGTTTATTTCCTGTGCTTCAGAACAAGTTGGTGCTGTAGCAAATAGATTTATTATTCAGTAGTTAATACTCGTGAAGTAAAAGCATTCCAGAGCCTTTCACTTGAGTCCTTGGTGAGGCAGAACTTCTTTCAGTTTAACCACTTGTATTTGTATTTTAGTTCTTAGTGTCTGGCCTTGAGGAGCTCTACACCTGCAGTTTGTCCGCTGATAGTGGAAAGCACAGAATATAATCTGGCAGATGAAGACAGCTGCATTCTGTTCATCTCAACCACCAGTTCTGCTTGATGATTTCTCGATACAGTTTCCATGTGACACAAAGGCAGGGACTAATTCTGGCATGTGTGGGACTGATAAGATTTCAGACCAGATCTTTCTTCAAAAAAAAAAAAAAAGAAAAGAAGAAAAACCCCTTGATGTGTTACATAGTGCAGTAATCAGTTTCCAGGTTCTTTAATTAGATCTGTACTTTAGCTGATTTAGCTGCATGTCTCAATACACAAATGATTTATAAAGGGAAGAAAAAGTATTTGTTAATCTTGACTGAGTGATACTCTCTGCACTGTTTGTATTACATATCCTACAGCATTCTGTCTTTTCCTTCAACATGGAATTGGACTTAATTTCTTAAAAGAAATTACAGAGCTTTACAGTTGTATTGTTAACAGCTTTTTATGGATGTAGGTTTGTATGTGTGTTTACATTTATATGTAAATGTAATTATTTAGTGAGGATTAGCAGTCAGTGAAGACCTCTCTTTCCATTTAGTGTGTTACTAATCATTTACAAATTCATTTCACTGTAGGTCAGAAATTACAGTTACTATATATTTAATGCATGAGCTGTCCTGGATTCACCATTTCCTTGGACAGCCCTTCTGCTCCAGATCTTACCTGATTTCTTCCACAAGCAGAGAGGGTTCATCAGAGTCTCTCCTGTTCTTCATCCTCCCCTCTGCGGCATTTTGGGAGCCGTATGCTGCTGGTGAAATCTGGGCTGTGGAAGCTGTTGAGCCCATAGCTGGCTCTGTGTTTGATGGGGAGCTGCTGGTGGGGACATTTGGGGTGACACCGGGGCCCTGGTGGGTGTGGGGCTGTGGCTGCAGTCTGGGGCTGGCTCTGTGCTCAGAGCCCAGCTGAGCCCTCTGTGAGCAGCTCACCTCCAGCCCTGCCAGTGTCCCTGGCCTTGGGCCACCAGCTGCTCCAGGAACCAGCAGAGCTCTGCTGCTTCCTGCCTTCTCCCTTCTCTGTAGTTAGAACAGAATCTGGGGCCTGAGGGTATCCTGGCTCTCTAGTAATTGCATCATTCCCACTATTAACTAAAGAGAGCGGATTCTTTTTTTAATAAAAGCTTCCTCACATGCATTTGCGAGTGTTGTTTTAGTTTGCAGCTACTCGTGTTGGAATGCATCCAGACACCAAGTCCTTATGTTTCCTCCACGTCCCCAAACTCTCTTCTGGGTAATTTGCATTTCAGCACTGCTCAGTTGTACTTTGCTCAGTTTGAGGGAGGGAAGGGCTGGGCGGTAGCATATGCTGATTTGCATATGCTAATTGTAACATGGATGCTTTGCTTCCTTCTGGCAACCAGACCAGGATATTTTTGTTGTAATATCCTATTGGTTTAAGGTGAGAGGTAAATCAGGGCTTGTTCTCCTTGATTTACAGCTGGAGTTTTGATTTGAGGTTTGCTGGTAAAGGTCTGAGATGCTTGGAGGATGTGATCAAAAATCAGGGAGCTGAAGGGTGGAGCTTTAGAGTTGTTGCAAAAACTTAGGGAAACAAACTTTGTGGTTCACTAACAGGGAATAATAAAGGAAGGGAAGAAGCACTGCAGGCCTGTGCTGCGTAGCAGCATGTGTCACTTGATCCTTCAGCAAACACAGCATCTGCTGCACTCTGCTGCACGGGCTCAGATTCCACAGGTTTGGTTGGGTGAAAAGGTGCAAGTTCCCAGGTATCTGATCATGCTAATTCGTCTCTTGTGTTTTTTAGCAAAATCAAGATGGGAGGGAGAATGATTTTGGGAGGGGAGGTGAATAAAGCCTCCCCTGAAAAAGTGTTCCCCTGATTACCTTTGAATTTGGGGGTTCCTTTCTAGAGCTCATGGAGTGTTGGAGAGACCTGGCAATTGCCACAGAATGTAGCAGAAATACACACAAAATATGGCAGAAAAGGCTGTGCATATCATTGATAATTGCACTGTTACTCTCAGCAAACAGACTGAGTGCAGTGCTGGCTGGATTTACATTCAGGATCCTCAGAGCAGCAAAAAGGTTTTGTGTGCTCTGACTCACGGAGCTGATTTTAAAGAAAATGGGCATTTTTAAAATCCTATTTTCCTTCCATTTTCAACCTCCTTTGATGAAGACACTTGAAACACCTTTTTAACTCTACATTTTAAATGCTTTTTTATAGCCATGAAATACACCCTTGTGTGGTTTTCAGGTCTTTTTAATTTTTAAAAGCCCTCCTTATTGCTGCTGCATAAGGAGAAATTTTTAGATTATGAGGAGAAGCAAATGTGACATTCTGTTCCGTATTAAAAGTTAATTTAGGGCAGAACTGCAGACCAA
Organism: Taeniopygia guttata; assembly: GCF_048771995.1. Classification (NCBI taxonomy): domain Eukaryota; kingdom Metazoa; phylum Chordata; class Aves; order Passeriformes; family Estrildidae; genus Taeniopygia; species Taeniopygia guttata. The sequence goes on from NC_133044.1 coordinate 904,329, forward strand.
GAAGTGTCTTTTCTTTTCCTATACCTCCTTGTAATGTAATTGACCCCTAATACCTCTGGAAGATCTGGCACTGAGACAGAGGGAACCAACTGCCCAGGGGCACAGTGTGAACACAGCGGGAGGAATTTGCCCGACTGGAATCAGATTTGTGATATTTGAGGGTTTTAAAGCATGTTACAGCATGCTTTTGTGTCGAGCAGAGCTCGTGGTGGCAGGTTGGGCAGCAGTGAGGTGGTGCAGGTTCCCTGGGAGGCAGAGCAGGGAGGTGTCAGGTCAGAGGGGCGCGAGCTGGGCTCCAGCCAGATCCAGATTCCAGGTCTGGCCCTGGTGAGTCCTGATGCAGGGCAGAGCTCAGGGCCCAGGGTGAGCCCTGAGCTGATTTGTGTACAGGAATACCTCGGTCCCGTGCAGACTTTGGCACAGCAGGTTATTAAAAGTGACGAGTTAATTCCGATTGTGGTCCTGGAAACAAGGTTTTCCCCAGGACAGCTCATGTCATGGCTGCGATTGATAAAAGCCTTTTCTGTACTCCCCTCTTGAGAGAGCAGGTTTGTGTAAACATCCAGGTGGGTCATAGCTTTGTAGAGGACAAAATACAACATTGTGTGAAGCAGAACCTTTCTCAAGTCTTTCCCAAGCCTGAGGTGGGCACAGGCATCCTCTGTCCCTCCGAGCCCAGGGATGGAGGGGCAGCACGGCCACCTCCTGGCACTGGATCAGCCGAGTTTCCTCATCAGAGGTACCACCTGGAGGGTTGCTGCTGAGGCTTAATTATGCAATTGTAATTTTCTATAAAGTGCATCATGAAACCTATTCATGCCTTATATTGGCATGGAAGAGTTACTCCAGCCTCGCTGGCTTAGAATGCCCACTTTAGGAAATTGCCTAAATCTGTATTTTTCTTGGAGCAGTGCTGATCAGCCCCACAGGTTGCTAATAAATATTTCATAGCCTTCTATGAAGGAGTATGAAAATAATTTGAATATCTAAATGACTGGCTCTCCTTGGCCTAAGCTGAGCCCAGAAGCAGGCTCTTGTTCATTTCTCTGACTTGCCATGGTGTGCCATCAGATTTTCCAAAATTGTAGCCCCTATATAAACACTGTCCTGTTCTTACTGACTTTGAATTTCTTTTGCCATTATATCTGATTTTTTTTTTAGCTCTAGTGGGTAAAATACATTTTTGTACTTCGACACCACTTAGAGTGAAGGATTTAAAAATACCTCACACACATTGATTTAGCACAAGCTACTTCATCTGGGTCGAGGAACTGCTTTTCACTATTTCACAGTCACAAGGGTGGGAGGAGAACCCGTTTCCACCTGCCTCGATCCTCACAGTTTTTATATGTCCCATACAACAGAAAAGAAATTAGAAGGGGAAGACAGAGAGGCTGACACAGCAATCACCGTGGCTGAGATAGTGGGCATACATAGCACAGATTTCGTACAATTTTTAATTTCTTTTTGTGAACCTTCACCGAGCAAATCCACGCGAATGGCGTTTCAGCCCCGAGGAGTGCCTGACCCTGCTGTGCCGGGCAGGGCTGCCTGGAGCCCTGACCCCAGAGCAGGGCAGGAGCCAGGTGTGTGTCCCTGGGCTGGAGCACAGCCTGGGAAGGAGGACAGCGGGGTGGCCACGCCAGGATCTCCTGGGAGCTCTGGCCCTGGGCTACCTGGGGGGACCGGGCTCCTCCTCACAGGGAGGTTACTCACAGCAGCAACTTGGATGCTTGATGATATTTGTAGGCTTTTAGGGCTCTTCACTCTGCTAATTTGACATTATTGAAGTTCTATTTCCCCAACTGTGCTGTGGGCTAAAGCGAGAATGACAGCTTGCTTGTTATTTGCGTGTGCAATATTTATGTATGTAAATGACTGGTGTGTTTGCCTTTATCCCTCCATATAAATACAAGAGATGTATACAAATATAATGAGGAGGTACAGGAAGCTCATTTTGTTTAAGCAAAACGTGGAGCATTAAGCCATCATGCCCTGACACTTGTTCTGTGCTGGAAGACAAAAAGGGAAGCGTCTGGCTTTTGTTGGGAGACATGAAAGTTGCTGCTGTTTTCCATGTTGGATATTACGGCTTCAGTACGCCAGAATCATTGGGGGTTTTATTACTATTATTTTTCCTTTTGGTGAAGCCTGAGAAAAGACAAAGACTAAAAATAAAACCCATAATTTTTGATACAACTGTGGAAACATGGTTAGTTCTAACACAGCAGGTGGCTAAGGGACTCGATCGGCAGAAACCAGCAGTGCTTTCAGTGCAATCAAAGTTAAGTGCAGAAATTTAATTAAATGGTAGCAAGGCTGGCAGAAACTTTGTAAAGCAGCAGTGCATTGTCAAATCTAACAATTATTCCAAGGAACACAATCCACAGATGGCGCCTAATTGATAAATTAAGGTTCTGGTGCCTGATTCCGCTTACACTTAAAGGTTCTCTTTTCTTAAACAAAACCTTAAAATTTTAAGGCTGCATCACTGTTCTGAAAACATAACAAGCTGGGCTGGGTTTTTTGGCTTTGTGTTAAAGGAGAAGGCGTTTGGCTTCTATTTTCCTTGTGTGTCTTTCATTCAGGGGAGGATGTGGTGTATTGCTGGTAAGGTGCTTATCTGGAATCTCAGGTATTTAGACCTCCCGTAGCTGTTGGGGCAGGTAGTCACATAATCTCTCCCAGCTTTTACAAGCCTTTTCCTTTGCCTGTCTGCCCCTTGAAGCTGTCTGTCGATTTTTGGGCATCATCAGCAAATGCAAACCCTTCGGAGCTCCTGCCCTGCTTGACAAGTCCTTTCCAGCGCTGGGCTGGTGGCCCTGGAGGACCAGCCTGGAAGGAAGGGGCTCACATCTCTTTGCTGGGATCACATTGCACATTTTGGAAGGGGTTCTGGGCTGCTTTTCTGTTTCCCCCTTGCCTGGGGGTTGGTGAGAGCCCCCAGCACTTCGTGTTGGTGTGAGGGGACCCAGAGTGTATTGCAGCCCAAGAACAGCTCCAGGTGACATCCTGGATGCCTGTAGTAAAACAAACAGACAGGCTTTATTTTCCCTCTTTCTGAACTCTGGATATGTGGGGATATTTTGTCTCTGTGTGTTTTTTATTTCCATGTGTAAATACAGTTCACTTCCCAGGGTTTAGCATAGCACTTCAGAGAAGGGGCAGGAAAGATTGAATCCAGCTTTTCAAATACACTTGGCATGTTGTCCTCTAACGCTGGAGAGGGTCTTTTCCCCTAAGCAAGTGGCACTTTCCCTCCCAGAGTAGTGTTTTGAACAAGGATGGGAGTTGAAAGGGCATCAGAGCACATAATAGCTGTGTGGAGTATGGAGATAGACACACACCTGCGTGCACAATAAGTGTTTGTCCCTTGCTGAAAAAGGAAGAAAATTGTTTGCCTTCCAATTCAGTATTTTCTTCTTTATTTAAGCAATTTTAGAAGATGGATGCAAAAGGGAAATGATAGTTTCATTGTATTTGTTGTAAACCAAGGGCACAGACGCCCTAATTGCTCTTGTGAGATTTTTGTGTGTGCTTTTTGGCGTTGCCCATGGGGTAGTAAATTCTCCATCAGCTGGATTCTCTGTGATGGAGCTGAGGCCGTTCTGAGCGAAGGAGCTGAATCAGTGCTTGTTATTTTTGGTTACTAACAGTATACTTGAATTCAGGAACTCGCCCGCTCCCTTCCCCCTTTCTCCCCTCCTGTGCCTAAATTTATCCCACCAGTCAATCAGCACTGGCAGGCATCAGTGCTATGGCTGTCAGATCGAGTTAGCTGTGGAGAGCCAGAGCTGCTGGCTTGGGTTTTTGGGCTTGAAAATGTATTCAAATAGTGGCATTGTCATTTGACTTGCAAATAAGTATAGTCTGGTAATGGGGCCCTTGTATAGAAAGAATGATGCAGCACTTCAGACAAATCTATGTCTTCTTCCCATGAAGCAGATTAGCAATAATACAATCCACACTGGTGTTTATGGCTGCATGCTCAGTGAACACAGACATTTCTGAATTTTCATTAATGGTGGATTTGTAGTTTTTAATGGAACAAAGAAAAAACACTGGAAATCAAAGAAATGCTAATGGCTTCCTGAGAAACTTGGACAACATTTGGTTTAGGGGCAAATCTGCTCTGGTTGGCATTTTCCCCTCTTAGTTCTTCTCCCCTTATCTGGGCTTGTTGGGTGGTTGGTTGCTGGAGAGCAGCACTTAAGTGAGCACATTATCTTTGTTGCTGCTCCTTCCCAAAGCGAAGGGACTGGCCTTTGGTGACGGCATAGCGATTGCCACAGCAACCAGGCAGGATGTCACAGATTCACAAGTGTGATTTTACATTCAGAACAGCAGCAGGAGCAGATGGATATTGGAAACAAAGTCCCCACCCCCTCCCTTTGCCTCCTTGTGCTCCTTCCCAAAGCTGGAACAGCCCTTCCCACCAGGGCTCTTTGTGATCGTCCTGCCCGAGTGCCAGGGGTGGGTTCAGCAGCGTGCTGGTGCCTCTGCCCTGGCAGTGCCACCGTGCCCCTTTGGGACTTTGGCACTCACGGAGGGAGAACCAGCTCGCTCGGGAACTTGGGCTCAGCTTACCTTGGGTCTTGTTCCATTAACTTTGGCGGTGGCTTTATTCTTTTAATCCTGAACTTAGCAGAATGAGCAAGCCAAGCCTCGCCGTGGGTAGTCAGACACATTTGGGAGCCATCGTGCACAGAAGTTGATTGTAACACCCACCCACCGTGTGGGCAACAGCCTCGGGAACATATGCTCGGTCTGTTTTCCCAAAAAAGACACTATTGGAAACAGATGCAGGAAGGGGTTTGCGCTCAGTAAAATTTGAGGTCGGGGCCTCCGGTTTGAAGCACAGGGATCTTGTTCAGCATCCCAGCTGAGGCTCTGTGGGCATGCCCCAGGTGCAGGGGGTGCAGGAGAACCTGAGCTCGCCGGTCCCTTGTCACGGCCACCTCTGCTCTTCCCATCCTCCCCGTGTCACGGTAACCCTGCCACTCCTCTGGGAGCCTGACTGATGGCCTGGTACTGCAGTTCGAGTCCCCGGGTGCTGGCCAGTGTGCCAGAGCCGTGCAGGTGGCCAGGGGTGCCTCTGGATGTACCCCAGGGCCAGGTGAGCCTGTGCCCCGAGCTGGCTCTTGTGTTCCTGCAAAGCCCTGAGCAGACCCTCCTGCCAAACTCTCACCGAGCAGACACCTTGGACTTCTGTGTGCTACAGCCACTTTGGTGCTGATTCGAGAGAGAAACAGAACTCAGGAGCCCTGGAGCACAGATGACTTGCCCAGACCTGGCCAGGTTTCCTCAGAGACTCCTTATTCTGCTGAAAATTGTAGGCTTCGCTCTAGCGGGCTGAGGCACTCTGAAATTATGCTCAAGTTTAAAGTTTCAAAGGAGTTAGGTATCAAATTTGCACTGACTTGGATTTCACTAAGAGCAGAGTATCTATTTTTGTCTTGCAGCAGTAGGGTTGCAGACCAAGATCCCCTTGTATTTTTATATTTTATTTGACTTTGAAAACACCAGCTGTGATCCTCTGCACAGTTACTGGTATGAAGCACATGAAATTTTAATTAGCTTGGGTGAAGGGAAGTTCTGGTAATTGATTTAATATATAAATGCCCCTCTGGTTTCTTTAGTTTATGTGCTGGAAAGATTGCATTAGAAATTTTCCTATAACAGGGGAGATTTAAATGCATTTTTAGGACTGTCTTGAAATCAAAAAGTGAAGTGCCTCTAAACGATTTAGATGAAAGGTACTATTGATATTTCACTATTTCAGATAAAAGTAGATTATATCATTATTATTATTATTATTTCTGTTGTTTTTTTCTATTAGTGTCTTAATGGACCCAGTCAGTGAGTGCTGAAAAGTGAACAAAGGAGCATTAGTGCTGTACATCCAGACTGATCAGTCTGTGCTGGTGTCGCTGTGGTCCTGGCAGATCACAGGAATTTCCCTTGATGGGGCTCCCACCTTTACTGTCTCCTGCTGCCCACGTGCTCTGTGTTCACCTGTCTCCTCGGGTCTCACCTGTCTCCTCGGGTCTCACCTGTCTCCTCAGACTCCTGTCTCAGTTCAGACCCTGCTGCTGGCAGCTGGACTCCTTTGCTCACCTGTGCAGAGCTTTTGGCCTTTCCTTCTACCTCTGTCCCTGCACATAATTTCTGGTTTTCTTCTCTGCATTCTTTTGTGCTTCTTAACAAGACAATGAAAGAAAAAATCTCTCCGAACTCTCCCGAGTAGTTCCATAAGATGTAACACTGACACTGATATTAACACCTGCTCCACCTGGGAGAGGCTCTTGGTGCTGGGAGTGATCTCGGTGCTCCCCCAGTATTTTACAGACACACACTGAAAAGTGTCTTTATTCAGTTTGACTGTTGCTATTATGTGGCGAGGCATTCAATAAAAGTTGTGATTTATGAGATGTGTGTGGCCGTTGTTGTTTTTTGCTCTGTCATCTATCAGGGAGAGAAAAGCCAGGCCTGATAATTCTTGGCACTTGGTTTTTTCAGTTAAGAATGTCAGCTGTCAGGCTGTCAAGAGAAGTTATTTCTCTGGGTTTTTTTTTTTTAATAGGCAGAGATCCTGCTTCATACTGTGCTGGGTTGATAAGGGAGTGCTTTCTGTGCTGCTGAAAAGTGTGTCCCATGGTAAGGCCCTTGGTGTGTGCCCACTTAAACTTCAGTGCTTTGTGTTTTCAGTGTGTGACAGCACTTGATTGCTTAATATACAAATGCATTCACTTTCTTTTTTTTGCAGCTTTTATGTGGTTTTTTCCTCCTCTTTTCCCTTTCTCTCCTTCTGAATGGAATAGAGGTTTTTTCCCCCTTCTCTGTGACTAGGTATTTAAAACATGCTCTTTTGCAAAATATGTGGACATTAGATAATCTGATGTTGCATAAAAGCTCTTTCATATTTTGGGGGCTTCATGCATGCATAAAACAGGCCTAATTGAAGATATAGGCTGTTTGTCACGAATGTGAATATAAGGATAGGGGACAGAGGGGAAGAATTATGTTAAATACCAGGGTGATGTGTTTTTTTCTGTTTTCCTTATTAGTTATTTGCAAAAATGTATCAAAAAGTCATTTTGATGCAGTGCACAATAGTATCACAAACTTGTGCTTTGCATCCTAAGTGCCTGGTTAGAGCACAGTTAGAAGCTGAAATCATTCCTCGATTAGTCCCTGGAGTCCTGTATGAGTCTTTAACTCTCAGCATGTGGTCTGTGATTTAACAGTGGATGAAGGATGGCTGAGCTGCAGCTCTGTGGAGAACCTCAAATTTTCCAATCTGCAGAGGAGCCATCAAAACCTTGCCAGAGCTGGCAGCATGTTTACCTTTGGGGCAGAGCTGGAGCTGGCGAGAGTGGCAGAGTCTGGTGGGGAGCAGATCACTGTCAGAAGGAGGCAGGGGAGGTCTCTGGTGGCCCTGCAGCTCTTGGGTGCTGGGACGTGAGCCTGGCTCACAGCTGTCATCGTGTGCTTGCAGGTACAGCTTGTGGAGGTCTTGTTTTGGTGAGTCAGTCCCCATGGAAAAGGAAAACATTTCCTATGTGTAATTCAGCCTGGACAGCTCGCTCACATGCTGTATACCACACTGAAGGTACGAGGCTGAAGAGGAGGGATAAAGGTTGGATTGTTAGCCTCTATGAGCTGCTTTGATGTACAGCACTGTGTGTGTGGCTTACAGATGGTTCATAGGTCCTTACAGATGTTTTCGTCCTGTGTCTGTCTGTCCAAGTCAAGGCACAGGGCTTCTAGACTTAAATTAAAATTCCCACTGTAGGTGCAGGTCTGGCAGCTCAGGAGGAACAAAATGCCCAGACAGCCAGCGGTGGTGTGCAGCTGTGGGGCCGCGCTGAGCTGGGTTTGTCCCTGCAGTGCCACAGCAGCCCTGGCTCTGGGAGGGCCCTGCTGGCAGAGGTGCTGCTGCCTGCAGTGCTGCTGCTGCCTGCAGTGCTGCTGCTGCCTGCAGTGCTGCTGCTGCTGCCTGCAGTGCTGCTGCTGCTGCCTGCAGTGCTGCTGCTGCTGCCTGCAGTGCTGCTGCTTGCAGAGGTGCTGCTGCTGCCTGCAGTGCTGCTGCTGCCTGCAGTGCTGCTGCTGCCTGCAGTGCTGCTGCTGCTGCCTGCAGTGCTGCTCCCGACACTGCAGCCTCAGGAGCGCAGCAGGCAGATGTTAGCAGGGCTCACACTTGGCTTGAGTCACACTGCACAAGTGGCTGTTCATGGGAAGTTGTCCCAGCTTTTCATGTCCTGCCAGACCTGGAAATCCAGTCATCTCAGTGACTTGGCCTTTTGATGTGACATTTTTGGCAGTGTTGTAATGATCTAGGTACTTGAAAGTCTGTGAGTGTATTGAGCTGTGATGGGCTTTGATACTGGCAGAGTTCTTGTGCTGGGGAAGATGGGGAAGGAGTGTATATCCAGCCAAGTGTTTATTTTCAGTAACATCAGTATTATTAGAGACCTCCTGTATTATAGATCAGGCAAGAATGAATGTCTCCATCGTAGCTGGAGTTGCTCAGCACCTGCACAGCACTTCTGGGCTGCTCACCTGGACAGGGAGCTGTGCTGGGACATGCTGAGGATCAGCTGCTGCTGTTCACAGCTTGGTTGGTAGCACAGAGCTTGGCCGTGCCGCTGGGGCTGGGCTCCCAGCCTGTGCCCCAGGCTGGCATGGGCTTAGTTCCCTCTTGTCTGGAGAAGTCCCTGAGCTGCTGTGGGAGCCCAAGCCTGTGGTGACAGTGCTGGCTATCCTGGCACAGCTCCCTTGGGAAAGGAGCATGAGAGGTGGCCTGCTGTGGTGGGCAGGTAAAGCTGAGCCCATCAAGGTGCTGCTCAGAGCTGGTTCCTTCCCCCTGGCTGCTGAGGGTGTGCTGCCCCTGAACACAACATAAACACATCCTTTCCCACTGAACCTCCTGCCAAGTGCTTGGGGTTACAGTGTTAACAGCTTTAAATAAATTCCTCCTAGAGATAACTGATTTATTAGGCTCCTACCCTTCTGAAGGCAAAGCTAGTCACAATTAACAAACAAAGCAGCGTGGGGCAGTTATCATTGTGGATAATAAATCTTTTGATGTTGGGTATGACTGGCTGATGGGCTTGGAGAGCAAAACTCCAGAGCAAGTGTGACTTCAGCAGGGACTGACGTGACACATGAGTGATTCTGTTTGTGTACCCAGGTGTGTGATGGAGGAGGAGGACCCTGGGCTTGTGCTGGGCAGGAGGCAGCGTGCCAGTGTCCCTGCTGGTGTCAGTGGCACCGTGGGCAGCACCTTGGCTCCACACAGTGCTTTCCCAGTGTGTCTGCACTCCTCGTTCTCAGCAGGACACCCAGGAGCAAAAAGCAGGGATGTATCAGCTTTGGGTAGCAGGAGAAGGGCCCCTGTGTGGTGACCCAGCTGCTCTTTCAGCCTGCCCTCCTCCCTGGCTCTCAGTTCTGGTGGTACGTGGCTGAGAAATGAGCCCTCCAAGTCCTGGTTGGTAGAAGCTCTTGCTCCCTGGTGGCCTCTCTGTTTGAATAAACAATTGGTCCCAGACCTGGTGGCGTGGTTTCCAGCGCTGGGGAGATATTTCTTGCTGGGTTTGTAAAAATGATCTAAATGGATCCGACATTGTGGCCATAAAACATCTGTAACATTACACATTTAGTTATGTTACTAGAGACTTGAGTTCATTTTGATGGGCAGTATTTTATCTGCTACTTTTCCCCTTCTGAAAGCAAAGCTTTCTGTAGAGGAGGATTTATAGAAATATATTTCTAGTACAAAAAAAGTCATGCACATTAAGATGTTGGAGTAAAGGAGAAATAATGTCTTTTTTTGGAGACCTTGGCTGATTTATCTCTTACTTGGTAGTTTGATATGGCCTTCCTGGCTAGGAACAATATTTTTTTATTCTTCCTTTAATAACAATAATGTCAGTAACAATGTCTTGCACTATTCCAGCATCTTCAAATCAGACTTTCAGTGGGTTAGGCATTTAATGAGTGAAGCCTCACAGGCTTCATTGAGCTGTGGGGATATATTTCTGTTCTTTTTGTGGAAATCAAGGCACATAGCACTCGATTGTGCAACGCACTCAACCTAATGAGGCTTCCCCAAATGCTGCGAGTTCAACTGTGTGCTTAAATGCTGAGCCCTGCAGTCTCCAGCTGAGCTCTCCCAAGACTCTGGGATACGTCAGTGCTGTGGAGACTGAAGTGACTTGCCCTGTGGTCAGTGAGTGAGTAAACATCACACAGGGGAGACGAGCTCCTGGAGCTGTGTGCTGCTGCCTTCCTTTGGAAGAAGTATTGGTGTTTTCTCTTGCCTTGCTCCCACTCTTGGTTTGTGGCACAGCTCCTCAAGGGCCCTTTTATGCCCAGTCAAGGGTTGTTTGATCTGCTTTAGAGTGACAACGGTGCTGCTTTAATAATGGCTGGTGGGTTCCCTCCCTGGCAAGGGAAGCATCTCCCCTTTGTGAGCTGGAGGTGGGAGCGCTGCAATTCCTGTAATTCGCCAGCCCATTTGTGCAGGGGGGAAGGATAAAAGCAAACACAGCGTTTCATAAAGCCGTGAGAGTATTTCAACAGCAGTAATAGGCAAATCTGGGCATTTTGCAACATTTTAGTGGTCTCTCATCAGAGGGAAAGCTCACCCTTGTGCAGAGCCTCGCAGCTCCATGGGCTTGATTCAGCAGATGAAGTCAAACCTGCTCATCAGTAAGTGATTGCCATGTGCAGCTAGAGCATGTAGATGAAATTAATCAAGGCTAAGGGTTAAAGTTTCCATTTGTTCTTTTCAGAGAAATCATCTGGAGTGTGTTGGGAAGGAGGTAAATTGCTTCACACATTTCTTATTCCTGCCTGTGAATTTTTCTTGTTTTAGCAGATTATCTAGAATCTTAGCAGAGGGCTCCCGTCACGGATTTTACAGGGTTATCATGAAAAATTAGTTGATACTGACTTAGAAGCATTTAAATTATGTCATGCTCTCTGTGCTGTAGAGGCAATAAATTTCTTTGGACTGGCCTCAGTGTTTGGGGCTGGAAGAATTTACAAACTCTTGCAGAATGCTTTTCCTATTCAGTCCAGCCTGTGTGGTTGGGTTTTGTTGAACTCTGAGTTACAGGACGTTCCTGAGCGTCCCAGGAGCATTTGTCACTCTCCCTGGGGCGGGCTGGAGGTGTCAGCAGCTGTGTCCTGGCTCAGGTTCCTGCTCCTCTGCACAGGAGTGTGCCCCTCACTGTGTCCTGCACACCCTCCTGGGTTTGGAGAGCAGGGGCAGCCAGGGCCTGCTCCCTGTAGTGATCCAGGATGAGAAATAAGGACTTGGGTTGTGTTTTGGGAAGCTGATGAGTTGGTTCTCCACTTCAGTCCATCCTGCTTCACCTTTAGAGCTGTGCTACAAACCGACCTTGAACATGCCTTGGGAACACTGTCCTCCAACATACATAAAACTGTGACAGCCAAAGGTTTTCTGGTTGTGTTTTGGGCGTGGCACAAGACGTTTCCTTGGGGAGGATGGTGTAACCTAGGTGAGGAATTGGTGCAGGGGTAATGGCCAGTTAATCCCTGTTCCCACTGAGTACTACTGGCACGGCTTCCAAAGGGAGGTCCCTGGGCAGAATGCCATCAACCCCTTTCTTCCCCTCCCTCTTCTGCCTCCCTCCCTCCCTCTCTCTGCCTGCACAAGGTGAAGTTTTGCCAGTAGCCTGTAGATTGAGGACCAGAGGCTTAATTGCTTCCCACTGGGGCCTTTGTCCCTCATTACTTGGGCATTGCAAAAATCCCCCCTCTGAGTCACGTTGGGCAGTGCTCTCCATTTGTGGCCCTGAGATGTATTAATTTAAAAATAATTATCTTCGTTTAAAGTTATTAATGCCGTTTTTAAGCACTGCTGAACAGTAATCAGGCAGGCAGGTTGGATGAGTTGTCTGCACTCAGTGAATATTTAGTTACCTTCCTACCATACCATGCACAAGGAGCTGAAGCAGCCAGGGGGATTTAAATAGGATTGCTCTGCTCCCCTGCTCTTGCCGTGCCTTCTGTAACCTGTAAAAGAGTTAAGTGGAGCACAGGAGGTGGGAGCAGCCCTCAGGGATGTGATATAACTGGTTATAGCAGGCTGTGGGGCCAGGAGCTATTCCTGGGCTCTGGAGGGCTGAGCACTGGCTCTGGTGAATTTTACTGTATCTTTTGATATGAAGCTTGGAGGCAGATTTTGCTCAAAGGACCTGCTGAGCTCTCACAGCTGGGGCTAATTTTCAGGCTTGGATCTGCCACGCAGGGAGCTCTGCGTGGTGCAGGTAAAGGTGTTGCTGTGCCTGGAGAGCTGAGGGTGGCTCAGGGGGGGTCTATGGAGTGCTCCTGCCTGGACAGCAATCCCTTTTTTTGGGAACAGCCCCTTCCTGGGGATGGCTGTGGGCCATGGCAGGCTGCCATCGCCTAACTGTACCTGTGGGTGGGTGAGCGAGGGGCTGGTCCTCCCAGGGGGGAAATCAGAGACTTAAATCCACTGGCACTTGGGAAGATGGACCAGGAAGGGCTTTGCTTGGCCCCTGGCCAGGTTTGCTTGTGAAACTCCAAGGATGGCTTTGGCAATTGCTGCCAGTTCAGTCTTGGAAAAACCAGTTTGTGTGTTCTGCCTCCTGCTGATGCCACAGCCATCGAGGGAGGAAAATGCAGCGCTGCCAGAACCCTCCCAGCAGTACCAGCAGAACCCAAGGCAGAGTCCAGGAGTACAGCAGGGCCCAGGTTCTGTTTCTGAATGGGTTGGGAGAACACAGCTCACGTGTATTTTGCCAGAAATCAGGGGAGCTGATTTCCCCTGCTGGGAATGTGTGCCGCTTGTTTGGATTAAAGAGCCCTTTCATTCCCACGGGCCTTCTGCAGCCCGAGCAGTTCTCACAGGATGACACGAGCTTACCCAGGGGTCAGGCACAAGGTATTTGCAGCCTTTAAGTCTTGCTGAAATCCTATTTTGAATGCTTAGGCGTGCTGTACATGGCACGTAAAGCTTTGCAGGGTCTGCGCTGCCGTGGCTCCAGTGCAGCTCGGCTGGGATGTTGGAGCACAGTGCCCAGCTCAGCACCTCCTTCACCTGTACAGAAACACCTGGAGGCAGGACGGTTCTGGGCTGTTCTCTGTGGACACAGAGAGGTTGGCAGCTTTCACTAAATACTGCCTTTTTCCTCGTGTCTTTGCATCCCATTTCAGTGGGGTTTTTAATAGCTTTTTGGAATTTCCTAGGAGGATCCCAGAGGCAAAAAACTAAAAAAACCTAGAGAATTCTTATGGTGTGTGCTCTGCCAAAGAAGCCTGGCAGTTCTGTTAACGAGATCACTTCCCGTTACATGAATTATTGTTGTTTTTAATTAGAAGTAATGCTGTAGTTTGAATGTACAGCACAATGGGGTATAAAATGCAGTTCAGCACCGGCACCAAAGCTGGTTTTTCCAATTATAAATCTATTTAGAAGGTGGATACACTAGAAATGATGGAATGGCAAACTGCAGATGAGGTGAGCAGGCTGGGATACACATGCACCCCTGCCCACGCTGTCGTACGAGAGGGAGGAGAGTGCTCTGGAAAACAGTTACATATGCATAATTAGTTTAATCTGAAATTAATGCTAATTTCAGCAATTTGTGATGCAGATTCACTATTAGTGCTCCAGTCCACTTGCACTACATTGAGAGGTTGAGGATGCAAACCTTGATGAATTGCACACTGGAGTGTGCCAGAAACGAGTTCAGGCACGGGTTCCTGTTGGAACTCAAAATGTCCCTCAGACATTTTCAGAGGTTCCAGGCCTTGGTCAGAAGCATTTTAGACCCTGGCAAGCAGCTGGAAACAGCTGTGATTTTGAGTTTGAGCCGTGGAATGAGTTACCAACTTTGAAGGTGGAACAAGTGGTCACAGAGGGTTAGATGGTATAGTAGAAGTAATTACAAATTAGAGGGGAAAATTTTTTAGTATTGTACAGGGGGGTTTTAACACCTGTACAGGGGGTTTTACTTTGTACAGGGGGGTCAGAAGTTCTAAGATGGAGGAAAATGGGGCTGATCCTGTTCTTCCTCCTTCTTCTTCCCTGCCTCCATGTTCTTGGTGATGCTGGCACTTATGGATTGGTTTAGAGTAGAAAAGCACATTGTAACATAGGTAGTAGGTATTGGGGGAAATCTGTAAACATATAACACGTAATATATCATATAAAAGACAGCAGCAGCCCTGGGCAGGGAGAGAAGAAGACAGCAGGCAGTGAGGGTGTCAGGGTGTGTGTGTCTCTGCCTGGGCCGCTGACCAAACAGCCACAGCTCACGAAGACAATCTTTTAGATAACCAGCAACAAACTGCCTTGAGACCCAACAACAAGAGGCTGCTGAGTTTTTCTTTGGAAGCTCAGGCTGGAGGAGAGACTTTTCCACCACACGAGGCCCCTGAATCAATCCTGGGGTTCTCACAGGTTCCCAGGGTGTTCCTTGAGCCCGTGTGCTGGGTGTGTGTCTGTCTCCTTTTTTGGGATTTTTCAGGGATTTTGCTTCCCAGCATGGCCTGCCAGTGGCACACTCGTCTCCTGTCTGTGCCAGCTGGGTGTCAGCACTTGTCCCTTCCACCCTCGCCATCCTGAGCCAGGAGCTCTGCACTAAAGCTGGAGGCAGAGGGGCAGCTGAAAGGCTGTGTGAGGAATGGTTGGGAAGTGATACTAAAAGCCATTACCCTGAAGTTAAATATGTAACTTCTTTGTTGAATGTAGACAGCCTTGGCGCATCTAGAAGGAATGGTGGATACTTACTGCTTGAGATTTTGAAATTCTGGGAATCCTGAAAAATATTTAATGAGCTTAAAATCTTCTTTTTTCATTTTTACTAGTCAGGATAATAAGACAGTGTTGGTGGGGAAGGAAGAACCACAGGAAGGTGATGAGCAGCGTTACTGTGTGAGTGTGAGGGATGTTCAGGGGCTCGGAGCTGGAGCCCCCAGCCCTGCAAAACCTCATTCCTTCATTTCCTCTGGGTAGGCTGGGTTTAGCTCACATTTGTATTGACATGTTTGAGTGGGACATGCTCCCAGAGACTGCATCTTCAGCCTGTTGTTTAGAGGAGAATTACCTGATACGCCCCAAACTGATCTAATTACAACCATAACCTTGCACAGAATGGCATAAACTCAGCAGACTTGCCTGGCTAAAGCGGGGAAGGTTTTCTTCCTGTTCCTGCACCTCCTGAAGTGTTTGCTCAGTTTCAGAGCACAAAGACAATTATATTTTTCAAAAGCCAAGCCAGTAAAGAGAATGTAACCTTGAATGCCTCCTCGCAGGAGTAGTCACATGTGTTTTGATTAACTCAGCACCAGCACCGTGTACAAACAGAGCAATTCTGTGATGCTCACAATTAAAGGGCCTCACACCAGCCTCGGGTCTGCCTCTCCTGGCAATTTCTTCTGTAGCGAGAGAGAGACACCTTCAGTACACAAACCCTCCAAAACCACCTGGTAGCCACAGTTTGCAGAGCCCTGCAGTAGCCAGGGGTGGATATATTACACTGCAAATGAAATCCAAAGACACGGAGCTGCAAGTATTGTGGTTTCAGAGTGACCCAGACCTCTTGGAGTCGTTAATAAAACATGGGCTTGTGATTGATTCACACAAATCGCTTCCTATTGCCCAAAGCCCAGTGCTGCACCCAGGAGAGGGCAGGTGGGGCTGCTGGCAGAGGGTCCAGACCCACCAGGGCTTCTGTGACACCACTGCTCTTGGGGGTGCCCCCGTTGTGAGCAACCTCCAGAAAGCAGATTCCGAATTTACTCACAGGAGAAGGCAAAGCTCCTCAGTGACTTTCACTGGAGGAATTCAGACTGGCAGGGTGTGCCCCAGGTGTCCCCCTGCCCGTGTCCCCCTGCCCCTGTCCCCCTGCCCCTGTCCCCCTGCCCCTGTCCCCCTGTCCCCCTGCCCGGGCTCGGTGCGGCCGCAGTGCCCCAGGAGGGGGAAGGCAGCAGACAGACCCTGCTGTAGAGGCAGGGCAGGGTGTGCGTGCTCTGTGCGGGTGCTGGGGGGAATGTGGGAACAAAGCAATTGAACAGTCTCTTCGGGGAAATGTGGATTGTAAAAGCAGACTTAATTTTGTGCTTCGCTTTGGTACCAAAGAGCTGATTTCTGAAACCGTTTCCCGGCTCACAATACATCTCTAGGCATTACAGTGTTGTGAATTTGCTTGTCATTACCAATATTTTCTTTGACTGAAGCTATTGAAACAAAGTGGTCTTTTTTTTTTTTCCCTATAACCTTCAATCTTGCTTCTAAAAGCAGTCGCTCTCTTTTGCTTTCTTTCTTGGTCAAATATAAAAACGATGATAATTTCAAATACTGCTTTAGAATAATTGCTTTCCTCCCTCTTTTGTATGACAACAGAAGCTTGGCCTGATCTTAAATCAGATGTTGGCAGGCAGAGGGCTCTTGACAGCCCTGCAAAATCCTTTAGTTACAAGTCGGCTTTAGCCAATTCTTTATTTGTAAATGACAATTTTCTACAGAAAAATATATGCTTGGGCTTCAATTTTGGAGCCCTAGATTGCAGTCAGGAAAAAAATAATTGAATTTTTACACATTTTATTTTCTCTTCTCTTTTTCTTCCTGACTTTAAAAAAAACCCAAACAGAAAAAGTGAGGCTGTGTAAGGTGTGATTGGAGCTGATTGAGGGGAGTATCTGCCCTGGTTGATGTGCATGGCTGTGGGGACAGAAGTGATGATTAATTTGTTCTGTGCTGGGAGGATTTGGGGCTGCTCCAAGCTTTGTGTCCGATGCCCCAGCCCCGTGGAGCTTTGCCCGTGTGTGTGACAGGGTGGGCAGGTCCGGGCTGTCCTCATGACCTCAGTGGCCCTCACCAAAGGCGTTTTCAGAGTCTTTAGTGAAAAAGTAAGGAGGTGATGAAACATGCAGGTGCCAGGTGGATCCCTGTGCCTGTTTTCCCCTGTTTGAGCAGGCAGGTCCTGGCTCTGGAGTTAGGGATGTTTTCCCCTTCAGTCTCTGGAAGTCTCTTCACGCAGTTTTTCAGTGCCTGGTTTGTTGCTGAGGTGTTTGTGGGCTCCCAGAGCTGGGCAGTGGTGACTCAAACATCTGTCCTCGCTGAGCTGTGTCCAGCTGCAGGGCCATGGCCTGTCCTGAGCCCTCCCCAGGCCCTTCAGAGAGAGCTGACAACATTGTCCTGGCTCTGCCTTCAGTCATGGCCTGTGAGTGCTGTGTGTCAGCTTGGGATCAGCTGTGTGTCAGTTTGGGATCAGCTGTGTGTCAGTTTGGGATCAGCTTGTGTCAGTTTGGGATCAGCTTTTGTCAGTTTGGGACCAGCTTGTGTCAGTTTGGGACCAGCCCACCAAAGCCACGCTGGGGTTTGTGTTCCTGGGCTGACCTGCCCATCCTCCGGAGCTGCAGGCTGTGGATGATGGGTTCTGCCGTGGTGTGGGATCCGGCAGCATCCCTTGTACAGGATCCAGCAGCAGCCCCTGTACAGGATCCAGCTGCATCCCTTGCAGGGGATCCAGTGCATCCCTTGTACAGGATCCAGCTGCATCCCTTGGCCTTGTTGGGCCAAGCTCAGGCACACCTGGGGCAGAGAAGGGGCTGGGGGCACCGAGGGGTTCCTGGAGGGGCTGATCCAGCCCTGGCATGGTGATTCTGTGGGCACGGGCTGTGCTGACTGGAGGGTGCTGCGTCAGCAGCTCTTTCATCATTTGATTACTTTAAAAGTAACTGTGCGAGTTCCTTTTAAACTGACCCGTGGAAACTTAATAACACATCACTTGGATTTGATGTAATTGCCTGGTCTGCCAAGGAGCCTTCAGCCTGTCTGTAGGAAAAGGAGGGGCAAAGGCACCTCTGCTTTAAGGCGGTAGCTATGAAGAGACAATGCTTGGACTCCTTTTTCACTTTTATTTGCATTGAGAAGCACAATAAAAATCATTTATTAAAAAAAAATATCCGGGGGCTAGAGTTGTTATTGAGAGCCTTTACTCAGCCATCTCTCAAATAAAAACAAAACAAGACAGAGAAAGAAGTATCTAATCAAATCGAATTGAAATTGCTTTTGTAAAAAAGTATTGTCATTATCTGGGTTAGGGATGGGATCTGAAGAATATTTCTTTTTTCCACGTATAGTTTGAAATAATCTGGTTAAACCATATGCTTGTCTTGTAATTTCTTACAGATGGTCACAAGAACAAAGAAAATATTTGTAGGTGGATTATCGGCTAATACAGTAGTGGAAGATGTGAAGCAATACTTTGAACAGTTTGGCAAGGTAAGTTCTGCCCAAGTGAGACTACATAGTTGTTCTTTCTTCCCTTTCTTTTTGAAGTGTGTTTTGAAAAACAAAAGTGCATTGAGGACTGAGCTCAAAGGAGGGCCAAGTTTTTGCCTTTCCGTGTCATTTCTTGAAGCCTCTGGGATTCCTTTTCTGTTTGTTGCTTGTGTGTGTGCAACATTGCCAACACTGTTTACTTCCACTGAAGAAAAAAGCATCACTGGGAGGTGAATCTGTGTCTGTTCAGGAAAAATCTGACCCTTAGCTGAATGATTACACAGTTGTCTTCTCCATAAAATCAACCTTCTGCTAGGCCCGATTGCAGTGGCAAAAAGGGCAAATAGACGTATTGGAGAGCTCATTAATTTGTGAAAATGCCTGAAGGAGCCATGTGAAAAGCAAGAGTAATGTGGAAGTCACTAGAATATCCACTTAATTTCTTACTAGAAAATCCTTCTGCAAGTATGTATAGAATGCTGGCATCATTGAAAAATAAAAATAATAAAAAAAAAAACCCACAGCAAAAGAACCCCTCACCAAAACCCCAAAACAAACAAGTTTATGCAGAGAAGGAGATATGAACCTTGCCAGAATAGTCTTTGCTGTGATGTAAGAGCTCAAACCCCACTGTCCAGGCTTTGGCTGGTGCTGGGTGACACTGACTTCCATGGGGCTCCCTGGGTTCCAGCTCCATGCATTCCAGCCTGACAGCTCAATTCCTGTCTTCAGCGGTGCAGGAATTGATGTTTTAGATGCAAGATTGCGTGAGGACGCAGCAGGGTATCCCAGAGCTAAGCAGCTCCCATTCCTTGTAGTTAGTTTATGTTTCTTTTATCTGCCCTGAAAAGCCTGAGCCAGGCAGGATTTTGTTGAGGGCTGAGGAGGCGAGTTTATAAATGGTTCCTGTGTTGGATTGATAGTTGTTTTGCAAACCAGTCATTTTATTTTCAATAATAATCTTCGATTCCGGCAGGATGTTTACAGCCTGCTGAGCCTTATATTAAAGGATTACATGAGCTTTTGGATGTTTCTTCTGTAGTTACTTCTAATTGCAGAACTCCACTAACCTGTATTTTTCAAGTTAATAATAGTTTCAATATAAGTGCTTTGCATATTGTCTGGATGTTGTCTTAATATAGTCTTTTTAATTTCACCATCTGGTAGTTTCATGCTTGCAATTTTACAGTCCCTGAGAATGCAGCAGCCAGGGGATTCGGGACACTTTGGTTCTGCTTTCATGCTCTGCCATTCTTGAGACAGCCTAGCAGAGGTCTGCCTTCCCAAAGGCAGTACTTTGGAAAAATCAAGTGGTTTTTTTCCTTCAAGCGTCTTCATTTTGCAAGCTAAAAAATTTAAGGAGCTGAAAATTTCTCGAGTTGGGATCAAGGTAGGAGCCCATTGCCATGTCAGCAGAGCTGGGGTTGTCCCGCTGAGGCTGAGCTCCTGCAGGAGTCAGGCTGGCAGGGCTTGGTCCCTGTCACTGCAGGTGCCCTGTGTCACAGCCCCTGCTCCAGCTCGTGAGGAGTTGGGGGAGCTGCTGGTGTTTGGGGCAGAGGCTGCTTGGCTCTGTGACCCTGGCCTGACCTTGGTGCAGGCGTTGGGGTTCTCCCACAGCACTGCTCTTTATCAGCTGGGACAGTTTGGTTTTGGGGTGTTTTGAGGTGATTCTCCTCAGGCTCTGGGTGTCAGGAGGTGGTTAATGACCTGTAGAAATGGGGAGTTGTGGTTCAGCTGAGTTAGAAGACTTGTTAACATTCTGTGGGCAGTGGGGTGCTGCCTTCAGATACAGGAGCCAGGACTGGTGCTGCAGGACCTTGCAGGACTCAATCCTTGTCCACCCCCCTTCCCTGCCCCTCCAGGACTTCTTCCTGCCCTCTAGCAGAGCCCATGCTCAGCACACAGCCTGGCTCTCCATCAGGCCATGGCCATGCAAACAGTGATCCACATCGATTGCCCAGCTCTGCCTTTGCTCTGAGCTTCCTTAAAATAAAGCAAATTGCATTACACAATTAATGTGTGAGGAGCCGCCTGTGTTTGATAAGGGCATCTCAGGTGATTTGCTCTTTGAAATGCTGAGCTTATTTATTGGCGTGGAAAAAATTGCTTACAGAGCGCTGCCATTCCTGAAATCCTGTTTGCACTTGCTGTGGAGAGGAGCTGTGCAGCCAGGGGAGGTGGTGGTGACTGGAGGCAGCTCCCAGAACACAGGATGTGGCACAGCAGCCACAGAGGGGCTCGCTCGTGTAACTGGGGCTGGCAGGAAGGGGGTGCAGTGTCGAGTTTGAAACTGCAGCTTTTTGAAAAGTCAGTGCCAGAACCTTTGTCTCCAAGAATAGGAAAAGCTTTAGTAAACCCACCAGTGAAAGGGGTTGATGATACAGCACCAAAGTATGTGACAATGATAATTCCTGAAATTTAGCTTGTCAGATTTTTCATAGTGATTACTTTCTCTTTCTGAACAATCCCAGGAGTCCCTGATTTCCTTCTGGGGAGGTGGGCATGCTTAGCTTCTGTAAGCTGTGGAGGAAAACTGGGGAAAATGACCCAAGTGAAGCAAAAGCCATCACAGAACAAGCACAGAACGGTGTAATGAGCCTTGTGACTGCTTAGAGCTGCTGGGGCTGGTCCTGTGCACCTGCAGGGGTTGTAGGGCTCCCCAGAGAGGCTTGGCAGAGTCTGGGGAGAGGAAGGATTCTCCTTCCAGTCATTTCAGGGAGAAGAATCCATGGAAGACACAAGAAGGCTAAACTAAATACCAAACTAAGCCCTAAGTACTTACAATCAGAAGAAAAAAAAGCCATTATGTTACTCCTGATCCTGACAGTCTAATGCAGTTGTTTGCTGGATCCTCTCCTATTTCAAAGTTGTTTCAAACACTCTTACAAGCAAAATAAATTCACTGTCCATGTTGACCCGTCCGGGCTCTGCAGCACTGCCCTCGTGCTGGGTGTGAAAAGCTGCTGAGAGCAGGCTTTGAGAGAATTGAAATGAGAAATGCCAGAGCTGAGGAGGCCCAGGGGAGCTCAGTGGGGCTGGCATTCCTCCCCTCTGCAGGGCCATGGTACTGCCATGGGCAGTGCTGGGGCTGCACATCTGCCTGATCTGGCTGTCTGGAGGAGGAGGAGGTGTGCAGCTCTGAGACTGGGACATGTTGGAGCAGCATTTTAAAAAGGAAAAAAAACGCAGCAGACTCCTCAAGCCTCACCTGGAGTCCCGTGAGAGCAGAGGGAAGCTGTGGGTGCTCACGGGTCTCAGGACCTGCATGTCCTGCACGTGGGGCTGCAGCAGTGCCCAGGGCAGGCAGGCTCAGGTGTGCCCAGGTGCTGCTCCCTGCACAGAGCTCCTGCAGGAGCAGCCAGCCTTCGCCCCTGCAATTACACTTCACATGGCCAACTGTGTAATTAGTTTGGAAGACTTATGCCTAGTCATTGGTTTATCCTAATCGGCTTTGGCTTTTCCCAACAACAAAGTGAGCTTATTTTCCTAAGCTGAAACAACTCTGCTCCCTTTGTTCCTCTCTTTTATTGTCTCATTCCTTTCATTCTGTTTTACTGCCAAAGTTTTGTTTCATTAGGCCTACAAGTCATTTCCAATCCAGTGGGCTGCTACAATAAGGCCTTTATAACTCAGCTGCCCTGGTTCCCATGTCCCTTCTGGTCCAGAGCCAGGACTTGCTGTTTGACATGGGATTTTAACCCTTTGGCTGCCCCAGCTGCTGCTTCCCCCTTGGTGGGGCTGGGCCAGGCTGAAGCCCTAATGATGGTGTGTGGGCATTAATTGATAGGGAAATGGGCTCCAGGTAACGTGTTTGGGCCAAATTATGGGAACAGAACTCTGAGTAAAAACCTTACTGTAATGAGTCGTGGTGGGAACAGTCCTGGGAGTGGAAAGGCCACTGTGTCCTTCCAGCAGGGTGGGAACAGTTCTGGTGAGGGTATGTTCCAGTTGTCCTGAGCCATTAGATCAGTCCACGTAGGACTGTTCTTGTAGAAAAATCATGGGGTTTTGTGTAGGAGAAAACACAAATTTAAATTTGTCCTTTTTTGAACCAGAATGGTGATGCTTGAAGGAGATGTGTGAAATAGTTTTGTGGACAAGCAATACTTTTCCATATTGCTGGAGGAGGAGTCAGTGCTGGTGGTGGTGGCCCCAGATGTTTTACTTTCAATCTCAGAGCACTGGCTCCTCAATTTCCCTTTCACAGTAATCCTAAAGTGACTTTCAGGGAAGGAGGCTCTGGCACTTGTTTTTTTTTTATTTTAAATTTCCAGATGAAATTGGACCAGACCAGCATGCATGAATTTTGTGTTCTGCCCTGGCTTGCCACGAGGTCCCTCAGACCTCTCATAGGCATGTTTCAGCTTCACTTGGAATATGTTATTTCCTCAGGAACAGCTTTTAAGATTTGGAAATTTTGAGACAAGACAGGATTTCTGAATTACCTCTGTGGATTTGAAATGTTTTGTACAGTCACTTGTTATTTCTTGTGAGACGCAGAACAGACCAGTGGAATAATAATAATAATAATATCTGAATTCTGAGATTTTTTTTTCTGCTGAGATTTTGAAAATGTGTAGTTTTCCCATCCCTTCCTTCTGTAGCCTTAGTGTCTAGTGTCAGTTAAAAGAGAGGAAGGTGCCTTCTCACACCTGTCCTGGCTCCAGGCACATCCACGGTGCTGCCTGAGCACCAAAACGTCAGAATGAGAATTTCCTCCTTTGGCTGCACCATGCCCTGCATTATAACATGGACCCTGGTGCAAATAACAACCAGTTTAACCTTTGGAAAAATAACCTTTGTAGTGAGGTCCCTCTGCTTTCTCTGTGTGTGTGTGTGTGTGTCAGGAGGGAAGGAGGTGGGACCCACGGATTTAGGATTTCAGCCTAATCGCGTGGTTTACATCAGTCGCTTCCTCCGTGCCCTCCTCCCTGACAGCTGTGAAAATATCCATCAGCAGAACGGAGAGAAAACTCCTCCTTGTTTGGCCAGCCTGTCCGGGTGTGAATGAGTTAATGCACTGCTCTGGTATTAAGCACTCCAGTGGTTTACTTTTCCCTGAGACCTGAGTATGGCCTCTGAAGATGTTTTTACAATAAAGTTGTTAGCATGAGAAAAGGTGGTTTTCTCACCATGGGTTCATTTTGGGGGGGATTTGGAAGTCTGTGTGGAGCTGGGGCTAAGGCCAGAGTCGGGAGGTGCAAGGAATTCTGCTGGTATGAAAGTGAAAGCTTAGTTAATTCAGCCTTGGCAGAGAGTTTGAATTGTATTGTCACCTCCGTTGGACATTGATATGTAGATTTAACGGTCAATAGGAGACATGGATGGGCTGTCCTTAAAGCATTTGCTTTGCAGAAAAGTCATTTTTCAGTTTGACAGATTGCTAGCCTTTCACATGTTTCAGCACTGTATTTCCCAGTTCAGTACTTGGGAATTGGTTATGTTTTATGAAATGAAGGGTCCAATTTGGACTCTTATTTACATTACAGTCTGTATTAGCCAGAGTTCCCTAAATACTTGTACTGTGCAGTAAAACAGAGAGTGTGGTGGCTTTTTTTTACCTGCTGCTGTCTTCCAGAGTCCCTCCAAGCCCTAGGCCTGCTGTGGAACAGCTCAGAGCTCATCCTCTTCTTGTTTCTAAGTTATCTGCATGCACCTTGGCAGAAGTTGCTTAATTTGGATCGCCTCATCTCCTTCAAACAGAACCAGCAATAAACAAACACGTCATTGTTTGCAGCTCCTGATAGGTCTGGGACAAAGAAAAGCAGAGTTTCTGGGGGCTGTTGTGTGACAGGAGCAGCAGCACGCCTCTGCCCTGTGCTCGTGCTTTAAAATTCCACTGCTTCCACATTTCCTTATTTCCATGTTATGTCTGTGATGGGCCAGAGTATGATGAATGTTCCTTTAAATTTTAGCTTTGGCATGTGACGAGAGATTTGGGATATAGGGGTCCCTCATGGCCCAAAGCACTTCTTATTATTTCTTCTCCCTCCCACACATGCTTTTCTTTATTTTTTTTTTTTTTTTTTAAGCAAATTGAGAAACTTGATCGTTGCTTAAAAAGCAGCCAGTGTTTTCATCCTGCCAGTGAGAAGCTGTACACAGGAAGTCAGTTTTGAGGTGGTCTGTAATAAGCCACATGCTTTGTGGAAGTGGTTTTGTTATAAATTAGATGTTGGTTTCTACCTGGGTTTTATGAAAAGAGGAAATGTTAAGGCGGGATTTGTGGGCAGGGAGGCGGTATCAGAGCCCAGCAGAAGTTTGAAGTACACTTTTATTTCCTTTTCTCCTCTGGTTGATGAGGTGCTGAGGAGGTTTCGTGCTGTAGCACCACAGCCTGTGGGAGATGAGTGAAATCAATCATTATTCAGGGGCTGTGCTTGGGGAGGGAAAAGTTACGTGAAAATACTCAGGTTTCCTCCTCCGACATGCATGTGAATTTTTTCGTGCGTGTCTTTGTCAGTTTTACAACTGAGCCAAACCTGTGGAAATTACCTATATCCTTTCTGAGACCCCAAGGAAGTCAATTTTGTTTTTCACCCCTGCCTTTATTCCGTACAAATGCAATAGGCTGTATAAAATCCCTAACAAATTGAGTTAATCCTATTTGGTTTTTATCCCTGGAGCATTCCTGGGTTCAGCCCCAGTGAGTGGGGTTGTAGATGGAGGACTTCCCTGGAAGGAGATGATTTGGGTTTGCTGTGGTGGCATCTCTGAGCCCCTTGGGTCTGGCTGGAGCTCGGCCCCAGCAAGCTGGGCTGAAAGCAGGAGATGATGGTGTTAATCCCCAGCACTAGGAACCAGGTAAAACATCTGATGGACATTTTCAATATCTGCTGTGAAATTGCATCGGATTCCACTTTGGCTCTTGTCTGGAAGCGCAGCTTCCCAAAGTTATGTGTAGGTGCAGGTGCTGCTCCTGCGTCCCCCCAGGGCACTGCTGCTCTCTGAGGAGCTGCACTGAGCTGCCAGAGCTTGGCTTTGGGAAACCTGTGCTTTAGCACTGGTTCTCTGATGAGAGAACAGCAGCACTTAGTTAAACCTGGTGCAACTGAAACCTGCACTCTCGTCCTGCTCGCAGGTTGGGGAGGCTCACAGCCCAGGAGAGCTGGTTAAATCAGAATTGATTGGAGAGTCAGCCTTTTATCAGTGCCATCATCCCCATCACGGACACCCTGGCACTGAGGGATGGGCTGGGAGCCGTGGGCTTGTTCTAAATGAGTCTGGGCCACAGAGAAAAGGGCTTTCACAAGTGCCCTGCAGGAGCTTCGTAGGAGTTGTTCCAAATGTGGAGAAGAGCACCTGGGAGCAGCTGTAATAATGCTTTTTCCATGTGGAAATGAATGGCCATATTGATCAGTCCTACAGGTGAAATATCTGAGTTTTGCTCACACATGGCATATCAAGGTGAGACCAGTTTAATTAAATTTAAGTTAATTCTGCAGGCGTAGAATATGAAATTTATTTGATGTCCATCATACACGTCTCTCTCTGTTAGGAACACTTAATATATTATTTTCTTGGGGGAAAAAAGTGCCTGCACGTGTTTGGGTAGAAATGGAGTGGTGGCCAAGCATGAATCACGTCAATCCTATCAATAATTACCAGTCCTGGTGATACCTGCCAGCCCAGAGAGGGAGAGAGTGGTACAGTATATGTATTTATAAATATAACTGCAGAAACCAGGACAAGGGCAAAGTAGCTCAAATGAAGAGCCAATTAAGATAATCTAAGCAGAATGAGGATTAACTGCCTCTTAATCTGAAGGGCACCCAAAATACATGTGGCCAGTTTAGATCAAACAAGTGTTTTATGTATTTGGGACATCCAGGAGAGGTTTGGGGTGACGAGGAATGAACACTGAGTGCTCACCCCACTGCCCAGGGCACGGTGGAGGTGAAATGGTTCTGTGTGGCACAGAATAGCCTCTGTGCTGTGGTGTCCCCTCCATGAAAGTCTGGAGCAGTACTGGATATGTCATAAAGAAATGATTGCAGGTATGAGGGGAATTAACATCTTGTAGTTCTTCTTTTCCCAGAAAGAGGAAAGCACTCAGAACTATGTCGGGGAAGAAGCTGCTCTGTGTTTTCTTTTTAAAAAACACTTTAAAAACCATTTTATCTCAGCATTTAGTTCCATTTGCTGCTGCTCCAACTGAGGCGCCTGCAACGTATGTGGTGGGGAAAGGAGGGGGCACATTGCACATGTGTTCCTGGAGACTGAGATCTTCAATTCCAGCAGACAGGAGCATGTGCAGGATTCCACTTGGAATGTCTGTTTATTCTGCCATTGGCCTGGCAGGGTGTGGTGCCTGTGTGCACCTGAAGTGGAGGGGCTGTTGGCTCCTGCTGGGTATTTTTTGGGGACCAGGGGGTGCCCAGACCCCGTGCTGGGTACAGGGGGTGCCCAGACCCCGTGCTGGGTACAGGGGGTGCCCAGACCCCGTGCTGGGTACAGGGGGTGCCCAGACCCCGTGCTGGGTACAGGGGGTGCCCAGACCCCCGTGCTGGGTACAGGGGGTGCCCAGACCCCCGTGCTGGGTGCAGGGGGTGCCCAGACCCCGTGCTGGGTACAGGGGTGCCCAGACCCCGCTGGCTGTGCCCCCTTTGTTGGCAGCCACCGTGTGAGCTCAGTGGTGGCTCTGCAGGTGAAGGTGCCCGTGTTGGATCTCTCACTCTGCTGAGTGGTTTAGCGAGTTCAGATCTGTGCCATGTTAATTGTCAGGACTGGGAGGGTGGGAGCAGATTTCACCGGGGGCAATGGAAGAGATCCAATGACTTTCCACTCTGTTTCACCGCTTGGCAAACCAGCACTTACTGTCACTTTGCATAAATAGGTTTATTTCCGAGGGTCAGCCGGCACCACTCCCCCCTTCCCCTGCTGGCCCACCCTCCCCTGGAGGAGAGGAGGCCGATGAGCATTTAATTTCCCCAGCAGCAGGTGCTTGTCATCCATCTGAAGAAAGCTGCCAACATCTGGTGCAATTGCCTCGGCAAACGCAGTAACAAGGCGCCTGCAGTTCAAACGCAGAGAGAGCATTGCCTCTTTAATGATAACAAGCTGTTGGCTTCCCCTCTGAGATGAATTCATCTCACAGATGTTTGTCTAGTTTTGGCAATCTTATCACTATAGCTTTGGTGATTATGCTCAACTGGAGACTATTACTATAAAAGAAGTTTGAACTTGTTCCATTTTTGCATTATTTATTTATTTAGCCATTTATTTCTCTGCTTTCTGGATATAATTTGTATCAACAACTGTACTGTTGGTCCCATTACCCGAGTACCCTCAGATTTTTATTGCATCTGCTGAACAGTAGCTCGCTACTTGACTCCCACCGCTGGCAAATGTCTTTCAGCCACGCTGACGTTTTTAACATTCCCCATCAACAGCTTTGTGGTTTGAACCCTCTATTTAACACTACATTTTCTGGGATTACTTGGCGCTCGCTCTGTCTGTTCTCTCTAATAACTGCAATATACTCACTATTTCTGCAGAGCGTGAGGCGCCAGGAATATTCTGGATATTCCGTTCGGATGGCAGAGCTCTGGTGACCTTGGCAGGGCTTTGTAATGACAGCACACGACGGTCTTCATTGTTGGATCCTAAACATTTCCAGCCTCAGCGTGATCCTACGGAGCATGGGGCCATGCAGGCTGAGGGCTCCAGTGCCTGTTTGCTCTTGTTTGCTTTTCTAACATGCCTGGTTTTTTTTTTAGGGAGACAATTTCTCCCCGAACGTGTGGAATTTAATTCTGGTAAATAGGATTTATTTTTGGAAACGTGCTTGTGAATAGGTGACTCATGCCTGAATGAAGATGTGTCACTGTTGGTGGGGACACCACGTATATAATTTCTTAGGCTATAAATAGATGCCAGTCCAAGTATTGGTGACATGGTGATGCTTCACACCGACTCGTTAGCTCAGCCTGGCTGCTGAGGAGAGTGTTTAGAGTGTCAGTCTCTCCTGCTGGAGCAGCAATTTCTGCTGATGCTTATGGAATAACATCAATAGATTGGTGGAATCCTGGGAGTGCTTTAATTGGCACAGGCAGGTTCCCATGCTGCTGTCATGGGGTGTGCTCGTGTTTCTTCTCTCATTGCACAGGTGGAGAAGCTGAGTTTTGGGGTGTTTGGGTGCTTGTCGAAAGCCAGGGGTACAACCTGCAGGGTCCTGAGGTCAGAAACTGGGTTTGCTTATTTGTTCCTGTTGCTGAGGAGCCTTTAAACTAAACACACAGGATCAGAGCTCGCTCCCATTTTCAGCTCCTGGAAGGAGCAGTCCCTTTTTCCTGTTGATGCTAAACTGTGGTTCCATGTTGTTGATGTTTGCTCAACACCACTTACCCACCAACACAGCACATATGGTTTAATGGCTGTCTTTTTTTGAGCTTCTGCTGTAGTTACAGTATTATTAAAAATCCATTAAATTTTGATGTACATCATAAAGTATGTGCTCCTGCAAATGCGAGCGCAGATAATTATTTCTGATGAATAAACCAAAAGGACAAGTATGTAAGAAGTTCATCCTGCAGCTTTCAATTTTCATTATATACATCTCCTGCAGGGGCAATCGTTGTGATGTTGCAGCTGGTTATTTCCATGGCCTGGCTCTCCCTGGAGATGGATGATGACAGTGCAGATTTGAACTTGCAGGAGTGCTGGTGTTTCTGTGGGCATATTTGTAGATAAATGGTTAAGCAGGAGAGGTAACCCTTGGGAAGGCAGAGGGTGTGAAGGTTCTGCCGCACAGCAGCGACTTCCTCTGTGTTGGTTCATTGTGCCTGGGCTTTGTGGAATCTGGGAAAGTAACCCAATTATTTCTCATTAAAGTAACCCAGAAATGTAGCAACAAGCAAGGTGTCATTGCTAGAACACCACCAGGAAGCCAGGCAAGCTCTTCTTGGTGTCCAGGGCCTGAAGCAGGCAAGGGAATCATTAAAAATAATGCATTATAGTGTCCATAAAGTTTCCTGCAGTATATAATGGCCCACAGGGGCCTCACCTAGTTTTCCATATATGATATGGTTACAGCATCTCATTAACTTTCTCATAACACCAGATACACTTCTCTTTAACACCCCCTTCAGGCTTCACAGGTTTTGCCAAGTATTTGCTAATAAGCAGGAACTTCAATATTTATCATGCTTGCCTTTTATCCCCACTGGGCTGAAGAAGTGGTTGGCCTCTCTCCTGCCCCTCTCATTTCCTATCCCTGAATGCTCTGGGCAAACCCAGCTCTGGCAGGGTCTACTCCTCTTACTGAGAAGACTTCCCTCAGTTTTGCCAGCTCTAGTTTTAAAGAGTTCCCCCTGCTTTTCTTCTGTTCAAGAGCATGTCTGCACCCAGGTATAGTCTTGGTATAGAGCATAAACTCTGCAGAGACCATGGTCTTGGAAGCAGCACACAGCCCTTAACTGTCCCAAATGAGAAAGCCAAATGAGTCCTAGAGAGATCCCACCCAATCCTTTGTACCTGTGGTTCCTTTGCACTGGGATGTTGGTGCTGGAGCTGCCGTGGTGGGCTGTGTGTGGTGACCCGTTTGCTTTCTGCCCTGGAGAGGCTCCGTCAGGGCTGGGCCCTGCTGCAGGTGTAGCTGGGTTCAGGTGGGTTGCTCCTGGGGGAAGATGATGTTTTGAGCTGGCGTGGCCGTCAGATGAGCTCAGGGATAAAGGGAGGGATGGAGTTATGCCTGTGCTGGGCTTAGGAGTTCAGCTCTGCGGACGTGGCACTGATTTGCTGTGTTATTTTGGTCTTATTCAGGTCTCTGTCCAAAATCTGGGACTAATAGTGTGGCTTTCCTCTTGCTGCTGTGACTGCAGGCTGTTCCAGGGGGGTGAGCTGGCTGCATGCAGCACCTTGCCGCGACCTTGATCAAAGTCACAGCGCTGCTGTGAGACCAAATGATGACAAATAAATTCACCTTCATACAGTTTAGTCTAGCTGGCTTTGTTCCTTCATCCCTGATCCTCCCTGCAAAGGGTTCTGTTTACTTTCCCTGAAATGGAAGAGGCCCTGCTACACAGTCCTCTTTCAAAAATAAACCTCTGAAAAGGAAAACAAAAGAGAAGGAACAAAAATCAGACATTGTCTGATTATACAGAGCAGATCCTGATTCTGAGTTCCAGGCAGCTGGAGCCAGAGGTTTGTTTAAGTGTAACACACATTCTACCATTTTTGGGTGGTTTGGAACTCTCTACCTCTCCCTCCTGTACTTTCAGAAAACAATGAAAAAAAAAAGAGCTGCCCATCCTGTCAAAAAGAAGCGCTCTCAGGTCATGTTTTCCATTTCTTTGCAGTTTAAGTGGAGAGGTTTATATACTTACTATTCCTTGACCTAAAAGCTTGCTCTGTAAAAGGTGCAGAAGGTGCAGGCTGAGATAATGCATCCTTTGGGGCTGGAGGCTCACTTCTGACCTCTGTTTACATGGTGTAAATCAAATTGGGGTAGAGCTGTGCAAACAGGCCAGGGCAGCCTGTGCATCAGGGGCTGCTCTGCCCTGTCACGGTGGCAATGCTGGTGAAAATGCTGCTGCCCAGTGCAGTTTTGCCTGGGCCTTTGGGGATCAGGGACGGGCTCTAAAAAGAAAAGAATTAGAGGTAACTGGAGTTGGTTTGCACACAGAGTGTGGCAGTGAATGTGGTCCAGGTGTCAGCAGCACTGGAGCTGTGCTTATCTACACGAGCTGTGAGTTGGACTCTTGATTTTGAGCAGTGTGGGCTGGGAGAAGCATCTTAAGGAAGAAATTCTTCCCTGTGAGGATGGTGAGGCCCTGGCACAGGGTACCCAGGGCACCTGTGGCTGCCATGTCCCTGGAAGTGCCCAAGGCCAGCCTGGACAGGACTGGAGCACCTGGGATAGTGGAAGGTGTCCCTGCCCATGGCAGGGACTGGAACAGGATCTTCAAGGTGCCTTCCAACCCAAACCATTCCATGGTTCAGTTTCAGCTGAGTGAAGGGTCTGTGCTGTTCCGTGTGCCATTCCCTGACTCTTGTGGCCTCCCCAGGCAGGGTTGGAGTGTTGGTGCTGGCAGCCACAGCCCCATCAGCGTGTGCAGCCCGGGCAGGAATCCCTTGCCTCGCTCAGACTGCTGCTGAAATATTAATGCAGAACAAATCATCCAGTTTAAACCGAACATCAGATGGAGGAGGGAGCAGTGGGGTGTGATGCTTGCTGTGGTTTGTACAGGGAAATGTGCCTCCTCTGCTCCTGGATCCTCCTGGCACAGGGCCCTGAGCCAGGTGGGCAGGAGGAGGATCTGTAGTAACCTGGTCCTCTTCAGTGCTGGAAGTCGGGGTCCTTAATCCTCCCCGGCTCCTGGGAACCAAGGTGAAATGAGAAAAGGAGCATTGGTATTTTGCATCATCTGTGACTGATGGGGAGGGTACTTGGAAAAACTTAACTGCTCTTGGGACTTCCTCACACTGACTGTTTAAATCAGTTATTTTTCCCAGATGGTAAATCTAGGAGACTTCCTCAGCAGCCTGGTGTTAATAATAATACTTAAATAGCACTTTACATATTCCAAGCGCTGTCCAAAAAGCTGATCTGTCTTGTCTTCTGCACTGATGTGCAGTAAAACTTGAAGGATATTGGCCTGAATTTGTAGTCATTTATCAGCCATCTATCTGAGAGTGAATTTACTTTTCTGTTGGCTTGTACCATGTGAGTAAACTCATTCCTCCTCTGGATCTTGACATTAATTCCAGTCTTTCATCTTGGTAGTGGAGATGATCTTTGAGCAGAGCAGAGAAGAAAGATGTCTTTCTGGCTATTGCACTGAAAAAGGATGAGCACAGCTTTGGAGAAATATTTGAGCCTGTATAATGTATAAATGAGTGTAGGCCCTGAGAAGGAGCGTGGTGTTTCCTGGGGAATGACCTGGCTGCCATGTGGCACAGGAATGGCCTTTGCCTCTCTTACAGAACCTCTCCAAGGCTTTGTTGTTCTTTAAAGGTGTTTCCAGGGAGCCTTAGGCGCGGGCAGAGGGAACAGGTTTGCACACCTGCCTGCAATTAGGGAGTTTGTTTTCATTCCCCTTGATGCTTTATGGCAGTCCCAAGGACAATCTGTGCCATGCAGAGCTGTCTCTAACCAGGTGTGCGGTGCTGGAGGCTGAGTGCTCCACACCCAGCCCTGTCCCCTCTTGGTGTCACCTGGGGCGCGTGGGAGCCAGGCAGAGCGAGGGCTGGCACGGCGGGATGGGGAATGTGGGGCACAGGGGCTGCCTGAAGGCTTGTGGCAGCCTGGGGGAGGGAAAACATCCTCAGTGAAAGGGGCCAGGGAGAGAGCCAAGTTCCTCGAAAGAGGACCTTGCGAGGAAGGCGCAGATGACATGAAAAAGTAATTAAAAGGAAAGCCCTAATGGGACGTTAGGGGGAGATGCAGCTGGAACTTGAATAAGCAAATGTAAAGAGGGAATTAAGTTTGTAAGCTTTCCTCCGAGGAACTGCTGGGGAAAACAGGGCAACAGCTTCTGCTGATGTAAATCAGCATTGAGCCCGCAGCCGAAGAGCTCCAGCCTGTGAGTGTGGCTCGTTTGATATTTGCTACTCCTAAACCTGGAAAACACATGGGGAAAGAGGCTGTGGCGTTCTGCAGAGGTGACATGAAGGACATGTGATTCCAAAGTGAAGGGTATCGACTGCAAAAACAGAGGGAAACTGTCGGTAATGTAGTTTGCCTGGGGCAAATTGGTAGTTTGCGATAAGTAATATTAATTTAAGTGTATAATGCTTTAAATTATCTGGGTAATTTAATCTATGTGATTTAAAAAAAAGATTTATCAGCTTTGATCTTGAATAAAAATAAAATAGACCAAATGAAACAAAACTGTTCAATTAATATTAGCACTTTCACTCTGGAGAGTAATACACAGCAGAGACGTTTATTTTTAGCTGTGAAGAATTTGCATGTGTGTTTCCAGATGTGTTCTCAGACTTGGTGCTGCTTAAAATTCAGCTACCACAGTACGTAGATGCCAGTTTTCTTTTCCGTAGCATTTTGTCTCTGCCACCGTGGATGTAATTTTTTTTTTCTTTTTTTCTTCTTTTTTCTCTTTTCTCCCAGCAGAGGTGGTGGAGGGGGGTGTGATGATTAAGGCAGCCGGTAAGTCTCTTAGCTTCCTCTGAACTTTGCTCCCTCTGCCAGGAGTGACCTATTTAGATGAGGCCCTTTGATGCAGCATGGGGAGGTCAGGTGAGGTCAGTGCGCTGCCGTGCCAGAAATCCCAGAGATGCAGGGAGGAGGAACTCGCGGAGGACGCGGGTTGAGCAGGCAGTGGTTTCAGCGCGGTCTCTCTCTGCGAGCGCGTGTGTTCTCTCTCCCAAGCCCTGGGACAGAGGGACGGTGCTCTGCAGAGCAGAGCGGGCACAGGATCCCCGTGGAAGGGCTGGGCTGGGCTGGGTTCCCTCTGCTCCGCTCGGGGATGGCTCAGCAGATGCAGATGGCAGCCCTGCCTCCCCAGCTCCTCCTTCCCGCGTCCTGGCACCCCCGAACAAGGGGCTGCGCAGATGGCTGAGATCCTCCAGCCTCTCTAATTCCTCTAATTGCCCTGTGGAAGAAAGAGAAGGAGGGAGACTGCTCCTCTCAGCTGGCTGTCCCAAAGTGAAATCTCAGCTGAGCAGCCTAAAATAGATGGTCAGCTGGTTGTGAGGGCCGGAACTAGCCCGGAGAGCGTGGCATCTGTCTCCCAGGAATGCTGCCTGGTCATCAGGCTGGATAAATCAGCACTAGGACTGTTTTTGTGTGAGACAGGCTGCAGAGGGGATGGGGAGCAGCCCGGGATGTCAGCAAGGCTGGCGTGCTCCTGTCCCCTGGCATGTGCTGGGGAAGGATAACTCGGTGGCCACGGAGTCGCAGGTCACAGTGTGGCTGCCCAGGGCTGCCCTGCCAGGCCACTTGCAGTGGCAAATCTAATAACTGATCCAGCTTAAAAAAGAGGGGGAAAAAGAGATTATCCCAATGATACCAGCACAGCGACCAAGTCTGTTTCACCCTGTGTGCTTTCCTTGGCGTGCTGCTGCCTCCCTCCCGCGGCCGGGCTGGATCCAATGGCAGCGCTGCTCTTCCTCGCATACAGCACAAAACAGATTTTTCTAGTGGCTGAATTTAATCACTTAGATGCAGAACACTGATAGACTGAATCAATTTAATTCCTATTGCTCACGACTGGGAGGGGAGAGAGAGGAGGAGGAAGGTCATAACAATTTAGCAAACAACTTGGCTTAAAAACATAACCAATAGGTCGTCGCTGTTGGTTTTCTTTGGGTTGGGGTGGTTTTGGTTTTTTCCTAAACCTGCCCAGGCCAGGACACATGGCAGCTTTGGGAAGGGGGGATCACTGTGCTGTGCAAGGTGGGAGAGGTCTTTTATTGGTGTGCGAGGTCTGAAGTGCTGGGCTGCCACAGAGCTGTGGGACCAGCTCCATCAG
Organism: Taeniopygia guttata; assembly: GCF_048771995.1. NCBI lineage: Eukaryota > Metazoa > Chordata > Aves > Passeriformes > Estrildidae > Taeniopygia > Taeniopygia guttata. The sequence goes on from NC_133044.1 coordinate 939,048, forward strand.
GGAGGAATGGTGATGCTCCCCCCTCTTTTTCTTTGGGGGAACTGCTGGAAAAGGTGTCTTGTAGTTGGGCTGTGAATGTCTGGAATGGCACGTGGTGTCTGAGCATTTGTTTGCTTCAGAGCATCTCAGTGCTGAGCTGTGGGGTGCCTGCGTGGTGCCAGAGCTCTTTGGGAGGCTCCAGTTACCTGCTGAGGCACAGTCCTGCTCTGAGAACAGAAGGATTTAATTGGAAAAGGAGCAGTCCGTGAGTCTCCTTGGAGTACAGGGCCCTGCTGCTCCTCAGGTCTGTTGCACTTCGAGTTGTAGGCCTTCCATGTGAAGCCCAAAGGGTTGGCAGTGCTTTTGTAGTGCCTTTTCCAAGGGAGCTGGTTCTGCAGAGCACGGGCTGTGCAGGTTCTGTGTGGCCCCTCCCTGGTGCTTTTGGGCTCTGTTGCAATTTCAGTGGTCCCCAGGACTGGCCTGGGTGAGCTGTCAGTGTCACATTCAACTTCTACAAGAATCCAGCCATCCCAAGAGAAATCCCAGGCCCATCGGGATCTTTGTCCCGCAGCTCTTCCCCTGGTGGGTGCTGCAGGGCGTGGGTGACACTGTCAGCTCCTGGGGGCACCTTGTGAGCGATGCTGTGCTGTCCTTTGCACGGCTCCAGCTCGGTGCCAGGGCCTCCCGAGGTGCCCTGCAGCTGGGCAGCAGAGCAGCACAGCCTCACCCCACTGCTCCATCCTGAGCGGGGCACGCAGCGCTGCTGGAGCCGTGCAAGCAAACTTGGCCAGCCTGACAGCAAACTTGGTCGCCTGCCACAGCCGTTGGCCCATATGCACAGTGGTAAATAAAAGCTGGAGTTGAATTCCTTTCAAGTTTTATATAATATTCGCTACAATATGGAGTGGAGGGGGGAATCCCTCCTAGGAGCACCTCTACCAAAATGCAAACTTGAACTTCTCTTTTGTCAGGGGCTGTGCAGCAGGGCAGCAGCGTTGTTACAGAGGGGGGAATTCTGGAGTTCATCGCAGCCTCCCTGCGGCTGTGCGAGGCTCTTGGACCTCCAGCAGCAGCCCCAGCCCTGCCCCGAGCTGGGCTGTGGGGTGCTGCTGGTCAGTGAGGCTGGTGGCAGCAGCAGGAGATCCAGAGGGGAAGCAGCCCTGGCACCCAGGCAGTTAACCTGGAGGTGTTTCTGCTCTGCTCTGTCTGGAGCCTGGCACTGCCTGTGCAGCTGGGCAAGGACGTGAACCAGAGCAATGACAGAGGGAGCAGAAGGGGAGGAAGTTCAGCTGTGCTGAGCGATGGTCAACTTAAAAATAGATCCATCTATTTATAGTGCTGGCAGCCCACTGCCCCCCCGAGTGCCACAGCCCGTCTGCATCGCCTCTCGGGGAGATGCAGATATATCTGTGTGCACACACACACACACACACACACACACACACATCTGTGTCTGTGTAAAGCACAGACCCTGCCCCGGGGCTGGCACTCGGGGCATGCCCCCTCAGGGTGCTGGGGAGCCTGGCAGCAGTTTGGGTGCCTTTTCCCTTCCTGCCTCGGCTGTGAAACGCCCAGCTCGTGGGTGGGTGGCCTCGTGCCACCGCTTCCCTTCCAAACCCCTGCTCATAAAATACCTGCTCCTAGTTGAAACTTAATTAAATTAAGTCTTAATTATATGGGGCCCCAGGACAAAGTTACGATTTTTTCATATACATTAAAAAAAAAGGGAAGGAAGTGTGTCTAGGGACTGTTTCCTTTGAGAATGTCTGTCCACCACTGAGGACTTTTCTGTTTGTTATCTGCATGTCTATATTCAGTTTAATTCTATGACCTATCAGGCAGGGTTGATATTTCTGGTTTTAGCTTGTGCAGTCTCTTGCATGTTCATGCCTGACCTGGAGCTGGTGTTTCTGCAATGGAAATAATCAGCAGAGTAGATAAGCTTTGATGGATGGCACTGCTGGCCAGGAAAGCCAGCACCCCTGGGAATAGCAGTGGTTTTAGAAGGCTCCTGTGGCTGTTCTGGGACTGGGATGTCAGAGTGGTACTGCTCCAGCCTTCCAGCAAATCCTGACTCTTCCTCAGTATATTTGTACCTCGAGGCCCCTTTGCCTGAGTTAGACATGAAGTTCAGTAAAACTTGGTGAAGGAGTTTCTTGTACTTGAAATGAAACCAACTGGTTTTGTTCCAGGGAGCACATTGAAGGGAGATTAATGTCTCTTCATATACAATGGCTGTTAGGGCAGTTGTGGGTTCTTTTCGGGTTTGGTTTTATTTTAATGGAAGACTGATTCTATTTTAATGTTTCAGCTCTGGGCTTCCAGTTCAGACTTGAAAGCCAAAGCTGCTCTTCCCCTCAGTAGTACACACTTAAGGGTGGAATTTCTGCTATTGTTTTCAATCTCTTGTGCTTTTGTCATTTTTTTATCACAACCTTTTGTGTTCTTTAAACAATTTTTTATTTAATCATTTATTCTTTTAAGCGGGCTTAATTGTATAAAGATTATCATGCATAAAGAGACGTCTATAATTAGAAGGGGGGATTGGTGCTGTTAGACAGTGTTTTAGTGAAGAAAATTACAGTGTTCATAAACTGTTTGGAGAATGGAGGTAGCATATATTAACACTCAACAGGTTTTATGTAATCCTAAGAGAGGATTGACTCTTGCTCACTTGGATGAGTTTTAAGCTCTTCTCCAAGCTTAGTGTTCCCCTCTCTTCCTCCTCTTTCTCCTGGTGCAGAAGTGGAAACAGCCCTGTAATCTGCTTTTCCTTTTTCCTTGAAAGCAGGAATTACTAATAATAATTGACAGTTTTAGATTGGTTGGGCTGTAAAGAGATTTGCCTTTGGCTGCTCCACTGCCCTGACTCTCCTGCCCCTCACTTGTGCCTGGTGGGGGACGTGCCCTAGGGACAGTCCAGATGATTTCCAGCTCCAGGGATTCAGCAATGGGATGCACCCAAGGTGGTTTAAAGCATCCTGGGATTCTTCCACACTGAGTTCTGGCCAGCTCCCCTGGAAAGAACACGTCACCACTGCCCCTCTTCTTACTGGTGCCTGCTGTCACAGTGTGTGTGCACAAACTAGGGGTAAACACACAAAGCTCTTGTGGTGCTCCATTCCAGGTAGGGAACTGATAGGGAAGAACTCCTCTGCACATCATTTGTGAGCTGAAACAAGCAGGAGAAGCTGGTATGCCATGGCTTGGCAGCCTGCCTGCAGCCCCTGGATTGTCAGAATTTCTTTTCCCTTCATCTCCTCCCCTTCCCCATTGAAATGACATGGCCACAGGGGACCATTGATTTCTGCTCTCCACGTTGCTAATGAAAAATTCCTTGTTGGCTCCTGGTTCTCTGAATCCTTTGAGACAGCTGCAGCAGTTCAGATACTTCAGGAGCAAACATGCCAGGCTGGGTGATGTACGACTTGGTGAACTTTAAAGGGACAAAAGGGTCTGCTTTGGTTGGCCATAAACCCGAGCGAGGCTCTTATCCATGGGATTATTGCATTTTCTGTAGCCAGTTTGCTGAGCATATTTTGAAAACTCAGTACACAGTTTCCATCTCTGATGGCATACGAGATTTATCGTGGTTCTTAATGCTTAATAATTGTATTTTGAAGTTCAGTGTCAGCCAAACAAGAGCCATGAGTCTCAGTGATGCTAAATAAAGCCTTCTCACGGTTTCCCAGGGCTCCACATGCGGTCCTTGTTTTCTTTGCTTTGCCAAGTTCAAGCCATTAATTTTGAGGGAAGGGAAGTATTACTTTTAGATCACCTTGTAATGCTTTGTTGCCACATTTTATGTTCCTGGACAGCATGGTAGTGGAATACTGTCCCTTTATGAAGTGCAGGGTGCAGATGGCAACTCATTAAAACTTTAGTGATAATCACCCTTCCTATGGAATTACCACTTAAATCTGGTTAGTAGAGGAGGAGGAGCAGTGTCACAGAAACGTGCTGCTTCTGGGTGATTTAAAAGCATATGGGATTGAGTGTTTTATGTGTGCCCCTTGTCAGGAGCCCTCAGAGCAGATTGCCAGAATTGTTGAGCAGTTACAGTTTAATGGATGTACAGGAGATTTTGCTCTTGATCGCTTTGACAGTTAAGCTGTCGTCTCCAAGTGCATTTGGAAAAAAAAAATCTTTTGAATACAGCTTTTTTTTTCAGAATAAATGGAGGCAAGAACAAGTATGTGAGGCAGCTGGTGAGGAGCTTTTTGGTCATTTCAAGGTTGGGAAGCATTCTTTGGGGAGTGATGCATCATTGTTACACGGCCTCAAAGCAGAAAAGGTACTTGCTTGTTTGTCCTCACTTGTGCAGATGGTAAGAGGAATGGTCCCAAGGGCCACCTGAGAGCTTGGAAGTGCCTGGCAGCTAGAAAAAATATTTGGATTCAAGTCTCAACACTGTCACAGATTTTACTTTTGGACTTTGAGCAAGTCACTTAGTGTCTGTCTCGCTTTCCCACCTGTGGAATCTGGCTGAAGTTTCACTGCCTTTACTGTAGGAAAGCATTGGAGATTGTAAAGTATTTGGGTGTGAGCAGGACTGAATATTCACTGTGGATAGAGAGGAGGTCTTGGCACGTGTTTGGAGGCATAGAGCTGTTGAGTGTAACGGGGGGGGTCCTGATTTCCAGGGGCAGGTGACGATGTCTCCTCTTCCAGGCAGCTGCATCCAGGTAAAGAAGGGACCAACATACTTCAGCCTAGAGGTGTCTAAAAAGCTCCCCAAATAAATCACCTTGCCTGGGTAGCTCAGGTGCAGGAAGGGTGGGGATGGTTTTTCTCTGTTCCAAGGACTCCTGCTGTAGTGTCCCCATGTCCCCTGTCTGTGTCTGCCTTTCCATGAATTTCCCTGGAGGGCGGCCAGTGGCTGGGCTGTGCTCGCCGCTCCTGCTGCTGGCTGCAGGTCTGCTGGCTCTGTGGGGTGAGCCACCAGCCAGAATCTGGCCACTGTTTCCTCTGAGTCACATCTGTCTAGTCTTCCTAAAGCAAACAGAGAAGCTTTCCTGCTTTCCTGGTGCTGCCGAGCCGAGTGCCGTGCCCAGGTCTGTGCCCTGTTTGTGCCTCGGAGCAGCGCTGGCCAAAGGCTCACACCTCCTGTGCCAGGGAGGTGGGATGCTTGGGAGAAAAAACCAAAATGTCTCCAACAGTGTCCTGCCTTCAATCAGCTGTTAGGTGGGCAAATCTTGATGTGGGGTGGACACAGCAAGATCACTTAAATATGGCCCTTCCTCCTTATTAAAGGATGTATTTGAGTTGATAATTGCCTGTTCAGTGCATTTAAATGAATTCCTGATTCTGTCCTTGCATCCAGGAGAGCCTGACTGTGGCTCAGTCCCTGTCACTCAGCCCCTTGCTGGGGACTGGATTTAAGTGCCTTTAGGTGCTTTTTGCTCATCCCCTAGTTCCTGTTTTGCCTCACTGTCAGCAGTGAGCCCATGGGGACAGCAGAGGTGACCAGGGCAGCCACGCTCGCTCTGGCATCGCTGCAGGGATGTACTGAGGGTCTGAGAGGAGCCTTGGCCTGCCCAGACCTCTCCCCTGGCCATGGGATGGAACCAGGTCCGGGAGCTCTGGGTCAGTGCTGCCCATGACGGACGGGCTCCCCTTGCTCTGGGACCAGCCTCCTTTGCTCTGAGCTCAGCTTCAGCCTTTCTGCCTTGGATTTTACAGCTGCATTTTCAAAAGCTGACCAAGGCCTTTTTTTCTCTCTCATCTCCTCTTTAACAGCCACTTGAGCTGTGGGACTCACTGGGCACATGTTTACTGGTAAAGTGTTTCCCACTGCAAATTGCAGGAGAGTTACTTGGAAGAACTTGAAAATAACTGCCTGTAGCTTCACCTCATCTCCCCTCTGCCCCTCATACCTCACACAGTGTTGCAAATTTTACATTCAGTGCCCTAAAATTTAAATGCACATCATATATCTGTGAGTTCTTGAGGGAGCCCAGCTGTGAAGGAGCACTGGTGGATGTTCAGTGCTCAACTCACACTGATTGTGAGCACAGTGTTCTGTTTGGCTTTGCAAAGGAAGCTCAGTTTACCTTCAATTGTTTTGTGCATATTTCCAGCAGATGCAGTTTATTTTCTTGTCAGTGGCTGCCCATGCTGGGAACTCAGGAAGCTGGAATGTGGCAGGCTGGATGCTTCCATGTCCTAGACCAGAGCAAGACCTGCCTCCTCCCAACACCTTGCACATGGCTGGTCCCCAGAACTAGGCTGTTCAATGCCTGGCTGCTAATTGCTTTAGCAATCATCACTTTCAAGCTCTTGGTGGGGGACTTTTGATTTTTATGAGGCTTTTTTTGTGGAGAGCAAGAAACTTTGATGTAGTTTGAGTGTGTTGGTGCCAGGTGCTGGGCAGTGCCTTGTGCTCCTGTTCACTCCAGGTACCCAGAGCTGCCTGTTCCCATTGTCCAGTTGTATTTGTAGCATCTTTCTCAGTGCTCTTTGTGGATTCAGCTGGTCAGGGATGGGTGGGAGCAGGCGCCATGGAGGGCTCCCACATTGCTGTTCCTTGTCACCAGGTGACATGGGTAAATAGACACTCGACATGTTATTTATGCATTCAATAATTGCCTGGTTTTTTGCATTCCCATGTTCCAGCTCTTACTGTGTTTCAGTGATTCGTTCCCTTTGTTTGGAAATGAAAATTCCTCTTAGCCGTTTTTCTAGGAATTGTTTTCTCCCTCTTCCTGATGACAGTGCAGAAGCTGCTGGAGGCTGATACCTCTAGAGAATGTGTGGCTGCTTCCAGATGCTTCAGCCCCTGCAGCAGTGGCTGCAGGGAGTTCTTTAGTTTCTGTTGGGGCTATGCAGGCCCAGCTTTTATTTTTACCCTGACAAAATTCTGCAGGAGCCTTCCCAAGTGCTGGGAGGTGGTGCCAGCAGCCACAGTTCTGCCGCCTTTCCTTGTGGAAGGGTTTGGATCTGAGTCCCAGTGACTCCTTGCTCCTGCTCCAGCATTACTGGAGAGGAGGTTGGCACAGGAATAATGGATGTCTCACGGTGAAGGTGAAGTTTGCAAGTACCCCATGTGCATGTAGCTGCGGCTGTCATTTATTAGTCTATCAAGAGGGTTTGTTTTCCCAAATAACCCTCTGAATTATTCTGTGTAATTAACTCATGAACTTATTTAAAATGATAAGGGGGTAGGGAGGAGGAGAGGAAGCGTTGTGGAGCTTAGCAAACCGATAGGATTGCATCACTTTTCCCCACTGATCGCAAGGTCGTCTCCAGCAGCTGTTCCAGCGTAATTACCCAGCCCAGGCTCCATGGTTGGAACAATTGAAAAATTACAGGGGTCACTGGCTCGGTGTCTTAAATTTTAATAAGTACATAAAAACAAAGTGCTGAGTTATTAAAAATTAATCCTGCTAAGCAGTTGTTTAGGCTTTTTGGAGATGGGAAGGCTTGAGGGTATCCATTTGTCCACGGGGGCCGGAGCAGTGCGGGTGGTTATCTCTCCGGCAACACTTTAGTGGGAATGTTAAGTTTGATTATTAATTTAATCAAGGTCATATTTTGTTTATGCAGAAGTAGAGTGAACTGTGGCCCTCAGTAATCCTTTCTCTCCTCGCTGGCTCAGCCTGTGTAATTCCTGTAAGCTGCTCACGGGCGCGGAGTTGGGATATTCACACAGTCAAGTGGATATTGTGCAAGTGTTGATTATCGCGTGCAGCTCTTCTCCTCCGAAGCATGTTCCATTAACATGGAACCTAAATCTGCCAGCATTGACATTATAAGCCTCATTCCCCCCCCCGTTTTGGGGCTTTGAATCCTGGTTATAAAACTTGGATCAGAGCTGGGAGCACGGCGAGTGAGTGCATTCTTCAAAGAGCACTTGGCCGTGGCGCTGCTAGAGAGCATCCAGGAGCTCCTGCTCAGGTTCTGCAGCTCTGTGTGTGTGCAAAGCCATCAGAACTTGCCACAAAAGAAAGTTGAAACCCTTCCCTGGCCCACCTGGCATTTTCTGAGGCAGTTCAATCTAAAGGGCATGCAAAGCAGGGAGGATAGGCTGAGCCTGGGGGTGGGCTTTGGAATGAGACATTTATTTCCTTAAGTTGTGTGCAGGAATTTGTTATGGAATCCAGTAGGAATATTTAGTTTTATTTAAACATAAATAAAGAAGATACAGGCTATCTGGTGCCCCGGGGATAGCTAGAGAAAATCATGAGGGGCATTAGACATATAATCTGAATTTTCAGATAGCTGTAGAGTAGGATATTGGGTCTTCTTCCTCCATCCTGAGCACAGGCCTTTGAGTTAGCCAAGGTTATTGCTGGCCAGCTTTCCAGCCTGCATAATGGGACATTTTTTATATAGCAAGTTTAAAACTTTCCTGAGAAACAGTGATAACTTTTGGTACCTTTTGGCCAAGCTGCCCCTTGGAGGAGGAGAGCTCTGGAGAGAGGGGCATCCTCAGGCTGGAGCTGACCTTCACAGCCCCACTTGGTTCCCTCCCAGCGTGACCTTGAGCTGCTGAAATCCACAGCCAGGAATGTTAAGATTAAACTGATGCTGATTTTCGGTTTCTGTAATTCACTGAGCTGTATTTTATGGCTGTAACTCGCAGCTGAGCAGTGACCATGTGAAACTGCTGAGAGGCGAGCGGCGGGGTGCCCACAGGCAGCCCCTGTGCCCCCCTACACCCCAGAGAAACAGTGGTGGGGTTTTTTCCCCTCTTTGGTAAGGACTAGAAGGCAGGGCTGTGCAGGGATGGCTGTGGACGTCTCCCTCCTCTGGCTGCTGTTAGCATACCGCCCTTGGGGTGCTGGAGGGGTGATTGCACCTCTCTGGAGCTGCAGGGATCACCCACAGCAGTGTGCTCCCCTCAGCCACCTCAGAGCTGCCTTTCGCCATCTCCCCTTCTGTGAGCAGCGAGGTGAAAGAATAGCAAGAGCCTTATTAAGATGTTTTTAGGTAACGTTTGCTCAGCTGCGAGATGGCAAAAGATTTTTCAGAGTCTATTAGGCAGCCAGTGCTATGGAATCTTAAGGCTGATTTGAAAAATTGGCACCTAATGGTTTACAACTGGAATAAATTTCCAGAAATTGGACCGGGGAGAGAAACTTGTACCTGTGTGCGTGGCATGGTGAGCCTGTGCACCGGCGAGGGGCCACCGCTCCCTCCCAGCACTGCCCGGGATTTTTCCCTTCTAATTAGGCAATGTGAGGAGTTCAGATCAGCTGCTGTTCGTTTCTCGGTTTTGACAGAGTTGTTTGATGAGAAGAGGGCTGCTGGGGAGAGACTCTCCTCCTGCCTGAAGTCTCTTTCTCCCCTTTCCTCCTCCTGCTGTGTTTTGTAAAGGCCAAAGCCTGAGAATCCCTGAAAAATTAATGGGGCCTCAATAGGTGCTTTGCACCTGCTGCTCCCCCCTCTCGGCACCTACTGCTGGTCCCTGCTGAGCAATCTGCAGGGAAACAGCTCCCAGCAGCTGCTCCTGTGTGTGCAGAGCTGCCCCAGAGCGGCGTGGGGTGTCCTCAGTCACCCCGACCCGCGCCGCGCTCCGCCGAGATGCTGCAAATGTCAGGGCAGCTGTGTCCCACCCCTCCCTGGGTGCCACCAGCCGGCACCAAACCTCATCAGCCAGCTGCTGAATAATTGAAAGAGTCGCCTCAGAGGAGCTGGGCACAGGGGAAAGGTCTCTGCCTTCAGAAAACATGAAAAAGTCTCTCATTTTGGTGTTTGAAATATTCAGAGGGATCCTGGAGGGTTCTGAACCCATAAGCACCTGCTTTTTTGTCATTGTAGAAAAGCCCTCTGTGGATTTCATCATTATTACACAATTTCCAGCTAGCTGGTGCTTGTTTTCCAACCTGGATTTAGAGTGAGAGGTGCTGGAAGGGTTAATTTTTAGGTTGCACCTGGCTGCACAAGTCATCTCTTCCCCTTCTGTGTCCTGAGGTCTCAGGGTCTGCCTCTTCCACCAGGACAGACAGACACTCGTTTCCCTGTCCAGGTTGGGTGCCTGGCTGAGGGTGCTCAAGTCTTCTCCATGAAAACCTGAACATTCCTGTTTGCTGACTTGTCTCGAGCACAAGCTCAAGCTGAGTGCTGAGCCGTGTTCACCTTCCCGTGCCCTGCCCAGCTGCATGGGGCTGTGCTCCTGCATCTCCTGGGCTTCCCTGCCCTCCAGGATTCCCAGAGAAGGTCAAAGGCCTCCCTTTTTCCCTAAGTAGCTTCAGGTTGTTTTTATTCCTTTTGTTAATGGAACATCCCCCCCTAAAAAAAAAAACAAAATAAAGTGAGAAGTCTTCTCCATTTGGCGGTGTGTAAAGGCTTTTTAAAGCTAAACAAGAAAACCAATTATTTTTCTAACTGCTTTACTCCTTCAAATCTTTCACTGTAATGGAGATTTAGAATCCATCACTGTTTAGCTATTATTTCTGTGTAAAGAGTCATGCCCTATTGCACCAAGCAAACAGTCAATTTTTTCCATTATACTTTGCTGCAAATAACAAGGGTATGGAATAAATGACCCATTTTGGAGCAGATCTCTCTCGGTGAGGTGCCTGTGTTCCTGGAGGAGGGCAAGGAAGGGTTAAGGCATTCCTGGCAGTTCTCTCCACTGGTGGGAGCTGGGCCAAGGCCAGCACTAAGCCATGTCCCCAGGTGCCACATCCACACCTCTGCCAGTGCCTGACACCCCTCTGGTGGAGAAGCTTTTGCCAATGTCCAGAGCTGCCCTGGCACTGCCGGGGTCAGAACCTTTCTGGGGGCAGCACGTGCAGGGTCCCTCGGGAGCAGGCAGGGATCAGCAGGGTGATTCTTCAGGCTTCTGATGGTTGTCTGACTTTTATTTAAATGCAGGAGACTCGCAGGCTGTGTGTTGTGTGAAAGTGTACTGCACAAATATGTAGCCAGCAGCTGTTTTTTTTTAATTAAACAGACACTTGAGGTTAAAAATCCCCAAGTTCAATGTAAACTTCCTTCTGTGCTATTAAGTTTGGATCACATCCAAAAACCCGATAATTTTATTTTATGTCACTGAGTCTGTTTGTTTACATTTTGCATTTCATTCACATTTCACTGTTGAGTTTTGCTTCCCAGCTCAGACTTCGCTGCCAGGGAGCAGCTCTTGCGTTGGAGCTTTCCGAGGGGAAGGGCACGGTGCGAACACAAGAATTGTTTTTATTTTGTGACTTTTCCTCTATTGGAAGGCGTTTCAGTGGAAGCAGTGTCTGTGGCAGCTCGGCAGGGCTGGGCAGTGCCCGTGGCTGTCTGGGGCACTGGCTGGGTTCTGGTGCTGGGGCTCTGGTGCCTCGGAGCTGCCGGCAGCGCCGTGCAGAGCAGGATCCAGCTGTCTCACAGGAGCAGCTGGAAATGACAGTGAAGGCTGAAATAGGAAAGTGTGATAAATTAATGGACTAAAACACCGTGAGGGACTCGTTAAAAGAAATAGCTTTAGGAGAAGCTGTGAGGAGGATTGGAGTGTGAAGGGGAACAGGCTCTGCCAAAGGCCCGGGTGTTTCTGGGAAAGAAGAGGAAGTGCTGGTGCCTTTACACAATCTGATCATTAGGAGAAATTGATCCTAATGGGGAAGTTACAGCTTTTAATGTGGCTGAGGGAAAAGGGAGGAAGCTGGGAGAGTTGATTTAGGCTGGCAAGAGAGGGGTGATGCCTCTCCAAGTGTCTTGGGGTGCAGCACCTGCAGAGGATTATTTGGCTGAGGAGCAGAATCAACAAGGGAACCAGAGGAAGTAAGATTAATAGAATCAGCCTGGAGGTTGAAATTAAGTTTAAGAGTATCAGTAAGTGAAAGGAATAGCATAAACTATCGCCTAAGACATTGAAGGTCTGTAAGACACAGAATGTCCCTTCCAGTGCCATGTTCCCAGGATTTTCACACTCATAGTTCGTTCTTCTTCTACAGTGTTTGACTTGCATGACTAAGTAAAGACTTTTTCCTTTCTCCTTCCTCCACTCCCCCTTTCTTTTAGAACTATTTTTTATATAGCCTGTTCTCAATTGAGGCTTTTATTGAGAAACAAATGCTTCTGGTTAGCTTCTGTGTGGAATCTGTCCAGCTTTAAACCATTGCCATGAGCAAAATTCATTGACAGAAAAAGAAAATCAAAACAAACATTCCCCAAGACAGGGCACTTCTTTAAAGGGAAGGAATTTTTATATATTTAGGTCTGTGTATCATGCATGTACGTGGCACACAGAGACATTCCCCAGTGCCCTGGGGCTGGGGCTGTGTGGGGAGGTTATGTAAAGCCCAGCTGGCTGCAGGGAGCCAGGGAAGTGCCTTGCTGGGAGAGGGGAAACGTGTGTTGGGTCAGTGTGGCTGGCAGGTCAGGAAGGGCAGGAATGCTCCTCTCCTCGTGGATGGGGCTGGTCGGGAGCTCTGGGGCACAGAGCGGCTGGGGAACAGGATTTGGAGTTTTTGGTGATGTGGGGTTTGTTGTTTGTTTGTTTGTTCCTTCAGCTCAAGGGAGCACAGTTTGAGTCAAATCTCCTGGGTAGCTGTGTCCTTCTCATGCAAGCCTGTGTTCCTCTCTTTTCCCTTCCCTTTGGGCAAGAGCGTGTTCCAGCTTCCCCTCCACGCTCTGCCCCAGCAGTGCCTGCACCCCCTGCCTTTGCTGACAGCACCCTGTACCAGCGAAGGGGGAAGCACTGAACAGTCTCTGTTCATCTGCCAGGTGCTGTTTTGTGCTCTCCTGACCCTGACCCAAGCCAGGTGCTCCAGAGGCAGAGCCCAGCTCAGATCTGTCCCCTGGCAGTGCTGTGGGCTCTGCTCCACCATGGCCTGGGGGAGGATCTGCCCCAGGCAGAGGAGCTGCTCCTGTGGCAGCACTGGGGTGTCCGAGGGGTGCCAAGAACTAAGGGAAGATCCGGGAGAATCTCCTGTGGTTTGTGAACTTCACATCTGCCAGAGCTCAGCGCTGGACAGCTGCTTTGTGCTGCTGCTGCTTTGTGCTGCTGCTCTCCTCTCCCCTACCTTGTTTTAAATTCCAGAACCACACATTGAGGGGCTTGATTTGTTCTTGTTCCTGCCTTTGTTTTTCCAAGGCAGTGAACGTGTTTTAGACAAACATAATGAAACAATTTAGGAAAATAAAAGGAATGGAAATAACCTTGTATAAAGTGGCAGAGAAAAACCACTCTTGGCATCATCAGCTGTGCTCACGGTGAGGCACAAACTATCTCAGCATGGCAAAGACACTTAAATCTGCTTCATCTGAGAAGCCCTTTGCAGTGCTGTGGTGACTCCTGGGTTTGGTTTGGTTTGGTTTCTCGCAGGATTGTTCTGGCCAGAATTTTACTTTTGTTTCAGATGTGTCGGACTTCTAATCCATCCTCTTAAAGAGCGCTGGGTGTAAAGAAGCAATAATTAAAACTCCAAAGCCCGCACCAGCCTCCATCTCTTTATTGAGTTCCTTCACTGGACAGTTGGAAGAGCTGGGCTCTGTAGGTGGTTTTGTCTTGCTTTGATTTCCAGAATAGTGGTACCTCTGGAGCTCTGGGTTTGGGAAACCTTATCTGTGTGGAGATGTTTGCAGTGTGGATGTGGGGGCTTTGGAAGGAGGATCGTTTTCTGATCTGCCTAGAGAAACAACTGTCTTTTATCATGGTTATTGCTGGGGAGTCTTAATGAACAAAAAGACCTCCTGTCACAAGAGTCCTTAGCAAGATGTTTGTGTTTTTTTTAAAAGGGAGGAAAATTGTTTCTTCCCCTTTTTATTAAACAGTAATGTGGGTTCAGACTGTGTTCTGGTGAGTCTTTAATTGGCACAAAAGGGCAGTTTAGCTTCATCTTAAGGAAGAGTTGTCAAACAAGCTGGAATTGTTTGGCACTCAGAAACATGCTGAGCAATGGGCTGTGATTTGCATCTTCTCGAACATCACATAGTGCTGAAGTTACTTCATTGGCATGAAATGAGCTTCTAATGAAGACACTCTCCAACAATGATGCTGCCCCTGCAAGAAATAGATTTTTTGTCAGAAATCTAATTTCTGGGCTGGAGCAGGCAGATTTAACCCCGTGTGTGTTGTGGCTGCGTGAGGTGCCAGCTGAAGGAGCTGACCTGGCAGGAAGGGTGTTCATGGAGCAGGGACAGAATGGGCCAGACTGGAGTGTGCTCTGGGTTTAGACAGCCTAGGCCTGTGGCGTGTCCCTCCCTTTCCCCATCCCCTGCATCTCTGAAGATTACAAACCCCCAGATCTTGTTTTGATCAGCATGCGGATGTTCTGGAGCATCTTGAATTGAATCAAAGCAGCAAGAAATTGGTTTTTGCAAAGAAGCTTCTTAAATGAAAGAATTCCATTATGTAATTTATTTTTTTTTAAATCCATGTAGTAATTCCTTTAAATTCTGCTGTGTATCTCTTGTATAACATAGTGGTTTGGGCCATTACTGGAGCATATTTCATTAACCATGTCTTTTACTTCCTGAGTGTTTTCTGGGCTTCCTTCTCCTGGCTGGGAGCAGGTGCTGTGCTGCAGAGCCTGGTGTGGGTCGGTGATGCTCAGGAGGGGCAGGGGTGCTGTTTGATGCTGAAGGGTGCACACAGGTGTGCTGCAGGTGTGGAGGTTCTCCAGGTGGGACTGGCAGCCCTGAGGGTCCGGGAGCCTCTGCCCCACCAGCCTCAGCACTGCTGGTCAGGAACGGGGCTGCTTCCATGTGCTTTGTGATCAGATACACAAGGAATTAAACTGGAAACCCTTTCTGAGATTCTGGCTATCTGTTCAGAGAGAAGAACACGAAGCAGAAGGCCTGTGCTGCAGCTGCAGGAGGTTTCTCCTCAGGAGTGGGCTGAGCTCTTGAGGGGGCAGAAGGACACGAGGGGACTGTGCTGTGCCCCTGGAGAGGAGGGAGGTGCTGGGGGTTCTGCAACCTGAGCTCCTGCCGGGGTGAAGGTGCAAACACCAGCTCTGGGCGTGATGGCAGCGTCCTGCTCCGTGCAAACGCTGCCTAAACCCTTCCAAACCGCGGCGGTTCTCCTCCACGCTGCTCATTTAACCTTTTGTCCTAATCCCTTTTGTGGCGCTCGGGGTTTAGCAGCAGCCCAAGAAGACAGGGGAGTGCTGCTGCCCTTTGCAGGCCAGGCCCGGCAGGGGCAGAGCCCGGGGGCCAACAGGGGCCGTGGTCAAGTGGCCACTCGTGGCAGCCTGCTCTCCTCCACGCTGCTGTGCCCACGAGGCCTTCCCAGAGTAAATGCCAAGGCTGCTTTCTTTGAGGCTGTTTGGTTTTCCTGGGGTTCCTTTTCCACCATGCTCGTTAGAGCGACGCTGCCAGCACGGTGCCCGTGGGTGATTGTCACCACAGAGCTCGGGCAGCCCCTCCTGCAGCCCCCAGCCCCTCCTGCAGCCCCCAGCCCCTCCTGCAGCCCCCATCCCCTCCTGCAGCCCCCAGCCCTTCAGCAGCCCCCAGCCCCTCCTGCAGCCCCCAGCCCCTCCTGCAGCCCCTCCTGCAGCCCCCAGCCCCTCCTGCAGCCCCCAGCCCTGTCCAGCCTGGCCTTGGGCACTGCCAGGGACCAGGGGCAGCCTCAGCTGCTCCAGGCACCCTCCCAGGGAAGGGTTCCTCCTCAGTGTTGGCTCTAACCCTGCCCTGCTGTCTGTGAGGCCTCAGGAGTGTCTGTGCCAGGTGCTCTGCTCCCAGCATCGCCCCACGGAGCTGCTGTGACTGATTTCCAGGCTGGCACTGGGGTGTCTGGGGCAGCCTGAGCCCTGCTTCCCCCTGCCAAGAGCGTGATGCAGCCCTGTGATCCCGGGGGACTGGAGCTTTACTTGGATGGAGACAGCTTTTACTTCTCAGGTTTCATTGTGTTGTTGTTATTGTTGTTTCCCAAATTCCCTTCCAATCCATCTGCTCTCCTGACATCCTTTTTATGTTGTTCAGAAGACGGGGAAGGAGTTGCATTGTGAGCATGGTCAGGTCAAACTCCTCACTTTTATCTCTGCTCTCTGGTAGGTGATGGGCATTTGGGGAATAAAACACTAAGAACAGGGTTTAACCAGCCTTTGTTTGCTATTGTCCAGCTGGGCTTGAGACAGCAACAGAGATGGGAACAATAAACAGGGGAGAGGAAGGAGAGATTTTAAACAGAACTGTTCTTTTTCTTCCTATTCCGGTGTTCCTGGAATCTGACACATTTTGCTTTTTAGTCCCAGCTGTATTAGTAAAAATAACACACAAGCAAGGTATGTTCGGTGCAGCTCAGCACGGTTATGGTTTTTGCTTATTTTTTTATGCATTTGCTTATTTTTTTATGCATTTAACTCTATCTCTATGTGTTTGTGGAGGGTATCTGTGTGCTCTGAAGGCGCTGAAAAAGATATAATTCCATTTAATGACTGTCCTGCCTCACGTGGATGTATTTACCCCACAATCCCCCCAGGGTCCCTTGGGACACAGTGGTTGTCATGAGCCTTTGGGATCACCATGCTGGAGGGGGCTTCAGAACTGCGCTTTCTTCTCTCAGGCAGCCTCATCCTGTGGCCTTTCCAAAACCCCTGGAGTGCTCCCAAAGTGATGTTGGCTTTTTTTACCCTCCCTAGTAGTGTTGAGAGCTTCTTTGATACCTTGCTTGTGTGATGGACAGGATCTCACCAAATTTATCCTCTCATTTTCCTGGTGGCTGTTTTATATCCACTCAGTTCACTTGCAGCTCTGTGGGAATCTGGAGCCCTTTGTTGAAAATCCCATCTCCACAAGTCATGCAGCGAATGCCAAAGTGTCTCCCCTTTTTTCTCCTTGCCGCTGGTTAAATCTGTGTTCACCACCGTGTGAGAGGTGTGCAGGTTGGTTTATTGCTTTAATGTTGTTTGTAAGGATGTTTGCAGGAGGCTTTGCTGTCTCAGGTCACTCTTGTTTTCATTTGATCTTCTGTGTTTTTGGGGGCTGGTTTCTCAGTCCCTGCTCCTGTTCATTTCCTTATAGCAGCTGACTGATTTTCACAGCTGATCAAAAAATGAGGGAGTCTGGCAGAGAGCAGCGTTGTTGGGCCAGTTTTGTTATGCTAAACAGCTTTTAGTCTTTTACATATTGAATTCTCCAGTTTCAAGCCTTCTCCGCACAAGCCTTAGTCTGGTTTTGCTGCTCTGGAGCATCCCTGGGGATCACAGTGTGAATGGCCCAGGATTGGGTCCTGCCCCCTTTGCTCACATTATAAAATCCTGTGCAATGAAAGAGAATTTCCTCCCTGGTTTTGTTTCAGATCGTAAGCACCAAGTAATATACCAAAGAAGTAATATTGTGCTATGCCCTTCTATTTTTTTTTTTTTTTTTTTTTTTAAATCCAATCTCCAAGTGATTTGCCTGTTGGATGCCTGTGGACTCTTGGGGGGATGTTGTTTGTGCCAGCACCACACCCCATGCCCTGCTGTGCTGCCAGGCTCTTGGGAGGAGATTTTGGGAGGTGCAGGTGAGGCCAGGCTCGAGGCAAGGTTTGCCTTCCCCCTCCTCTGCGGGCTTCGTACCCTCCTGCCCCGTGGGAAGTTATCTTTGAAAATCTCCACCTCCTTCAGAAAGGCTGATTTGATTTTAATAGCTGCACTGCTCTTAATTTCTGAACCTTGGGAGTAACTCTCCAGTAGGAATAGAGCCTGGAAAGCAAAGCAATCAGGGGAAAGCTGTGCTGCTCTCTGGGCATGTTTGCTTAGCAGTGTCTCGGGGGATGCTCGGGGAGTTCTCCCGGCAGTGCAGGGTGGGGAGCTGCCCCCGCAGCATCTCCAGCTCTGGGGGTGTGTGAGGCTTCTCCAGCAGAGAAACCCCTCCTGCTGCATGGAGCAACAGCAGCCCAGCTGTTCCACCCAAGGAAATAACTCTGGGAGTAAATCCCTCATCTTACTGCCTTTATAAATGCCTTTTAAATGGAGGAAGAGTGCCAAGGCACGGTGGAGTCACTGGGAGGGCATCTCTGCTGGGGTGGAGGAGCCGTTTCAGATCTGTTTTATACCTGGTTGTCATTGCAGCCAGAGGAGCCGCACTGCCCTTCACTGGCTGCAGGTCTGAAAATCCCAGCTGGGAGATTGAAGATGGAGATACTTCTGCATGCTGCTTGGAGCTTCCTTGGTTGGGCCTGAACCACTGGGAAGGAGGAGAGGAAGGGGTGCTGGCACTGCCCAGTGCAGGGGACATGGGGACAGCCCACAGTGAACACAGGAGCTGGCACATGAGGGCACACGAGGCTGCACACCCTCGCCCCAGAGCACGGAATATGGATGTGCTTATTAGATTTTCAAATGTTATTTAGCTTGATTGCAGCCTTTTTACAAAAGGAGTTAAGACATGGATATAAAAGATAATAGAACTATAAATTGCAAGTCAGGTTCTTATGAAATCAGTAAATTATTCATTTAGCAGTTGTATGTGTGCTAATTTCATGTTGCTATGGTACCTCGGGGTGGAGCAGGGAGGTCAGCCTGCAAAGCAGGAGCATTGGGGAGGACAGAGTGTGGCACACAGCCTTCAGCTGGATGATAAATTGCCTCTTTATCTGCTGTTGTCCAGGGAGAGCCAGAACAAGCCACTGAAAGAGGTGTTTCACACCAGGTAGCAGGTTTTGGAATTAGACCAAAAATCACACATTTCAGTCTAGAAATTTGTTTAAGTGTGCTTTGTCTTTGTGCCATCTCTGCTCGGCCTCTCCCTGGAGACAGGCGATCCCAGAATCTCAGTGCCAGCTTTGGGGCTGCCTCCCTGCTGCAGTGGAGGGTGGAAATAAGATGAGCTTCCACCCCAAACCACCCTGTGGTTCCATCATCCTGTGATCTCTGCTTTCACAGTCCTGCCCCTGATATTGCTGGGGCCAGCCAGAGCTGCCTGTGGAAAATGGGTTTTTCCCCAGCTCCTGCTTTCAAGGAAGGGACACAGTTTTCTGTTGGCAGCAGTGGTGGGTGGCCAGGCAGGTTCTGACCAGTCTGTGATGTCCGTGAGGACAAAGTAAAACACTTTAAAACGTGGCCAAGACTCTTGCATTCCAGACCCAGTGTTTTTGGGAAATGTGAGTCTCCCGAGCTACCTCGGGTACAGCAGTTGAGGAAAACAGGATTTATAAAGTGAATGTAACTGAGTGTTTCCCAGGAAAATGGGAGGAAGGAGAGCAAAGCCCCCAGAGTCATCCAGTCCAGGTATGTTCAGGCAGGGAGTGAGGGCTCCAGGCTGCCACTGTCCCTCTCCCTGCTCCAAATAAGTTCTAGGCACCTCTACACGAGTGAAGCAAATCTGGTAGACTTTGGTACAAACCACCTGTGAGGCTGCATTTCCCAGAGGGAAACAGCAGCTCTTCCACAAGAGCAGTACCTGTTCTGTGTGCCTGCTTCACTGAGCCCACTGTGGATGTTTAGGAGTGTGGGTAGCTCATTTTTATTTCCTGGGGACACCAAATGCATGGAATGTGCACATGGGGGAATGTTTGTGGTGCACATGGGGGAGTGTCTGTGGTCTCTTGCACTGGGTAGTCCTCAGCCTTCCTGCTGGCCCACGTGCTAAGTGCTGCTGCACTCAGGTAAGGAGATAATGATCACATCATTAAGACACCACTAAGGCTGGCATTACTTGTTAGGTCAACATATCGATCTTGACATTACGCTGCAAGATTTTTTTTTAGATAATGCCTGTCCGTCCTGCCTCTTGCTCCAGGAGGAGGAAAAAAGAGGGAGAGAGAGGAAATGCAAAACTGAAAGTGTCTTGACACAGATCTTTTGCCCCAGAATAAAAACACTTTGCTCCTTAAAAGGTTTGTTGTGCTGTGGAGACTCCAGCCTTGTTGCTGCTGATGGGATTACTGGCAGATTTCCTTTAAGTCCATGGAAATCCTGAGGTGGGCTCTGGGCAGATGACTTGGGCATTCTAAAAAAAGAACCTAAAGAACCTTCTTTAGCCTCTGTGCTTGGGTGCCCAGTGCCTTGCTGGAGGCAGATGGCTTGGGGGGAGGCTGAGCTGACCTGCCCTGGGGTTTGGCCCCAGTTCCCCATGACCATCCACCAGTAAATGTCCCCTCAGTTCACCCTCCAGATAGCCTCCCTGTGATGGTACAGCTTTCCTTTCCAGCTCAGTAGATATTTGCATTGTACCCATCCTGTGAGCATATTAGAAATCTTGGAAATGCCTTTCCTGTCTCCCTGCAGGATAAAACACCTCTCACTTTTTAATAAATTCTTGTCTTGTTATCTTTTCTGTATTGAAGCTGTCCAAGCCGGTTTTTCTCATTTCATTGGGCTCTCTATATTGTGCTACTTAAAGGCAATTTTTAAAAATAGCAGCAATTTTACTTTATATATGTATGTGTGTGTGTGTTTGCTATCACTAAAGCTTTATTTGGTATTTTAATCTGGGCTTACTGACTGCACTTTTAAGGACTTATAAATCAAAAAGTGCTAGTTCCAAAAACGCATGATGTTTTTTAGTCCCTGACTTGCAGAGAAGCAGCACTTACACCAGTGCTGAGCTGGTTCACTATCCCTCTAAATATATTTCATTAAGAACAGTCCATATGGTGTGTTAGGGAGAAGGGGAGTGCAGAGCAGAACCTGTGTCTGCCAAAGAAACTGTTTTGATCTAATGTTGAGCATGGTACAACTTTGGGGGGGGAAAAAATAAACATTGTCAGATGGGTCCTGCCAAATTTCATGATTTATCAAGAGCTTCAGGCTGTTCAGTGGAATTTTTTTTTTCTTCTGAATACTCCAGTTTCTGGAGTCTTGTGATTTACACAAGATTGTTCATTTTCGTTTTTTAAGCTTGTTGTAGGAAACACCCTCAAAACATGGAACCCGGAACTGCAGTGTCAGCAGGTTAATGAATACTTTGCTGTATTATATTGAAGATCTGGTGGGTTTTTAATGCCTCTTGTGATTTCAAAGTGGTGAGCTGTGGAACTTCGGAGTTTGTGTGAAAGAGGAACTGGGAGAAGGTGACTTTTTCGGGGTGTTTGGTGTATGGTATCTTCCAAGGTAAATCCATCAGACTTGTTCTCCCATTCCCTTGGGGCTTCACTGTTTTCACATGCTGCTTCTGAGCTCCCAGTACACCACTGGGTGAGCTTTGAGCTTACTGCACCGAAGTAAATTTTACAGAAATGGGATGGGGGGATTGCAGTAGAAAATGAGCAGAGGATGAAGATGAGGAGGAGGCCAAAGGGCTGCTGTACTTCAGCTAACAGCAAGGTTGAAATCTGGCTGCTCCAGCCTGCTGTGGATCTGGGTGTGAGATCAGCGCTGTGGCCTTACTTATGGTAGGAGATAAATCTAATTTCTAGTGCACTTAAAACTGGGTTAGCAAAAGCACAAGCAAAATACTGTAGAGAACATTTGCCTCAGCCTTGTCGGGTGCGACAGAGCTTCCACTTTCCCTTAAATCCATTTCCCAGCTTGCAGCCACCACTTGGAAATGCCCAATTATAAATTTGTGAGTCTTTTCATTGCTTGTTTCCAGGTTATTTTTCTTTCTTTCCTTTTCTTTCCCTCCTTTTTTTTTCCCTTTGCCTATTTTAAGCCTTGGCTCCAAAATGAACGCTCTGCTTCCCACAGTCCTTCATCACGCAATGTTTTCAGCAGACACTCAAGAATTAAACATGTACAATTTCCATAATACTGATTATCCCTGTTTAAGTGCTATTTTAGAGGGTATTAATTTCTGTTGCAGTAGCAGCCGCAGCACTTAGCACCAGCAGCCCGGTTTTCCCTCTGTGCCTTAGGCTGGAGTTTGGCATGAGCTGGGATTTGGCTGGAATTGCTCCCCACTGCTTTTAGCCCCTGTTTTAGTGGGAAGGGAGGGAGGCAGAGCCGTCCTGGTGAGGAGCTGGTGCTGGACTGGAGGAAGGCTGCCTCTGTCACTTCTGATATTTTCAGATTTTTGTATGCAGAAACACAAAGCACAATTAGAATACAGTTATATATCCTCATCGTTATTAAAGCTTGGATTAACATGACATAAAGTTTTGTCTGGGGAGCCTTTTGCTATGGCTCAGGGAGCATTTTTGTGTGACAGTAATAGGCTACAGTTAATATACTTGAATGATACCAGAATCTGTGTAATAAGACAGAACAAAGGGGGTTTATTTGAAGCTGAATTACAAAGGTGGAATTATCATTGTGAACAATCCACCAAGATCGCAGCTTAATTATTGTATCTGGCGTTATTTCTGTGAAATAATGCGGAGTCAGGGAAGCAAAGTTAAAAAATATCTCTCGAATCTTGGAAGGACATCATGTCAGTCAGGGGGGATTGATGTGTGGACCTGTCACCTCATTCTTAACACCCAAATCCTCTCTTTGCCCGTTTTTGCCGTTTGTTTGATTTACCGAGCCTGTTTGCCGTGATTCAAGAGGCTCTTGTCACGTTTCTAGGAGAGATTCATCACTGGGACATAATCCATTCAAATAGCTTTTGGGCAGGAAATAAAAAGTGTTTGAAGCCAAGAGGTTTCAAACAAACCGTTCAAAGGCAGCTGCTGGGCCCTGCGGAGAGGGAGGAGGGAGGGCAGGATTGTTCTCCAGGGCCTAGGGAGAAAAAGGAGTGAAAAGGTGGGAGCTTCCCTCGGGAACAGTCTGGGGGAGGCAGAATCTGGGACTGGGGAGTCTGGAGTAGACAGGAGAAAAGGCACACGTCCCCTGCATGTGGCCACCACAGGCTCAGCACACATGGAAATGGCACCTTTGGAAAACCCTGGGCCATTTTCACGTGTAAAGCGTTATTCAACCATCTTGTGTTTGTACGGACAGCTCTCCCTCTCTGCCTGTGCCTTGAGTCCTCGTTACACAGATAATAAGAGTGGGGGAGTAGGATTCTTTTTTAAATTTTCATTTATAAACTAAAGAAAATTGCTTCTTTCTCACAGAAAGCACTTCGGTGATGTCAGGAGAGGGAGGTTGAATTGACTTCAACAACAAAAAAAAGCCCTCTCAGAACAGAAACCCTTGTTTTTCCTTCAGCAGGCTTTAAAAGAGGAATACTGTGGTTCCAGGATCCCAGCTTCGGTGATTACCCTGTAATCCCCATGCCGTCCAGGGGTAATTAAAAATTGCAGCTGAACCTTGCTTTTGGATGCCTGGGTGAGACTCTGTCAGGCTGATGAGATTTGGCGTTGTTGACACGTGTAAAAACTCAATTTACCCAGCAGTACCCGTGGTTCCTGGGCGTTCAGCCCCTCTCCAAAGCGGCTGACCCCGGGCAGAGCGGGACGCACACACCTCCGAGGGCAGGGCCAGAGGAGCTGTGCCCAGCACAGCAGCACCACTAATTGCTTTCTTTTTAATATTATATTCAGCCTTAATAGCCTGCTCTCCTGGAGGATTGCCTTTCCCAGCATTTATTACGGCTCGCTTCAGAGCCTGACCGGAGTGTGGGAAGGGGTGGAGCTGCAGGGAAGAGAATCAAGGTGGTGCATTAAAATCCCATGCTGGCAGCCCAAACTGGTGCTCCTGTGTGAGTGCTCAGG
Source organism: Taeniopygia guttata (assembly GCF_048771995.1). Classification (NCBI taxonomy): domain Eukaryota; kingdom Metazoa; phylum Chordata; class Aves; order Passeriformes; family Estrildidae; genus Taeniopygia; species Taeniopygia guttata. The sequence goes on from NC_133044.1 coordinate 962,428, forward strand.
TGGAAGGGCCAGGCTGCAGCGTGTCCCGAGGCTCTGAGTGATGGCAGTGGCATTTCATGTCCCCTACTCCCCATTCTGCAAACCGGGGCTGCGGTGGAGATTGCAGCCACAGGTGACATAATGATGATTTCTGCCCTGAGCAGGCTTAAGAGAATCATTCCCTCAAGTGCTTAGGGCCCCTGCCCTCTCATCAGGACTAACTGGAGAATTTTAAGAGGTAAAAAAAGAGTCCAAAGCCCTGAGCAGCAGAAATCAGAGCAAGTGCTTCGTGTTGGTTATTTCTCCTCTCAAACTTGTGTGGGTGGTGCAGGGATGTGCTGGGGCGCTGAGCTCAGAAAAATCCACGTCCCAAGCTCTGGGTGTTGCATAGCTCTGGTCTGTCCAAGCAGGTTCTGAAAGCAAAGCCAGGGACTTGTCTTCTCCTGTTCTTATCATTAATTTGTGGCAGTGGGAAAATCACTTGTGCTTCCTGTGTGTGGGCGCGGGGAGCTGCTGGAGCGAGCGGCCTCTCTGTGTGGGGGGACTCTGCTCCAGCAGCCTGAAAGTCATTTTTAAGAAGTGCTGTATCATCAGTGTAATGAGTTTGGTGAGAGTTCAGGTCTCTGAGCACTCACCCTGTCAGCAGCTGCGCAGGGGAGGGGATTTGGGGTGTTCTGCACAGGCAGAGCTGCTCCGGCCCCCATCCTCCACTGCTGCAAAGCCAGGGTTGGAGGGTGGGCTTGGACCCCCAGGCCAAAAAAATGGCACCTGGAGGGCAGCATCATCAACACTTGTCACAGCAAGGGTCTGGTTTGCAAATAGTTTTTCCATAAATTAAAAAAAACCCTAAATGTAGTGAGATAAACTGTGTTTGATTTGGGGTGGAAAAACAAGGGAGGACAGTTCTGTTTAGAACAAACAGCCCTGGAAGAATATTCCTTAATATGCAAGTCAGTATATGAAAAGAACAATGAAAGGAAAAAGGATCCAGCAGGAAATAAAATGAAACTTTTTTTCATTACCGTCAAAGAGAACTTAGATGAGTTTTCCTTTGCTAATAAACTGAAGTTTGATTCTGCAGCTGAGCCTTCAGCTGGAGCTGGCTGTGGCAATTGTTCATCCTTTTTTTTTTTCAAATCTGGGCAATAAAAAAGCCCTTCATGCATCAGGAAGTCCCGTAATGCAATCCTTGTCTTATCTTCACACTTATTCAGCAGGTATTTACGGAAGGGCAGCAGGAAGCTCTTTAAACCCGATCCTGCTACTTTGCTCAGGATGTCTCTTAATCAGATCCGTGTCCCTGAGTCTGGCCTGCCCTGGGACTGTGCTGCACAGGCATCTGTGAAAACACCCCGGCTTTCTTGTGAATAGAGTTTTTCTCGGTATTTTCAGTGGCAGGGAATGCTCTGAGCTGGGTTTCTGTGTGTGGCTTCAGGGCACTCAGTGAAAGCCCACAGGTTATTCATGGAATCCCAGGATGGTCTGAGTGGGGAAGGACATTAAAGCCCATCCAGTGCCACCCCTGTTGTGGGCAGGGACACCTTCCACTGTCCCAGGCTGCTCCAAGCCCAGACCAGCCTGGCCTTGGGCACTGCCAGGGATGGGGGAATTTATCCCTCAGGGGGATGAATTTCTACCTGATATCCCATCTAAACCTACTGTGACCATCTTGGTGGCTGCTCTGGACTAGAGTGCTGTGGCTGCAGCAAAGGCAGGAGAGGGGCTGGTGCTGAAGTGGTGCTGGGATGAGGTGAAATGGCAGTGTCCCTCTTGCTGCAGCCAGGAGGGAGGACCCGTGTTCAGATGTGGTTTTCCAGGCAGTGGTGCTGGTAAAGCCCATCAGGAGAGGAGGTTGGGCTCCTCTGGCTGGGGCTGGAGCAGCCCCGGCACTTCCAGAACCAGCTCCAGCCAGGCCCGGTGGGCAGCGCCTCCGAATATTGTTTGGAAAAGAAAACAGATTGCAACTTTGCAGCTCTAATATGCAAACGAGCACTGTGAAGGGAGGAAGAATTATTTCTGCTGACGGTGCCTAATGTTCCGTGAAAGTAAAATCACCAAGGCCTCGCACCTGGCTGGCTGGAATGCTGAAGGAGCAATGTTCCAGGCGCTGCCAGAGGGGAGGAGAGGGGTCCTCCCTGCCCCACAGCACCCCTGGGCCCTTACCTGGATGGGCCCACCTGGCCTGGGAGCACCTGAGGGAGTAAAGGAGCTGAGCTCCTTTGAGCTTCGGTGCTGGTGACTCTTGCGAAATTTGATCTGTTGAAGCTTCAGCTGAGTGATGCGTTTGCATGGAGCTCTCAGCCTCTGCTTTCCAAAGAGCAGAGGTTCTCCAGCCTTTCAGCATCACAAGCTTAAACCTGTGAAACCCAGCAGCTGCCATGTGAGCCCCAAAAGAATAGTTACAATTACTGTGCGTGCATTTAAAAAGTACCCCTTGTGTGGCTTTGCCTCGGGTTTTTATTTGGTGGTGGCTCATTCAGGCAGGTGGGGAGGGCACACAGAGCAGGATGATGGAGCTCGGGTTCTTCATTCAGTTGTGGATCCCACAAGAAAACACTTGCCAGAAGCTGTTCTGTTGTTGGGGAGGTTTGCAGAAAATAATGCACAGTCTGTGCACTGTGTGCAGGGAGATGGGGGCTCAGCAAACAGCTGGAGAAGGATGAGTGTGGGAGGGGATCCCCTGATGCCAGCAGAGAACCGAAGGCAGAGTTCCAGGATGCTGCTTGGCTCTGGGGCCACGTGCGCGTCACTAAAACGCCTGTAACTCAATTTCCCTTCTAGTCCCACCCTCTTCCTTGTCTGTTGGATGAGTAAAACACAAGGATGTTTTGAGGCAGGGTGAATTAAGTGTTTGTAAGGGAGCCTGGATCCTCTCCAGCAGATGTTTGGAACAGGATTCTGTTCTTGCCTCTCTGGGGAAGGGCAGTAGCGGGAGCTCCATGATTTAACCCCAGTTTCAGACTGGATGACTGGTTTTAGCTGCTGTGGCACCTCTGCCTGTGGCCAGGTCAGTGTGTGTGTGTTACACTGATGGGTACAAAAAGTGTCATCGTAGGAGCCCTTGATTTGCTTATATGACATGTGCCATCTGTGTCACCATCCAGAGCTGTTGCAGGCTTGTAGGAAGTCCTGGATGGTGGCACTCTGGGACGTGCTGCTGTCCCCAGAGACACTGAGGCCGTGAGCCTTTGGGCAGTGCCACATCCCTGCCCGTTCTCAGCAGGACACTGCTGTTCTGCAGTGGGGCTGAAGTCTGTGATGCAGTTCTCCATCGGTGGAGGGCTCTAACAGTGCCTGGCGGGCTGTTCACCCCGTCCTTGGGGGTTTGTGTGTCTCCAGAGACCTCGAGGAGCTGAGTCTCAGGTGCTTGCTGCAGGGTGCTCGAGTTTCCCTCGGGTCCCAGAGCACTGGACTGCAGCTGGACACTGGTTCCCTGCAGCGCTGCTGGCCTGGGAGAAGGGCAGGGGGACAGGGATGTCCCTGCGCTCTCTGGGCTGGCCCTGCCCCTCTTAATCCCTTTCAGAAATGCAGCACTGGAACCTATTTTCCCGTCAAGCTGAGGGGGCCCAGGGGAGAGCTGGCTGTGCTGCGGGCAGGGATGTTCTGGACAGTTAGACCTGGCTGAGGGACTCACTGCAGTCACCCCTGCCCAGGCTGGGCTCTGAGAGGCAGCTCTCCTGTTCCCTGAGAGCACTGCCAGCAAAGCCTGCCCTGGCTGGGAGAGGGGAGCTCTGCCTCTCTGTATTGTCTTCAGCTGGATTTCCATGGGGGAACACATCCCTGAATATCTGGGGCTGTACCTGGAGATGAGGGACACCTCCTTGCAGAGGAGCTGCCTGTGTCCAAGGGAGGGATGAGCTGCCTCCCAGGCTGCTTTGGTCTGTGTTCCCTTTTCATGCAGGGACCCCAGTGTCCTCCCCTTTGGAGAAATGTCCCCGGGAGTTTATCCACTCCCAACCATTCTGCTGCTGGAGAGGTTACTACCTTATACCACTGGCCTGCCTTCTTTCTCTTCCTTTTCTCACCACCTTCTCTGCTGCAGCCCCAGAGGCTGAGGAAAGAGCTGCTTTTATGTTTCTGAGTTGTTCATCGGTTTGGTGGGGTTTTCTGCCAGAACCTGCATCCCCGTTGTTAGCTAACAGGTGCTGGAAGTCTGGGGGGCACAAGGGAAGCTCTCAGTCAAGACAGCAGGTAAAGGAACACTCCAAGAGTCCTCACATAGTTTACAACTTGATGGGAGCTTTGCTTTCATCAATACTCCCTGTTATTAATGCCAGAGAAGGAATTAATGAGAAATCGTCTAAGAAGTCATGTTTAATTTGTCCTGCTGTGGAAAGCTGTTTTTTCTGGAGAGCATTAGTCATTCTTACATCCCCCTTGGTAGAGTAAGCGTTGAGTAACGTGCTCGTGTTTTGCAGGAGCATTTTGAGGTCCAGCAGTAGCCACAGTGTATTTTGGCAAGCCTTGGGGATGCTCTTTGCCATGTCACGGCTGGTGAGCAAGCCCTGAGATTAACGTGATTGAATGACTGTTTTAATTTCAGCCCTGATGGAGCAAAATTAGTTACAATGATATGTGTGTGTTGAATAAAATTGTAGTTTTATTAGCTATAATTGCTGAAGAAGACTTTTTAAAGCCTTGACTGCTGGGGGGAAGAATTGCTAGCACTGGAATTTGTGCTTGCACAGTGTGGCATTGATTGTTACCGCGACGCGCCATCCGTCAGCCCGCGCCTGGGACGGGGTCACCAGGACAGCGCAGAGGGCTCAGCCAGGGACACCAGGCTGTGCCCAGCCCAGGGGGCACAGCCCACATCACACCCTCTGCAGGGAGCCGGGGCTGCCTCGGGCAGCTGGAGCAGCACTCCCAGCCGGGAGATCCTGGGGCGCAGGATGGTCCCTGGCAGGATGGGCTCAGCCTGGTGGGTGCTGGCAGAGGGACCAGCCACGCTCTGGTGTGAAGAGTGTCCCATCCACGCTGGGACACTGCTGAAGGAACCTGGGTGATGATCAGGGGGGCTTGGGGGAGCCCTTGGGCAGGAGACAGAGCCTTGTTGGGAGGAGGGAGCTGTGTGTGACAGAAAGAGGGGGGATAATTTGTTTCTTTGTTTAATTCTGTTGTAATCAAGCCCAGAGGCCTGGTGTGGGGGGAGCCATTTCAAATTGTCTGCCATGCAATAGGCATTTGTCTTAATTTATGTGGGGGGAGGTTGTAAATCTGTAGGAGTGCGTTGGATTTCACATGCGCATTTAAAATAACAGCACCTGACAGTTCACTGGCAGCTAAGAGGTTTTTCTGCTTCAGAAAACAAAATATTGGAGGAGTTGTGTGGTGTGGATAAATAATTTGAGGAATTAGACCAGAATATCCAGCACACTTTTCTTGGAAGAGCAGAAGAGGTGATAGCCCTGTAAAGTTCACGAGTCGGGGATGGAGGGAGGAGAGGCACAATGGAATTGTGTGGAGCTGAAAACTGTCCTTCAGTAATTCCTTCCCTCCCCAGACCCAGCTGGAATTGCCACCGTGATCCCTTCCAGGTGTAAATCCATTTGTCTGCCCTAATTCTTCTTTACCTTGAAGGGATGGAGAACATGGTGCCAGATCTGCTTGGGAGTGTGGAAAACAACCCCTCCAGCCCAGGGGCACTTTTGGGGAGCACAGGAACCCCTCAACCTGCTCTGGATGTGTTGGACACTCAGGGTTTGGATCAGGAAAAGCCTTTCTGGGCTGGATGAGGAGGCACAGAGGCTGCTGAGTGCCCCTTCAGTGTCATTATGGTGGTTTCATTGTGGAAGTTTTACTCGGTGAGTGAACTTGACTCAAATGGAAGAACCAGGGCATGGAGGTGTGCAGTGGTGGGTGTTGCTCCTGTGCACACAGGCACCTTGTACAGGAAGGTTGGCTTCACAAGGAGGGTCCACGGGCATCTCTTGGGTCTGTGTCTGTGCTGGCATTGTGTGGTTGGAGAGATACAGGATGACACTTAAGTTTTCCATTAAAAAAATCGTTTGGTCCTTCCACTTTCAGTGGTAGCACAGTGCTCCAGTTTCTGCAGCAGCACCCTGCAGATTCTTCTGGAACCACTGCTGGCTTTTGGAGGGCACTGAGCCTGTTGGTTACAGTGTGAGTGACTTGGGGCTGTGCTGGGTCTGATCAGCTCCTGCTGCCTTGAGGAAAAGAGGAGTTGAAAATCCCAAAGAGGAAAGTAGGAGGAATGGTTGGAGAATACTGTGTGTTCTTGTGCTGGGCTAGATCACTTGCATTAAATTCAGAGACTTTCTGAGTACAATTAATAGTCATTTTATTTAGGTCACCCTGGTTTTGTTGCTTTAAATGTATGCCTCCATTAAAGTGGAAGAAAATCAAATACATTTATCTCCGTGGAGCCTTTTGTGAACTGGTTGGGCATATTTTAAATAACCCTGGGAACTGTTAGGATTATTAAAGCCTTTGGCTCCTCCAGGTTTTTTTTCTTTCCTCCTATTCTCCCCTATTCCTCCTTGCAGGCAGTGAGTAATGAAGTGGTAGAGCCCTTCCTTTTCTCAGAGCCCCAAGTGGATTGGAAAAAAAAAGAAGTTAAATAAACTGAAGCCCATTAGTTAGTCTTTATGTAAGAAACTGGGTCTGCATTGGCTGTATGGATGGGCTGTGCTGGGACAGAGGAGTCTGGGGGCCTCAAGTGTCCATTTGTAACCAGCGTTCAGTGGCAATTCTTTGTTTTCTTCTTTTATTTTAGTTACCCTGAGTCCTGAGACTGTTCATTTTGTAACTCTCACTTGGTGCTGAGAATGAATCCACATTAATCAGCTCCTTTAAGCCTCTATACTCCATCTGAGGAGGTTGGGGTGTGGGTTTCCTGCTGGTGTCCGTGCCCTGGGGAGACGCGGTCTCCGTCCTGTGCTGGGGCATCCAGGCCTTGCCTGGGGGCTGGGCTCTGGCCAGGCCTTGCAGGTGGCAATTCCATCTTCCAGTCCTGCTTCTAACCCTGGAAAAACCTTCCTTGCCTCTTGTATGCAAAGTGTGAGCTGTGTGTTATGAGCTGAGACCTGGAAAAGTTGGGGTTGAGCATCTTTAAACGCTGGGCGAGCAAGGGGCTGGAGGAGGGGGTTAACTTGGGCAGTCACAGCCCCTGGATGTACTTGAGTTTCTGCTGTGGGTTGGGTTTTTTTCCCTTCCCCTGGAATAGGGATCAGTTTGCTTACTGCAGGGTTTACTGCCGGTTACCTTGACTGTGTCCCTTATTTCTCCTTGATGAAAACTTGAACAAGCCGCTTGTGTTTGCTTCACAGAGAACCGTGAGAAACGGGCTGTGTGTGTGAGACACTGTGGTTTGCTCATTCTATTCAGCCCTTTGTATATTCAAATTCTTCTAGTTTGAGTTCTTGCTGTTCTGCCAGATTTCCATACCATTGATGGGTTTTTGCATTAATAAGTTTCTCTCCCCCCTCCCTCCCATACCCTTGCCACCTTTTTGCAACTGGTGAAAAGTTTTTCTGAGCGTGCTGCCCTCTCCATATTGATTTTCTTCTCCTGCTTGTCTCACCAGCTCTTAGATGTTTTATTTTGCAAAGCGTTAATAGAATTTTCCTTTTGCCACTGCACTTTATCTATTCAGGAGGTTTCAAGAAGTCTCATTGTGTCACTGGACTATGGAGGAAAGAGGCTATTCTTCTGCTACAATGGCTGCCCTAAAAAATAACGCGGGGTGGGGTAAGCACAGAAAGGGCAGAGACGGAGATAAAATGTTCTGACCTTAGGAAAGAGAAAAGATAACCAATTAGACATTGTTGAAAGGGCACCAGCTGGCTCAAAGAACACCCCACTGATAATTTTTTCTTCAAGGCATACTTGGGCCACGTCTGAACTCAGCTGCAGAGACGCTCCCCCCGTGCAGGTTTCATATGTGGACTGTCAGGGCTGACCCTTTTCCAGGGAGCTGCTGCTGGGCTCTGATCCCAGCAGTGGGGATGTAGGAGGGGGGCAGTGCCTGCTCCAGGGTGCCTGTGCTCCTCGGGGCCCCAGGAAACCTCCCTCCTGGATTAGCCCTGCAGCCTGTGCTTGTTACTGCTAATAGGGATTTATTTGCATAAAAAAGATCCCTGCCAAGATCATCATTCCAGCTTGGTACACATGGCACAAAGCCCTGTTTGCCCAGGGGATGGGGTTGTATTGGACAGGTGGGAGAAGGGAAGGGGACTGCAGAGCCCAGTGTGAGCAGGGGCTGCACCCAGAGCCCCTCAGCCCTGCAGCGCTGGCTCTGGTGCCAGCCCAGCCCCTCCTCTGCCCTGGCAGCCCCTGGAGGAGCACAGGGAGGCTGCACAGGAGGTTCTGCTGCTGCCAGCACAGGCTGAGACATGGCCATGCTGGAGCATCTCTCCCTTTCTGGAGTCCCAGTAATGTCCTTGCAGGAGCAGGTGTCATTTTGGCAGGACAGTGTGGGCCCAGCCTGGAGAGCCTGCACTCAGCTGTGCTCCTGTGCATCCAGGAGCTTCAGGGCTCTGGGATGGGGCTGCAGGGAGAAAAGTTCCATATTAAACCTTTAGCAGCAGGGCTTGAGTGGGGACAGAGGATGGCACCGGGAGCTGCGATGCCCCAGGAAACAGCAGCAGGTGCAATGTGTAATTTTTGGTCCTAGTGAGGCCAGGACCTGTGAGAATGAAAAATAAAGATTACTGAGCAAACATAACCCTGGAGCAGAGATAAGCAGCGTGCAGGGTGAAGGGCAGCCTGGTCCTTATCTGCCTCCTGGTATTGCTCATCCTGGTGAGTTTTCCCCCTTGGAGGGAGGACAGACAGCAGGACAGGCTCCGTGCTTAATGCAGTTTGGGTTTTTCAGTGCATCAGCGTCTTTAGGTCTCAGTCAAGATGCGTATCAGGAGACCTGCAGTTCTGCACCCTCTCAGGCCATTGCTAGCACTTTCTGCAAACCATTTGGACTAAAAAAGAACTTAAACAGAGACAGGTTTTCAGATGAATTTCAGGCATCACGTAAGGTTTTGCTGCACTATATTTTTTTACAATCTCCTGGAACTTATTACAGTCCTTCAGAACCTCAGGGAGGTTCAACTTGTGTTTTCACCACCTCCCCAAACACTTTCTCCCCAGCCAAGGCTGAGAAATTTTTCACAGACATAGGCTGGATGTCTGTCTGTTGCCTAAGAGGACATTTGGGAGGACAGGAGGACCCTTTAGTGGCACTGTGTGAGATGAGGAGAGCATGTAACTGCATTGTAAATCACTTAGGTAAAATAAATGATTTATAGAAAGCCAGAGTACAAGCCCAAGGAAGTATAGAAAAACTGATGGTGGGGAAAAAAAATCAAAAAACTTCAAACAAACAAATAAAAAAATCCCAAAGCGACACCGCAGAAAAGCAGTGGAGTCCTTTAGAGGACTAAACCTTTTCTTTAAAGTTCTTCCTTCCTGCAACACCTTCTGTAACTCAGTGTTACAGGTTTTCATCATCCCTGAATTTACAACAGGGAGTTGCAAGTCTGTAATTTCATCTCAGAGCTTGCCCAGGCCGTGTCCAGTGGCACATGGGCCCCGCCTGCCCCTCTCCTGCAGCCTCAGAACAGCAGCTCAAGGTGTGATGATGCTGGGGGATCAACCCCAGCACAACATCCCTGTGCAATAAGTGCAAAATTTTAGGTGTGGCTGCACAGATTAAATGGAGGTGGAATAAATCATGCAAATCCTAATGGAAGTTGAAAGCAATTTGGTTGCACTTCAATAGGTTTCATCAGTCATCTCTCTTCTGAAGTGGAAATGCCGAGCCTGATGCGAATTAAAGTTTCTCCCTCCTCCCTCTCCCCACTTTCCTCCAGCTTTTCAAAAGCCCTTTTGAAAACCTCTGAATACCTTTCTTGGCTGACCAGGTTTTACCCTGCTCATACCTCTTTTAACCTAATTCTCAACCAAGACAGTGACTCTAAATTTGGAGAAGTCATGGGCTGGATTTGCATCCCCACTCCCTCCCTTGGCCCTTCCTGCTCTCCCCAGAAAAGGGAGATGAGGCACGGCCAGGGATTGATGTGAAGTGGAAGAGCTGCTGAGATATTTGGCTCTTTAGGGCCAACACTTTCAGTGGTCACTTTTCTGCTTCAGGATCAGCTCTCAGCCAGGGCAGGGGGGAGGAAAGCAGCAGGTTTCCAAAAGGAGAAGCTGCCTCTGGCCAAACCCAAGGGGTTCTGCTGCATGCAGGCTGCTCTGCCCGTGTCCCCTCCCTGGTGTGTCCGAGTTGCCAGCTTGTGGTAAAGCACAACTCTCCCTCTTTGTCTTGCAGGTAGAGGATGCCATGCTAATGTTTGACAAGACGACCAACAGGCATAGAGGTAAGAGGGATTGGGAGCTCTGACCTCTCAGTGTGTGGCAGCTTCTGCATGGGGGAGCAAAAACCAGATCCAGCGAGATGAGCCAGTGGCTGAATCCATGGCACTGAGTCCTCTGTGCTGCAGCTGGCAGAGGAGGGGCTGGTTGGCACAGAATGCCCCATGCATCTGAATTTTCTTGTTAGCAGTGACTTTCCTGGCCAGTCTATTGACCAAAGTCAGGGATTGCAGTACCCTGGAAAGTTCAGCAGCAGCAGCAAAAGACTTGCTCGGGAAGATGAGGGTGTGTGAACAGCCAGTGCCCTTCCTTTTGTAACAGGGACCTGTTCAAAGCTCTTACTTAGGTTGAAAAGTTCAAGCCGTGACAACTTCCTTTTATATCCAGGGAATTTTCCACCCTTCTCCACGCAGTCACCCTTAAATGGGCCATAAATACTCCTCTCCATTCAGGATCTCAGCACGTTTTTTGTTGCATTTAAAAGCTGCCCCATGTGGAGCTTTGGTGCTGGGCACAAGGGCCCCAGGTGGTCTGGGGGCAAGGAGAGCTGGGGGGCTCTGGTCCCAGCAAGGCAAGTACTCAGCAGATTCAGCCTCTGACAAGGTGGAGGTGGCCTCTATTTGCTGAAATGTCCCAAATCCCGGGGCTGGGCTCCCAGCTGGCTGTGAGCTCTGTTCTGCCCAGCAAGCTCACCGTGGGCTCAGCTCGCTGTGCCTGCCCTGCCCAGGCTCTGCTGTGGGCAGGAGGCTCTGCAGGGCCGTGAGAGCAGAGCAGAGCAGAGCAGAGGTGTTGAGCCCTGGCTGTGCTTCCTGCAGGATTCTTGTCTGGTGCTGCCAAGGTGACCCTGCTCTGTCCTGCTCCGTGCTGCTGTAAGCACTTCCCCAGGCGGGCGGGCACAGCGAGTGTTGGTGTGGGTGCTCTGTGAGTGCTGAGCTCTGCTCTGGCAGCCCTGCTCCAGCGTTTCTGTGCTCTTTGGGGAGGCTGCAGCCGTGTGCCAGGGACCTGCAGCTTTGAGCCTGGGTAATGAGCCCCGCAGGATGCACTCCTTGTCCAAAAACATCTTTCCACTGACTTACCAGGAGTAAAGGTCTGCTGAAGATGAGGGCTGCAGGTCTGGGGGGCACCTGAGTTGCTATGAAGCCTTTTGGGTTTTCCACAAAGAGCTTTTTTCCCGCTATATGTGTTGAAGATGAGAGGCAACAGGTCATCCTTTTTTTTTCCCCCCCTGGGAATTCTGTGCATTTATTTCATTGGCTAATTCTTTTAATAGCTTGTTTTTCCTACATGCAAGCCATGACATTTTGCTCCACATTAGCATCCAAATGTAAGCTCCTGGATGAGATCTAAGTGGGGAGGAACTAGAAGCCCCTAAGGACCAAAAGCAGGCTCCAAATGCCACTGGGGGAGGTGATGTTACCCACAACCTCCCCTGTGCTCCAGAGTCAGACTCTGCACCCGGGTCTGTCACTCTGGGGACAGCTTGGGCTGGAGTCCCTCTCCTGGCAAAGAAAGGAGTTCTCTGGCACTCAGGAGATTCAGCTCTGTTTGGGAGGCTGTATCCCAGGGAACAGGCTTACCCATTGCTAGGTGAAGGGTAATGCTGCTTGTTTGCTGGGATTAGCCAAAATTCCTGTGAGCAGGGAAGCCTGGCCAGTGCTGAGGGGCTGCACAGCTGCCAGAGGACAGAGAGGGCTGAGCTCCAGGCTCTTGCCCTGCCAAGCACAGGTGGGAGGAAAAATCAAATACAAAAGACAGAGTAAGAGTCCTCTTCATCTTCACACTTGAATTTGTCCAGCCTTTTGTGCCATTTTTTCCTGTTCTGCACAGGTAGCTAGTGCTAATCAGCCTAATGAACTGGCTCAGGGCTCTGGTGATGAAGTGAGTTCTGCCGCCTTGGCCGCCGATAAAATCACCCCAGATTTTACAAATTGTGACACTCTTGATTGTGTTGGAAGCACGTTTAAAATGCAGTAGTGTGCAGCAACAGTGTTAATGGCAATTCTTAGAACCACTTGTGGGTTGCAATCTGTATCTTCAAATTAGCCACGGGAAAGAGAAATGGCAGATAAAATATCCACTGTGGTTTGCTGTCGTTAGTCTCTGCCTGGAATAATCATCGTGGGCACGGGAAGGGAAAAGGATTAAAATTCACTCCCTACTGCTAGAAGGTGAGATAAATTTCCTTGCAGGAAAATTGAGAGGGTTTGTTGACATAATTCTGGCACGTGTGTGTTGCTCCTGTGTGTGTATTTGGGGAGTGTGTAACTCACCTGCACCAGCCCTGCTTGGTGGAAATGTGGGATTGAAGCAGGCAGAGGAAGAGGGGTTTTCAAAACTGCTCACCCTGGCTGGAGAACCCCACCCAAAACAAAACTTCATGCCTGGCATGGAGCACTTAGTCTCTGTGGTGGACTTGATCTTGGAGGTCTTTTCCAACCTTAATGATTCTATAACCTTAAAAATGCCATCAGGCCAGTCATGCTGTGCCTCTGCAGGAGTATTTTAATGTCCAGCTATTTCTGGATGTTCTCTAAGGAAAATAAGACTCAGCTCTTGCATTTCATGCTGATCTGTTTAGCCATATTAAAGGCAGGCTACAAAATCTGTGTTTAATTGGAGTGGTTATTTTTTGGTGTACTGTAGGCAAGACAATCCCCAGAATCTCTGGGATGTCTCCTTCCAAGGGTTCCTGTGGTGTGACAGTGGGCACACAAAGAACCTGCACTTGATAAACAAATATCCCTGGGTCAGCTTGTTTAGGTGTCCTTTTGTTTTTTTGGAAAGAAAGTGCTGGTGATCCTCTGTTTCAGTACTATTGTATTCCTGCAGTCTTCTAAAAAACACACAGAAAAGTTCTCCCAAATTCTGGCAGATCACTTCTGTCACTTTCTTCACTGCTTAAAATTTCATAGAGCTGAAAATTACTGGGTCAATCTTGAAAGGATTCAGTAATTGGAAAGAAAGGGGGAAAAAAAGAGGGTGGTGTTATTTTGTTACCCTTGCAAAGTGCAGATAAAATCTGGAGTTCAGCATTAGTTATTGATCTTTGGGGGTGGAGGGAGCCTGGCAGGATGATGATGTCCTTCTAACTTCATTATGGAGAGGAGCTCCGGGAAGCATTTCGATGTGCTGGGGCGGGGGCCGTGCCCTTGGGCTGTGGAGAGGTTTTTTGTTGTTTCCAGCAAAGCTGAGCAGAAGCTCTGGACACAGCAGGCTGCACAGGGAGGAAGAGGAGGGAAGGGACAGTTGGATAATGGAGGGGTGCAGGAGTGGGCTGTCCTGAGCTGATCCCAGTGGGAGGTGGAGGTAAGCCAGGAGAGGGGGTGCAGGTTCCTTACCTCGGGGGATGCCCTTGGTCCCAGCCCCGCTGATCCCTGCCCAGCCTGTGCTTGTTCCGTGGGTGCCTGCAGCCTTCAGCCACTCCAGAAGCCGTCCAGGACCTGCATCACAGCAGCCCCGTGTCTTGGACTCACAAAAAGCCCAAGATTTTGAGTGAGTGAACCCCCCAAGCTGTAATTGCAGGTATTGAGTGTAATACTATATGTTTTTCAAAGCCGTCCAGCCCCCAGAGTTATTTTCACATCAATTAACCCTCTTGCACAGTTAGGGATGGCAGCGGAGAGAGGAGGGAAGTGACAACGTGTGATTTGGACTCCTTTAATCTCAAAACTAAACAAAATTAACACCAGGCAGGCTGTCTGCTGGGTACAGACACATCCTAGGTGTTAGGGGTTAAAACATCCCCTGGGACAGACGCTGACTGCAGCAGGGCTCTGCGGTCACTCGGGCTTTTGCAGCAGTTGCAGAGCTCTCCCTGCTCCCTGTGCTTGTCAGAAGGGTGCCCAGGGTGGCACCTCGGTGTGTCTGGGGCTGGAGGGTGGGTGAGCATCCCTTTGGCTCCCAGGCCTTGCAGGGGGGGGCACCAGGATGCTGCTGGTACCCTCGTGTGGCATCGTGTTCACTGCAGTGCCCAGGGCTGGGGGTTCATCTAAACCCACAGAGCTCAGGCTCTGTGCCCCCCATCCCACCAAAACCACAGCCCAGAGCACAGGGGCTCCCCCAGCCTTGCCACGGGCTCTGCTCTCAGGGAGGAAGGTGAGGATGGAGCTCTGTGTCTGTGCCGTGCCCATCCAGAGATTTCAGTGTGTGGAAGTAATCGTCCAGGTGGAAGCAGTTGGCATAATGGTTGTGATTCTTGGGAGAGTTGGGAGTGAAACTCTTAGAGAGGTATTGGCTGTGCCTTGGCGAAGGAGGAGGCTTTTCTGAGGAGAAAAATAGCCTTTTGTGTTCTGTCCGGCTGCCAGAACCTCAGTTCTGGAGCTGATCTCTGAAGTTATAATTGACATTTTTATAGATGAGATATAAATATAATTAAGTCACTGCAATTATTTGTTTATCGCCATCTCCCTCAAGTCAAGCAAGGTCATGTGCATTTAAAAATACATCCCCAGGCAGTTTTGAGAAAAGAGTAGTTAAAATATATAGAAATAATTGCCTAATTTGGTCATTTTGAGTGTAGCTTTTCTTGGCAGCATCCTGGCACCAAAGATCCTTAGAAGTGCTTGGAGGGAGCCTTCCCTCAGCTCACAGACTGTGCTTTTTAGGAGGACAGGGCTGAGGGAGCTGCTCCAGCAGGTTTGACCCACAGATTTGGGGAAAGCATCCGTAGGCACGGTGACAATGCTTTTTTAAAACATAAAGTGCTTTAAGGGCTTTGGATGAAAAGTGTGACATAAGCTATAAATGGAGGCAGTGTTATTGTTATTGCTTTCCGAGATGAGACGGGCTTTTATTCCCCTGTCAGCTGTATCACTTCACAAATGGGGCTCCAGAGAGTGCGGCTGTTCTGCAGGAAGCGCTGGCTCCACTCCGCTCCCTCCCCTGAAATCCATCCATCCCGGGCACCTGGGGCTGGCAGCGGAGAGATTTAACCCTTGCTGACAGAGCTGAGCAGTGTTTATCTTCTCCGGGGGATCAGGGGAGCAGTATCTGCACACAGGGGGTTTGGAGAGATTTTTAAGCAAATATTTGCTTCTAAACTTCACGTGAGGGCTGCGAGGATTCATTAGTTAATATTATTTACCATTTACACACCTATCAGTGAACACCATCAGTCACACCTGTCTGTTTGGATTGCAGCAGTGACATGTGCCACGTTAATATTTTATATGTGTGTGTTTTTAATATTACATTCCTGCTTATAAATATTCATTTCTTAAACACATTAACGGCTGCAACGCTGCAGAGCAGCGCTGACATCTCTGCTCCGTGTCACCAGTTCTCCTCCAGGCTGGGGGATCCAAAGTGAGAGCCAGCCTGAGGAGAGCTGCTCTGCTTCCAGGGCTGGGGGCCGCTCCCCAGTATTCCCCAGTATTCCCAGTTTGTCCCCCTTAGGCTGTGAGTGTCCCCCTGGGGCAGGGTGACGCTGCTCTGGGGCAGTGCCGAGCCTGTGCCTCGCCAGCTCTGCCCTGCTCTGCCCTGCTCCCACTTGGGTGTTAATAAACACAAAACAAAAAGGAAAAGCTGCCAATTCTTGGATCCATCTCCCTTGTCTTTTACTTTCCTGGCCGGTGCCTGTTGCTGCTGCGTGGGGGCACCTGATGTGAAGTGTAAAAGTGAACAGCCAGGCCAGTGTGAGCCCCATGGAGTCCGGCCCGGAATGGCAAATCTCCTGGCCACGCTCATCCAGGCGATTGTGGAACGCCTCGGGTGGTTACAGCCATCCTTCCCCCTTCTCACGCTGGTAATGCCACTGAGGCTTGCAATGATTGCCCAGCTCTGCACTGTCTGCAGATCTCACTGCTTGATTTTATACCTGTAATGAAAATTCCATCCCGGGGAGGAGAGGAGCGCGCAGCTGCCCTGGCTGGTGCACCAGGGAAGAAGAGATGTCTGCGGGGATTTGCTCTGAGGAACGGGGAGGCTCTGCTTACAGCAGCACCAGGAAGGGCTGGGCTCTGCAGGGTTCTTCAGGAAACATGAAGTGAGGGCTGTGCAAATGTTTCTGAAGTTTTCTAAATGGTGATCGTAGTTCTGTCACACTTGCAGGGGGAGAGCTCGTGTTAGAGAACCGCATGTCGTGTGCCCGGCTGAGGCTGCCTTGAGGAGTGAGCTCAGTTTGCCTTCTCACTGCCAGCCTGAGTGACAGAGAAACTAGCACAAATCCTGGCCATCTCTGAGCTGAGAGAAACCCGAAAAGCCATGAATAAGTTCTTGCTTATGAATCTGCCCAGCTGATGAAACCCAGCCCTTTTTGCTTCCTGAATGCAGGAGCCAAGTGATTAGCAGGGAGCGCTCTGAGCCTTGTGGGACTGTTTGGAAATGTTAATTGAGGAAAGGCCAGAAACGGGAGGGGAACAAAATGCAACATTTCCATAGACGGGCAGTCTGCATACAACAGGCAGAATTAAAATCAGCGTGGTGACCTTGAGAAAAGAGGCAGCTCCTCGCAGCGTGCCCAAAAATGTGATGTGGAATCAGGGAGAGACGCTGCCTCACTCGCTCCCTGGTGTGTTGGCTCCTTCTCCCCGTGGATCGCAGGGAGCAGACTGGGCAAAGCCTCTCCAACGTGCACTGGGGGAGCTTTTGTTTCTCACACACCTGTGCTTTCTGTTGGCTGGGTTTGATAATGAATCTTTGGAGCCCTTGCAGGGAGGGTGAGGAGGATGCTGCAGAAAAGGGGCTGCTCTGTCACCCCTCAGTGAGTAACCTCTGTCAGCTGTGCCCGGGCCCGGTGCTGCTGAAGCCTTTAGTTGTACAAGGTCATTGCCGTATGTAAAAGCCTCCTGGTGATCTGTTTAAACAGATAACACATCCCCTATCCCCTGAATCTTGAGATTCAGCACAAACAGAGGTTACACGGATAATGCTGGTAACAAAGCTTTTGCCCCTGAGCCTCTGTCAGAGCAGGCTCCAGCACTTGCTCTCCCATCCTCTCATCCCTGGTGTGGTTCTGCTTCTGGACATTTCAGTGTTGGGAATGTGGGGGGGATGCTGATCCAAGCTGTAGGTGCACCTGGGCAGGTACCTGAACATGTGCTCCAGTGTGTGATACTGCTCCCAGGGTTGTTTGTGCAAGGCAAAAGCTCCAAAGGAGGACTTGTCAGGGGGGTGGAAATGGAAGATTTCTTTAATTAGTTTGATTAAATGTCCTGGCATGGAGTGATTTTTGCTTATCCTGTATGTTTTTTTGTATATATAAGCTGAAGTAAGAACATCTGGCACTTTTTTCACTGGATCCGATAGAATAAGTTGAAAAACAGCTTCTTTCGGAAAACTGCAGGTCGGCACATTTGGGTTGTGGGTTTTATCTTTTTTAATTTATTGAGTGTTTTCTGGACCAGAAAACTACCTTCAGCCAGAGCAGTAATTCACAGATTGTTCCCCATTTTAAAACACCTTCCCAGTTCTGAGAGCTGAGTTCTGCACTGTGGGAGGAGATCAGGAGTGAGCAGATCCAGTGCCACCAACCCCCCAGTCTCCAGTGGGTGACTGCAGACCCTGTGCAGCTCTGGAATGGAGCTCCCCACGGTGAATCCCAGGTCAGGTGTGGCAGTGGGGAGGCTGGGCAGGGATCCAGGCCGGCTCCCTGGCTCACACTTTGGCCACAGAATCATCTCTCCACATTTACTCTCCCCGGGACCATGGCCAGCCCCAGTGCAAGTCAGGTGGGAGCTGAGGTTGACTTCAGTCACAGCAGTGCCCTGGTGAAATCTGCTCCTCCTTACCCCTTGCAGGAGTCACACATGAACACACGTGTGTTCCACACGTGTTCCACAGAGCACTGGAAATTAGGGCAGGATCCATAGGGAGAAGCCTGGCAGGAGAATTTGCTTCCTTCTGGCAACAAATATTCCCCTGTCAGCTCACAGGGAGTTCAGATGGGCTAAAATCACTTTAAGTCTTGGTGGGGGCTTGGCTTTTGCCATTTCTGTCCCTGTTCTAGCAGCCCTGTTCCTCCTCACCCTAAACCCAAACTGATAAAGAGATAAAAATACTTGCTTTCATGCTGCCTGGATGCAATTGCAGGAAAACAAAAAATCAGATTACAGAAGTGTGGCATTTGTTTCCCATTCTCCCACTCGTGGTGGTATCCCATGAGTTTTCCCCTGGCCCTTTGGCCTCATTCTGCTCCTTCCCTGGCAGGGCAGGAGCACAGAGCTTGTTCATAGCTGCCCCTGTGGCTCGGGGGGGTTTGGGAGCAGCAGGAGGGTGGTGGGAGCTGGAGATGGGCTGCAGACCTGCCTGGCTGCCCGGGGAAGGAGCAGCTGCACAGGGAAGATGGGAGCAGCTGTGGGTATGAAATTAGTCATTCTATGAAGAAATGGATTTGATAAATAATAAAACAGTGGTATTAACAACAGATGCTTTCCAGGTCAGATGACTTTGATAAAAGCACCCAACAGCCGTGGGTAATGGTATGAAAAATATGTATCTATATTTATAGATCTATTTATATGAAAAGGCATATAAATAAGTGTGTGTGTATATGCTCTCTGTAAATGTACCTGACATTTTATTTCTGGTTTAAAATGACAGTGGAAGTGTTGCTGCTCCCGTTCTTCACAGGCTTTTGAGATTTGTCAGGAAAAACTGAAATTTGATCAATTCTCTGAACCCAGAGCTCCCTCCCCTCCTCTCCACAGCACAGGCTCCATTTGTTTTTATATTCATACCTTTTCATTTTGATAACTGTTTTGATTTGTAAAATACTATGCCTTATACAATGCTTCCTTTATGATGATGTAGTGTGCTCTTCTTATCTTTCACCTTAAATCTTTGATAAGAGCATTTTAAAAATGAAATTGCTACCTGGCACCATTACACACTCCTGGCTGCCTGCCAGCAAAGTCGGAGCTGCTGGAGGAGAGAGGAGAGGAGAGGAGAGAGGCTCTGGAGGGGCTTCCCGAGGAGTGCAGGAGCTGGGCGGGATGGGGGAGGCTGAGGAAGGGGAGGAAGCACGGCAGGACCGACCCCTGCCCACCACAGCTTTGCAGGGTGGAGGATGCCAGGGTCAGTGCCAGCCCTGTTCCTGCCATGCCAGTGTCAGGCTGAACTTTGGCAGTGTGATGTTTTGTTTTTGGGAGTTTCCAGCACGTCCAGGTAATGGCAATGTTTTTGGATAACTGCTTGTGGTGCCACGGAATTGGATTTATCAGGGGAGGCATCAGCAGTGGGAATATCAGTAAATAGAACTGTCTGACGTGGCAGGTCATTTTTATTTTAATGTGGTAGATTTAATGAACTCTGGTTGTTATAATTCATGCAGTGGTGGAATGCATCCATCCCCTTCCTGATGACATTGGTTGCTGCTCTGTCCTTCGTTAGTGCCGTTATTAGGGCAGGAGAACTCTCTCCCTTGCATTCCCAAAGTGCCAGGGCTTGGCTGATAAATCGTTGCCTTTCACATTCAATACTATTAGCAATAAACATAGCCAAAAACTTCCCCGAGTAGTTCAGGCATTATAAATTATTATTGTTATTTGTGGAATCTCTAGGAGGGGTGTCTGCAGAGGCTGGCTGGGTGTTCCCCAGCTGCTGGCACTGGCTGTGGCCATTCCTGCCCCAAAACCCTTCTGGGACTTGGGGTTGGAGAGTGTCGGGGTCTGAGCCGAGAGCAGCCCCACATCTGCTGCCAGGTGATTTAACAGCATTTGTGTCCAGCCTAACCCAATCTATCTCACCTCGCTGAGAGGGAAAAAAAAATAATCCTGCATCAAAATTACTGCTTTTGGAACTGTCTTGTCTCTTTTGAGTAGGAACTGGAGACAACTAGACAAGCTTCAATGGAAGCGAATAAAGAAACGTTACTTTGTGAACACAATCTTCTGGTACCAGTCACTTCTCAACAGCCATTCAATCAAAATGCTAATGGCAAAGGCAACAAGGGAACGAGGTTATTGTAATCCTAATTGATAGGCTGCAGGGATGGGGTTTGATAAGTGCTGTTGAAGAGATGTTTTTGAAATATGATTCCCTTTAATTACAATGATACTAATAAAAACTGAACAAATGATTTAATGATAGTTTTCTAGGTAACAGCCCGAAGATTTTTGTTCCGGTTATTTTGGAAGTTTTTTTTTTTTTATTTTTTAAACCAGAAATTATGGAAATCACCTTAAAAATAAAGCCGTAGTGGCAGGTAGTGACTTTATCTCGACTTGCGTGGCTACTTTGCATCAGAATTAATACTGTCACATCTGAAGCTCTTGAATAAGAAATCCAGTTATTTATTTATACAATAGACTTTGCTGAAAGCCCACAGTTGAAGCCACATTGCATGTAGGAATGCATTTAATATCTAATGCTTATAATAATTAGGATCAATTATGCCAGCAAGGATTTGAAAATACATTTTGAGGGAGGGGCTGAAGGGGATTCACAGGGTTTTACAGCACATCAGGAGCAGGGGCTGGATGGTGTGAATGGAGATCACTGGCATTCAGTGACAGAAAGCTCCAAACTTTGCCAGGGCAGCAGCGTTTTCCGTGTCCCTGACGGGTGGGAGAGCTGTGCCAATGCTCCATGTTCTGTGGCTTGCATCTTGCCTCTGGAAATAGGAACACAAACAGGAAGGGGAGATCTGTCACTGACAGGCAGCCTCTGTCTCAGCTAATTTTTGATGATTTAATTGATAGCAAAACAAGTAATTTTTTCGGGGGTGTGTGTTTTGCTGTTGTTGGCGTGGGTAGGGGCTCCTGGGACGGGGAGGATGCTCTCTGCTGCCTTTCAATTTGTCAAGCTCTCTCTCAAAGATCTGCCAGAGAAGAAAGGGTAATTAATAGGCTTGAAGTCATTTCCGATGTGTCAGTATTTCTGCCTTGCTTCCAAGTGATAATGTTCGCTGGCTCGAGGCCTCCGGGGAGCCTTCCATCTTATTAACTTGTCTAGGAGAAACAGTGAGTGGGGACAGCTTGGGCCAGTGGGTGACATGAAATAAGGATTTGTGCTGCAGCGAGCTGTAAACACGGGGGCCAGCTGAGTAAAAAGTGGAAAGAGAAAGAAAAAAAGGAAGAAAATATATTAAAAAGGCCACTGGTCACAAGTGCAGCTGATGGAGGGGGGAATGTGCTTTATTTAGGGCAGCCTGTCCTCAGCACGTAGAGCTGGAGCTGATATTGTGCTGTGTCACTCGTGGCCAACTTCAGCAGGACCAAAACTGGGTCCTGGTTCTGTCTGGGTATCTGAGTCAGCTACAGTTCAACCTGCTCTGCTTTCCTTGGCTTGGTTTTAGGCTCCTCTCCCCTGCACAAGCGTGAGAGTGGCTTCAGGAGCCGTTCGGGGGGACCCAGTGGGGACAGCACCGGTCCCCGTGGACGAGCTGTTCCTTGGGACTGTTCCTTTGAGATGGTTTGAAGTGGCAAACCTGGGTGTTTCGGGTCACTGGGAAGGAACAGGATGTCTTTCGTGTATTGGCAGGTTTTTGTTCCTTCTGTTTTCTTTTCTGATCTCTCTGCTGTTTGTCAAGCTCATTTCTCCTGTTCCAGAGAAGTTATTTTTGCTAAACATCTCTGACTGCCTCCTGGCAAAGTGTCAGGTGCCACAGTGAAGAGAGCAAGGAAACCACCTCAAAGCTCTTCAGTGATTAAGCCACTTAACTGGCAAGTTCTTCTCTTCCACTGCAGAGCATGTCTCTGCCCAATGGAACTCCCCTTGCAAGCACTTATTAGGGAAGCTCTGGTATAATCTAATTAAAATTTGGTTTAATATTCTGTGAAAATGAAAACTGAATCCTCCCTGCTCAAAAGAATGACCGTGCATGTATTAGTCCTCTGTTTTGTTGTTGTTGTTGGCTTATTCAAATATTAACACTGCCTGCACGCTCAAAATGATGGTTTGTGTCCATTAACAGGGCTTAATTCCCAAATTTAATGATGAGTGATACACAGGAGTTGGTGAAAGCTGCTTGCTGGATATTTTTTATTATGTTTTTATGCTAATGTTCCTTCCTGGAGGTAAATAAGAGGAGGGGATGCTGGGCAATATTATTACTGTGAAATTAAAATAAAGTCTCATTATTTGAGGATGGAATTTAGTGGCTGAAGGTTTGCTCTTCATCTGCAGCTTCATTCTGAATTCTTCCAGCTAATTACCTGCTGATTAGTTGAGGACAGGCATTACTCACCTTGGCCTTGAGCATCAGGTTATCTCCTGGGCAGGATGTTGGGGTGGATGTATTTGGTACATGTGAAGAAGGTACTAACCTCCAAAAAATAGGCAACAGCAACTTCCCTGCATTTTCTGGTGAGACTTCACTCTTCTTTAGGGAAAAGCTTTTTTGGAAGGAAAAAAAATACTGAGTTTAAAGCTGGATTTTAGTTTAAAAACACCCAAACCTTTTATTCTTGCATTGAAGATGGGAAAATTACCAGAAAGTCAGAAAACCTCCAACTATCTGAATGTTTTCTTCCCTTTCCCCACCTGTCTTTCTGAACTTGATTTTAAAGGTGGAAATATCTCTGTTGCTGATCTATTGAAGGCTCCCATCAGTGACCAGCAGAAAGGCTGCTCTGGTGTGTGTCTCCTGTGGCAGGAGATAACTTTAAAAAGCGCCGTGGTTATCTGGACAGAGCGGGGTGGGAGGCAGGAGCCACGGGGATGGATCACCAGGAACTTCCTCAGCACAGGGAGCAGGGATGGGAGGATCTGCCAGGAAAATGTGTCAGGAAAATGCCCTCAGAGCAGATGTGGGGATTGCAGAGCCTCTGAGTGATGTCCAGGGCACTTTGCCAGCTCGGGCAGGGCAGGCAAAGCCAGCACACCCCTTCCTCCTCCTGCAGGACAGGGCACGGTGAGGCTGTGCCGGGCTGGAGGGGCTGTAACCAGTGCTCTGCTGTGATGGCAGCTCAGAAACAAGGGCTGTGGGGAGTGTTTGGGAGGAGGGCCCTTATTCCTGAGAGTTTAAAGGGAAGGTGCTCAAAACCACGGCGAGGCTTGGCAGGGAGAGCAGCCTGGCTGCAGCTGGGGTCAGTGTGGCAACCACGGGGTTCTGGTGTGTCCACCCTCTGTGTGAGAGCCCAGAACCAGCCAGCAGAGAGCCCACAAAGCCTGGGCTCAGTGTGCTCATGCCAGCAGGGTTAGTGCCATGGGGCCCCAGGTTTGCCCAGCCCTCATGCCCACGGGTGACCACTGAGCCCTTGGGCTGGCCAGACTGGCTGGTGGGGTCTGCCTGGCCAGGGCTGACATCAGCTGGGCTGGGGGAATGCTGAAATAGTCAAAACAGCCAACAGCTGGTTTCATACCAGTTTCTTGGCTCACACAGCTGACCACAGATGATTTTGGCACTTGCCACGAGTGTGCCCTGGCCACGCAGGCACCTCTGGGGGCTGCATTATTTCCCAATCCCTTTGCACTCCGTGGCAAAGGATAAATAACTCTCCCATCCTGGGATAGATGGGTGGAAGGTGGTGTCAGCCTCGCCAGGCTGACAGTGACATCATGAAGCAGATCAAAACATGAAGTCTTTAAAGCCATATGTTGGATGTGTCATATCAGAAGGGCTTTCTGTGCCTGCTGATAAAGATCAGCCTCATGGTATCTGTGCTTCCTCGCCTGTGCATTTCTCACCAGCTGATAAACTTTGAGCTGGAGGAGAACCAAGTGTGCCATGTCTGGAGCAGGGCTGGAATAGCTGCCTGGGGGCTGATAACAGCGGGGTGATAACAGGATAATGATAAAAAAATGATAACGGGACCCGCTGTTCCAGAGGATTCTCAGCACCTCTGCTCCAGCTCCCCTGCCCAGGTGGGCTCCAGGTGCTG
Source organism: Taeniopygia guttata (assembly GCF_048771995.1). Classification (NCBI taxonomy): domain Eukaryota; kingdom Metazoa; phylum Chordata; class Aves; order Passeriformes; family Estrildidae; genus Taeniopygia; species Taeniopygia guttata. The sequence continues at coordinate 986,496 of NC_133044.1, forward strand.
CAGGGATCCTGCCAGCCCTGCCCGTGCTCCACAGCCAGGTAGGCCAGCAGAAACAGGTAAATACCAGAGAGCATCAGTCTTTCAGGAGTGAGACACCTTGCTTCACTTGGCATTTCAATCTCTTGCAGCACTAGGTTGGAATAAGCACTTTTTTAGTGTGTGGTGATTTATTTTGTTAAAACCAAAGCATTATTCATAATTATGCAGTTTTATGAGAGTATCCATAGCAGTGTTCTTCCTGTGGTTGGCTGTGGGAGCTGGAATAATATTTGAACAAGAGCCCTGGGGAAAGGACACGCTCACATTCGGTGCGGGGCTCAGCCTATTGAACTGGTGTATAATTACCTCTATTCAGCACCACTGCTCCAGTTATCAGCCAGCGTCAGGGGGAAGGCCAGGGCTTCGGAATGACACGGATTGTTAGAGAACATCAAACTTTTTTAATACAGTTAATGATCCTCGGCTATAAATAGCCTGTTCCCGGTGACTGGCGCTGAGGGTTTGTGCTGAGCTGCACGGTGCTGTAGTTTGTTGGGTTTTCTTTTCTCCTTCCACAGATACTGTAGGTCCTTCCACCCAAATGCTTTACAAACAGGGTAAATACACCCATTCTGGGTTGGGAGGTGAAGATCCTGCCAAGCAGGAGTATAAGGTGGGAGTCTGGCAGCTTCATCCTCTGGTCCTTTTGACTTTTGACCCCCAGAATGGAAATGGCTCCTCTGGGGCTCCCCACCTGTCTCTGCCACTGAATAATCCTCTGGGAATGGCCAGGCCTTATTTCATGGTGAGACAGGCTGTGCCCCAGAATTTCCTTTGTCCTCTCTCCAGTTAAATATGATTGTAGGTCTGTGGAGGAGAGTTTGGAGATGGACTCTCTGACTTTGTGGCAGCTGCAGCCCAAGAGCTCAAAACAAGAAGGGCTTGGTCCAGAGGAGCCCTTGTCCTGGCAGTGCCCTGCTCTGACCCAGTAAATCCCTGAGCAAGTGTAAATCTGCTGGGGGAGTTGCTGCAGGAAGCCTGGCCGGAGCATTTCTCTGTGCTTGGGCTGTGTCACGAGCAGTTCCTACTCCCTGGGAGTGCACAGATCCCTGTAGGTTGCTTTGCCCTTTACAAAATAGGATTTGAACCAGTCGGGAAGTCTGAGAGTGGCACTTAAAAGCTTGGAGTGCACAGACACACTGAGCCGGTCGCTGGAGGCAGCGTGTGAGGCTGGACGGGGCATCAGGCGGAGCTCCAGAGGGTTTCCAGTCAGCAGCAGTGCTGACTGTCCCAGCAGAATAATGCCAAACCCCCCCAGAACCCTGAACTGGAGAGCGGTGAAGGAGCAGCCGCGTTTCCCGCTGCCCAGAGGCCGCGGTGAGATCTGCCACGGCTTTGTTCTGCACAGCCTGCAGGGACCACGGGAAAAGGTCATCGCACAAACACTGCTCCTCCACAGAGAGCTCTTTGTCTGCTCTGAAGGCGGGGAGGCAGAGGGGTTCTCATGGAGAGCCTCCCCCACCTGCCCCGCGTGCTCGGGCTCAGGTCAGGATCCGCGCCTTCGGCTGCTTTTCGGAGTCTGGGCTTGCCCCGGCACCTGGGGATGGAGCTGGAGGCCTGGGCACTGTGGGAGACCCCAGGGAATGCTCAGGGTGTGTAATTAGTTCCCCGTTTCCCCTGCTGTGGCTGCTGCTCCTGACGCTTTTGTTCTTAAGGATAAAGATTTCAGCGTTTTCCCGGATGGTTTGAACAAAGGTTGAGCGCGGGGGAAAATCCATAAAACAATGTCGCCAAAACACGGGGAGGAGAAGGAAGCTTTAATAAAGCTTTGCCGGGCCTGTGCACCTGGGATTCGGGCTGGGATGGATTTGAGCAGAAGGAGGCACTGGAGAAGGTCACCTCTGAAGGTGGCAGATGACAGAGCAGCGTGGCTGTGCTTCGGGGGGAGCTGTGGCAGGAGCCCATCCATCCGCGGGGGTTTGTTCATCCCACCCTCTGCAGCGGGTGAGCCCCTGGCCTCCCGAGGCTGGGCACAGCTGAGGAAGGTGCTTGTGCTTGGCTGGGACAGGGATAGATGAAGGGGACACAATTTCAAAGGAGCCGTTCGCAGCAGGGAGGGCTGGAGCTGTCACAGGAAGTCAGAAGACAACGTGAAGCACTCAGTGATAACAAATCCTGGATTTTGGATGGCTCAGCAGAGAAAGTCCCTCTCTTCTTACCTCATCCATCTGTGTATGGTCTTGAAAAGTGGCTGCAGAGGAAGGGAAGCACCTGCTGTAGCCGAGGAGCATCAGGAAGCCTATTTTAGATGTGATACTTTAAAATTTAGATGTCATTATTGGCAAAGGGCTCTGGGTTTTGTGCTTGTCTTAGCCTTGTTTTCCTTCTCCTTTCCCAGCAGATCCCTTTTACAGAGCTGCTCTGCTCTGTGTGCTCCCTATTAAAAGTTTCCTTTCCCAGGGTGATTCTGCTCCTTTGTTGCATCTGGTTCTTGAACACTTTATACTATCAAACAGCAAAACTGCTTTTATTGATGCAGCAAAGAACAATGGGATTTCTCCGACAGTGCTCCCAAAATATACCCGTGGCTTTTTTTGTGGCTTTTTTTTTTTTTTTTTTTTTTTTAATTGCTGGCTTCCAACAGTGGAAAAAATGATTAAGATCTGTTAGGTTTACTCTGGTCACTTCAGTGGGAGATTGGTAATATCAACAAACGGCTCCATAAATGGATTATCTCTTGTGCTGCTCCCTGCCCGTGCTCCTGGGGCAAGGCAGAAGCATCCCCAGTTTCCTGGAGGGTCGGGCAGAGCTGTGGGTGCTGTGTGGGGTCATGGGAGGGTGCTGGGGCAGGCTGGAAGGGGCTGTGCCCTCCTGGCCCCGAGCCCTGCACGGCTCCTCAGGGTCACCCCCTCCTCGTGCTCGGGGAGCAGAGGGGACAGCACAGACAGGGACCCACTTCCCAAAATGTCTCAGTGCTGCATTCAGGTTTGCCATGTGAACAGGGGTCGGGATGAGTGTGTCTGCCATATAAAAAAAATTACGCCGTGTTAAAAATTTGATATATGCATTTTAACGGCCGCTGTCAGCCTTTGCCCCTGGTCGTGTGTAAAATCTGATCACTCCTGACTATCTGGAGCTATTGCTGTAGGAGCAAATCTGTTTGCCCTGTTTCAGGGAGGGGTTTGGAGCTTGGGGTGGGTGCTGGGGCCAGGGGCATCTCTGGTGTTAATGAGGGGACCCTGTGACAGCCACAGGCGTGGGTGGGGGTCTGAGCCTGCTCCAGTGGAGGTGTTCTGCCCCAGGTAGGAGCTGGGAACGGGACGAGCTCCAAGGTCCCTCCCAACCCAGCCCATTCTGTGGTTCTGTGTTACCTCGCTTCACCTGTGGGCCGGAACAAAAATCAGGTATCACGCTTACATTGAAAGGGGTGTTTTCCCCCACCTCATGTACTTCTATCAGAGCATTCCTGGGAGCACACACCCCAGCAGTTGGAACTTTTCCTTGTTCTCAGCCCATGCTCACAGGGGAAGGCTGGGTCAGCATTTGCAGGGGTGTTGGAGGCTGTATCTCACCCTCGGTGGTGGTGGGAGCTGCAGCGGGCTGGCCTCTCCCTGATGGTGGGAGCTGGTTTCCAGGAATAGCTGAGCAAATACTTTGCTCTTCACATGTGTATCCAGAGGAACAAGCGGTGTGTGCGTTGAAAGCAGCTGTCCTGGCCAGGCTCTCTGCCTCACAGCACTCTGCAGTGTTTGCTTAGGCAAGTACTGATGGGGTGCGTGAGCAGCAGGGATGGAGTCCTGGCCAAGGATATTAATAATGTCCAGGAATGTTGTGTGCTGCCCCAAGTTTTAGCCCAGAGGGGTCATACAGCGCAGCTCAAAGGGATTAGCTTAACCTGAGGCTAAGCTGCTCATTTTTGCTGGTATTTCCCTTGACCCTAGTCAATTATTTCAATTCCTTGAATAGTTTTTTGTTGTTTGGTGCCTGGTTTGTTGTTCCTTTGCATTGTGAAGTATGGAGTCAGCAGGACAAGAGAGAGTCCGTGCTCTCCTTCCAGGCAGGGCTGGCAGTGCCTCGGGATGCAGCCCAGGGAGGGTGAGATCCACACGGGCTGCAGAGCTGCAGGAGCGTGCCAGCAGGCTGTGGGTGCAGCAGCAGCAGTGACCTGGGGAGGGATGCAAGTCCAGCAGCTAAAGCACAGTGAGGAGAAGCATTAATGAAAATGGGGGGCTTTCTGCACTGCACGGTGGGGTGCACCTCTAGAATGTGCCCTCATGTCTTCGTTCACCTGAGTGAATTTGAGTTGGTGTATTGGAAATGCAGGTGAGCCCAGTGGGAAGGAATGCTGATGCCTGAATCCAGGTCAGGCTGAATGATTTTTTTATAATACAATACATTAATATACTATTTAAAGGAGATACTAAAACTCCATACCTACTTTTCTAACTACCAAATCTAACAACTTGTGACCCTCTCTGAGAGTCCAGCCCCAGGTGGGTTGAATTGGCCATCAGGCTCAAACAAGCCTCACCAGAATCCAATCAAGCAATCACTCAGTTAAGCAATTCTCCAAACACATTCCACATGGGAATAATGAGGAGCAGAAATAGAAATTGTTTTCTCTTTCTTTCCTCTGTGCTCCTCTATGAACAATCCTGGCAGAGAGAGGAATTGGTGCCTCGGTGCAGCGATGCCAGGGCTGCACCAGTGTCACAGTGGCAGCACCAGTGGGGAGGGGTGTCCCTGCGGGTGCAGCCCCACGCTGGGCTCTGCCTGGGGACCGCAGTGCCAGCTGCAGCAGCCCCCCAGCCCAGCCCAGGGCAGAGCGTGGCCTCTCACCTGCCCGTTCATCTCAGCTGGTGCTCGTCTGTTAATGAGAGGAGGAGGGACACCTGCCTGCTCCCAGCAGTGCCCTTCCCTCTGCCTCCCGTCCTCTGCACTTTGCAGGAGGACTCTGTCACCTCTGCTGGCAGCCGGGGAGCCTGGAGCCGCGTGTGTTTGGGGGGGGCTCTGTCCCCCAGCCCTGAGCTGTCTCTGCTGCAGGATCCAGGTAGGCAGGAGTCACCTTGAGCGAGCTGCTGGGAACATTTCCCCCTGCAAAGTCAGTGCTGGGGATGCACCATTTCTCTGGGGGCACCTCTGGCAGCTGCTGCACCCCGGAGTCCATGGTGGGGGGGTTGAATTTCGGCAGCACAGACAAGGGGAAGGTTCTGGGCTTGGCAGGTGCTTGGAGAGGAGCAGCAGCAGTGGCAGGTTTTGGCCTCATTCCTCCACCATGGAGCTGCCTCATGCTTCTCCTCCACTTGCTGAAATTAAGCAAAAATCCCTGTCTTTAAAATCCCTTTTCAGTTTGGGGACACAGAGGCTCGGGAGGTGAACCATGGCCCCGTCACAAACCAGGGGACTCTGAGTCCTGGTGCCTTTTGCTGGCAGGTTTTCTGTGACAGCCTGAAACTGGACCATTGCTGAGATGTGGCACAAGTGGGCCTGGATGGGGGCAAGCTGGGGGTCTGCCCCTCCCAGCCTCCCCATAAAAGGCACCCACAAATGCCCCATTGCAGTTGGGCACATGTCCCCCCTCTTTGTCACAGAAAAGACAGCTTTGGGCTCTTGGTTGCAGAAGAGACAGCTCTGGGGAAGAATACTTGCACTTTTTTAATAACCTATTTCTGTAATTGAAGGATTTTAGATTTCTTTTGTAAGAGCAAGCGCCTGCTTAAACATGGAGACAAATACAACCAATAATATGTACTTGAAATTTAATGCAGGCTAATTCATTTTGGCACAGTCCCAGATATGCTGATTAAATGGCCTGTGAAGTGCTACAATATCTTGATAATGTACATTCTACATTTGATTATATAATCAATTATGTTGCACCTAATAACATTTAAAATTAGTGGAAAAGCTGTGAGCAGATTGTATCAGGTGCAGAGTTGGTCTTGGGCAGCTTTAGAAAAACTTCTGCCGGCATAGACTGCAAAGGAGCAGGCGTAGATGGATCTTCAAATGCTGTTCTTCAGGAAACCAGAGACTTGATAAAATTTCTACATTTTATCAAGTTGATTTAGTGACTTTAAATTTTGTTAATTTAGTGACTTGATTTGGAATTAAATAAGCTGTCTGCTGCTCCCCTGGTTTGCTGCTGGGAAAGGGACTAATATTTTCTGTCTAGAGATGACCTTGCACCATGTGTTCAGAACAGCCCCGGTGATGTTGGCAGTAATTCTGTGCTGGCTTTGGCCCCTGGGCCAGACCCAGAGCTCAGCTCTGCCTGTGGGGCTTTTCCTGCACCAGCAGTGGGAACCAGAGCTCCCCTTCACTGGCTCTTCCTGCCTGGGGAGCCTGAGTGCTCATTGCTGGGGACAGCCGCTTCCTCCATGTATGTGACATTTCTCTGTGCAGCGATCCCAGCCGTGGGCACTCCCTGCTCCAGAGGGATGCCCCACCTGGGTGATCACTGAGATGGGCAGCCAGGATCATCTGGCAAATGCTTGTCATCCTTCTGGGGAAAATGAGTGCTTTTTGGGTGACTGGCAATGGCAGGTTAGGGGAAATTTGTCCTGGGTTTTATGGCCCTCCAGTAGAAGAGGGTTGATGGGAAACAAATGCGTTATGGCCCCAGACAAGCTGTTGCTCCATTTTTTGTTCTGTTTAAAGCAGCGCTATCAACCAGTTGGAATATAGGCTTGGAGTATCGCAGGGAGTAATCTAATTAGTATGAAGTCAATTCACTAGTTCCTTTTGTATCTCGTGATTAAATAAGTGGGAAAATGGCTTGAAAATTAGGTGCTAGAACAACCCAATTACATTTCTGTAGCTTTTTGTATTCAATTTCATAAACAATTTTGCTCTTCGCTGGTTAATCAGTGAATGCCTTTTTCCAGTTTGAAAAGCACTTTTGAAATTATAATGCAATTAAATTGTGTGTGGATGTTCTGGCATAGCGAGCGTGAGGGCTGGGGGCCTGGCAGCCAGCCACGCTCTACCTTGACAGTAATGAGTTCCTGAGCTGGCAGCTTGCTGGTGTCATTCATAATATTGTCCAGGCTGGGGTGCAGGGAGAGGCTCTGCCCCTTCCCAGCCGGGTGGCCGATGCTCGGCCGAGCTGGTGGCGCTGGCAGAGGCTCAGCGGGCACAGCCCGTGTGCCAGCACCCGCCAGAGTTCATCACAGAGCTGCAGAGCAGTGCCTGGGCGCTTTGGGCTTCCTCCTTTATTTTCCCCCTCTTTCTTTTCTCTTCTGATATGAGCCTTTGCAAGGCTGGAGGCTGGCGAGGGATGGGGGGGATTGAGTGTTGTTTTCCTGCGGTGGGTAGGAGAACGTCTCAGTGTCCTGTTCTCAGAATCACAGGATGCTTTGGCGTGGAAGGGACCTTAAAGCTCATCCAGTCAGTTTTTCAGCACTTGCTTTTTGTGCAGTATTTGTCTCGTGGTGAGTGGGAGCTCAGTTCAGCCTCCTGGGGAAGGGTGACCAAGCCTGCCTGATCCCAGGATTTACGGCCGAGCAGCACAAGGGGAGAGGCAGAAAGCTGTGTTAAGGGAAAAAGAAATAGTGCTGGAAATAATGACTTGCTTGGCAGGTTTTAACAAGTTCAGTAATGGTATTAGGTGCCCTTGGCTCAAGATAGTAACCTCCTCTTAAATGATCATTACCTGGCTAATAAAGAGCTCAGAGCGGGTCATTACAGCTTAATTTAGATGTAGCATCCTGTTTGGTTTGCACAGCGTGGCCATCTCTCAAGTTGTTGAATCTATTGCCTGAATATGAGGTGGGGATGTGGGATTGCTTGGGTTTTCACACAGGGACTCTCCCCCAGCCATCCCAGGACACAGGTGTCCCTTCCCAGCCTCACCTGGGAGAGAGGAGCTGGCCTCAGCACTGGGTGACCACAGCCAGGCAGGAAGATGTGCAGGACTGGGGGGTCCAGCCTCGAGTCCCCCACACTGTCCCATCCTCTGCTCCCTCCTGATGAGCCCTTGTGCTTCTCTCACCCCATTAGCAGCAAGTTTCATGTGCAAATAATTACAATAACCAGCCCCCACACGTTATTAATATTTTGAAGACATCTTTTTGATAAGCCCATCTTTTCAGCCAATTTCCTATTTCTTCAGAAAGCAAAGCATCTTTCCTCCCAGTTTTGTAAATCTGTTGTTAAAAGGAAGAAAAGGAAATGGAAAAAGGATTCCCCCCCCTTCCAAACCCTGACACCAGGCTGGGTTCTGCACCGCCTTTGTCAGCCCTGGATGGAATTATGCATCATGAATAAAAACTGCTGTCAACATGCATTGGGTTCGAAACATTAGAGCATATGGTATGTGATTATCTGTATTGTCAAATGCAATAAAGTGAATTTGGATATAATAAAAAATGTAATATTTTAGAAATTTGGTAATAAACTGTGGAGGAATTGACAGGCAGAGAGTATCTGATGCCTGTGGGCAAACATAAAGATGGCAGGACGTGGCACTCGGTGGCTGAGGCAGCATCAGGGGCTTGATTTTCTGGTGGGAGCCTGACTGGGCTCCACCAAAGGTGGTGGCCTTTGTCCCTGCCTGGCTGCCAAAATCTGTAGGTCTCACTAATGAATAGGCAGGAGCACAAGGTTCCCATTCTGGTTGTAGATGGACTAGTTGGATTTTACAAATACTTGGGTTTTTCTTCTCTGATAGCAAAAAGAAACCTGCTGGAGTCTGTTATATTCTCTCACCCAGCAGCATTCCCAGCATTTCCATACTATTGCCTCCTTAGGAAGCTGGGAGATCTGTACCTGAATAACAGGGAGCAGTGAAAGGCTGTGAGGGTGGGGCTGCTCCCAAATACTGAGGAAAAAGAAAAGGTGGAGATAATTTTCTCCTATGGTATCTCCCATTCCAGCCTGATGCTTTAATTCCTGAGCTGCTGACAGATCTGTGCCCGTTGTGACACAGATGTCCCCAACAGAGAGAAGCTGGACTGGGAGCAAACTTCAGGGCCTCCTGCGTAGAAAATTCCAATGGAAAAGTGCAGATGTATCACACGTACCTGCAATTTTTCTTAGGTCACTGCTAATGCTTCTAAATGATCTGCGAGCACATTAATCGTTTCTGTTAATTAACAATATGATAAAAGTGGCATTTAGTAAGCTCAGCGTAGTGTGCGTCTCAGTCATTATGTACTCAGTGCTTTAGTTTGATTTCAGAACGTTAATAAAATAAAATTTTAATGAAGGTTTGTTGTTATGAAAGATTTATTACCAGGAGTTCAGGAGCTGCTGACAGGAGCAGGGTCTGTGACATGCACGGGGTCCCTGGCTGCTCCTGCCACTGCGAGGGCTTTGCCTGGGACCCCATCCCGGCCCTGACCTTCGGTCACAATGGCTCACTGAGAGAGGGACAGGTCCCTGGACTCTTCATTTTCCCCTGAGGGAAACCCCTCCCCAGAGCCGGTTTGGGTGGATTTTGCCCCGTGTCACCCCAAGGTGCCTTTTCTCTCACTTTGGAAATGCCGTGGGAGGACAGAGCAAGGAGCCTGAGCCTTGCAGCCTGCCCAGAGAAAAGCAGAGAGGAGGATCTTGCTGGTGCCCTTTGTCCGGCTGTGTGCTGAGCTCCGTGCCCGAGCAGGGTGCTCACTTATCTGCTCATTCCTTTTTGAGAATTTACTCTCCTGTTCCCGAGAATTTACTGACACTTTAAATAGGTGTCTGTGCCTGCCAGGAGAGCCTGCCTGTGCCCCATTCCCGAGGTGTGCATTAACACCTGGTGGATGCGCTGGCAGATCAGGTCTTGGTGGGTGTCAGTCACAGCAGCAGGGCTGGAGAGCACGTGCTACAGGGCAGTGAGGATATTTTCCATCCTGGACCACAGGTTTTAACCTCCTTCCTCATCCATCTGCTGGTGCGTGCCTCTCCTGCTCTGGTTATCACGAGGGTGAGGTGAGATCCTGTCACCTTGGAGCAGGTGGTGCCTTCAGGTGTGGTCACCAGTGTCCCCAGCAAACCCTCCTTGGAGATGAGGAGGTAAAATCCGAGATGTGTGTCTCAGATGATGGCTGTGTTCCCTGAATGTGCAGAATTGCTCCTTTGGAAGCCAGAACCTCTCCTTCCCTGTGTTTGCAGCACAGGAAATTGGAATAATAGGAAGTAACAGCTTTTGTCAGCTTTTGTCCCAGACAGTTTTTGGCTCTAACAAGCTGAGTTGTGGTATGAAAACTCAGAGGAAGAGACAAGGAAGTGAGGGGGATGCAGACCACAGGGGATATTGAAGTGACTTCTCCAAAGGCACAACATAAGGAGGTGGCAAAGCCAGGGCTGAGTTTTCAGGTCCTAGCAGTTGGGTTCTGGGGCTGAGGAATGAATGGCTTTTCCCTGACACAGGATTAAACCCCCAGGCCCCCATTCCCAGACTCTGGGGGTGATGACTTGTAGTACCTTTGCAGACAGAAGTTAAAAACATCCATGGTTCACTGTCTGGGTAATTAAAATGTCCTGTCCCTCTGCTCGGTGTGTTCTGTTAATCTACAAAGACAAGATTTGGTGACAGTGATCACAGGACTCTGTTTCACATCCCCTCTCTACCCCCACCTGCCAGTTTATTATGATTATTATTATTATTATTTTTATAAGACAGCTTGGCAGGCTGGGAGCTTACTAAGGAACTTTTTTCTCTCTGATTACAAGGGATGTGTGAATAAAGTAGAACGGTATTGATTCACACCAATCTATGCATCGACTGTGTGGGAGCCACTTGCAATTCCCAGCAGCACCGGAAAGCTTTGCAACAGGGAGAAATATGACCAGGCAAGTTGAGAAAATAAATTAAACTAGTGTCAACTTTTCTTGTTTCTTCCCTCATTATTAATGGATGGAATGGGGCTCGTTTATCAAGAAGAGGAAAAATTAATTGACACGGGCTTTAATGTTATTATGCCTGGCTTGTCTAGTCACATTTCTTCATTTTTAATTTTTTTTTTACTTTTGAAAGGCATTTTATTACCTTTCACAGGACCAGCTGCCAAAACTGTGGGTATACAAGGAAGCAGGTGCATAAATAATACCACAGCAGGACTGGACCTCTCTGCGTCTCAGAGCTTTCGTGGCACAGGTCTGGAGCCCTGGCACAGAGGGGGAGCACAGCCTGAGCTGGTATTTCCTGAGGAAGCTGCTGGGAGGTGTCAGGCTGGAGATCCCCATCTGTCAGCACAGCTGCTGCTCAGGCAGCTCCCATGGCAGGGCTGGAGGCACCAGGGACCCCCAGGACCCTGGGGACCCCAGGGACCCGTCCCAGGGACCCGTCCCAGTGCCCCGTGGGTGGGGGTCAGGAGCAGGATGGTTCTGTGCAGCACTGTCAGAGAGGGGGGTGACCTTGCACTCACCAGTGACTCTGGGGTGATGCTTGCTGGGCACCAGGAGCCAGCTTTAGGCAGTGTTGGTGTGACAGGGGCTGTGTAAATCTCCTCCTTTGTCTCCTGCCCTTGCTCTTTGGGATTGCTGCGCAGGATAAAAGAGCCCTGATGATCCCCTGGTTCCCAGAATATTTTCAGGAGCTCTCTGGTTGCTGTAAGTGCAGGATGAGGCTGTCCCTGCTGCAGGCTCACCAGCAGTGTGGGCACAGCTCGGGCAGAGGCAGGGCAGTGATGAGAGTGAGTGACTTGCTCCACATCACCAGGGGACCTCCAGACAGCTTGGGATGTAAAACATGTCTAGTTGCAGTGTGTTCACCCACTGGAGAGCCCCTGGGAGCTGTGCCTGCTTGGAGGGCTGGGTGTGGCACAGGCACCAGTGCTGATGGAGGTGCTGGCACCTTGGCACTGCTCTGGCTGGGGCTGAGGCAGAGCCTGCTCTGCCCATCAGAGCCCTCCGGGTTAACCAGGCACTAGCCTGGGTTTAACCTCTGTGGCGTGGGATGCAATCACCTTGTTTTGCTTGTTGAGAGGCCAGCAGAGGGTTGACAGTGAGACCTTTAGCCGGGTGAGCTGCTTTGGTGTGATTCTGCCAGCCAGTGACGTCCTGGGCGTGTGCAGCACAGCTGTGACACGATCACTGTGCAGCCAGAGCTGGGGCTCTGCGATGGTGCTGCCAGGGAAAGGAGATGCACTTCTTAGTCGTGGTGTCGTCATCTCAGCTGCATTTTACCAAGTTGGACGTAAAAAATCAAGTGATGACAAAAGTGTGAAATGTAGTTGGTTAGAGTGTGAAAAAAACCCCAAAATACAGAGCACGGGAGTCCTGACATTTGGTATCTTCAGTCTGGCTTCTTAATAGTATTTATGGCTTCTGACTGTTCTTTTACAGTATTTTAGTCTGTTTATGGTTTCAGTCCCTTTCTCTGAACAATGTTTGTTTTATTTCTGGAATACCCTGGCAGAACCTGCTGAGCTGACTCTGGTGCTGCCTTCCCACGGGCCTGGGCAGCTTTGGTGGCTGAACAGGGCTTGGGATCAAAGGAGGTTTTTCACGGAATCCCAGAATCACTGGGGTTGGAAAAGATCTCCAAAATCACCCAAGTCCCTGATCCCCACCTTGTCCCCAGCCCAGAGCACTGAGTGCCACCTCCAGTCATTCCCTGGACGCCTCCAGGGATGGGCACTCCAAACCTCCCTGGGCAGCCCCTTCCAACCCTTTCCATGAAGAAATTCTTCCTGAATTCTTCTTTTTCCTGGTGTCAGGGTGTGTTGGAGGATGTGTCCTGCACCATTGGATGTCAGGTGTCTGGGCTGGCATCATTTGGTGCCTGTTGGTGCCCGTGAACCAGCAGAGGAATGGAGTGGGCTGACTCCTTCTTCAGCAGATGAATGGTGTGGAATAGCTCCTCATTCCCAGTAGATACCAGAGGAGGGTTTTTCACCTGAAGGTCATGGATACATGTCTCAGCTCCCTTTAGTGCTGGTGCTTGGCTCAGAGCCTCTCATTTGGGGCATCTGTTTGCCTCTTACTTTATTTTTCTGCCTCTTCTTTGTCTTTTCTTTTACAGAAAAGATTATTTAAATGAATATTCAGTTTTATTCATTTGAATAAAAAACCCAACCGTTTGACTCTGTTAAATGCTTATCTCTTAAATAGAGCTTGTTAGCTTCCAATAATAGCTTCATTCAGAAGGATGCAGTATAATTTCATTTTAAAACGTGTGCTCCTTGACAACCGGAATCCTATTTCTGTCACCGTTTTCAACAGCCGCCTTTGTTTTGGGTTAATCTTTTCCATACACTTTCCGAGAACCATTTTTTTGTTGACTCTTGGTACCTCTCAGAAGAAATAATTGTCTATTTATCCCAGGAAGGTTTCTGAGAGTTTTTGTAATTTAAATACGAGCGTGTATTCATTAGGGGAACTAATAAGACCATGCGTGCAGGGGGATCTTTGTGTGGGTGCAGTTACTAAAAGTTGGAATTTGATATCCAAAAAGTGAAACAAGAAGAGGATCACAGGATGGTTGGGTTGGAAGGAACCATAGGTGCCCGTTTCCTGCCATGGCAGGGACACCTTCCACTGTCCCAAGTTGCTCCAGGCCCTTTCCACCCTCCCAGGGAGGAATTTAGGTGCCTGTGTGCCTGCAGATGGGAATCCTCTGGTTGTTCCCACCGTGCTTGAGGTGTTGGGCATTGTAGAGGTCACCTCTGGTTTTCTTCTCGTTTTCCTCTCCAGGCCAGTCTGACCAAGTGCCGCAGATCTTTCAGAAACTTGCCAATGCCTGCTAACACCTACGGATTGTTATTTTATTGATGTAAAATCTGGAAATGCAGGAAGCTGGGCGGCCATCTGATTTAATCAGACAAATCATTTCTTGATAAACCTGTGCTTAAGCCATATGGGGTGGGATGAAAATGGGAAATTTATTTCCGAGTCCAGACACGAAATGACTGCTGCGGCTTCCTCGTGGTGTTCGCATATTAGGGCTAATCTCCTAAATTCCCTCTCCCCTCCATCCTGGCACCGAGACCTAACGCGAGTTGAAGGAGGAATCCTCAACTGCAGCACTCGCTAATGAGCTGCTAATGATGAAGATGTTGCTGGTGCTCAGACAATTAATGACTTGTGGCCCCAGCCCGGCCATCTCCTCCCCGCTCCGGCCACGCTTTGCTCCCAGCGCTGGGATTCCCGGGATGCCGGATTCAGGCACTTAACCACAAAAATTCTGGGTTTAACTGCAGGGCTGTTTAAGGTGGATTTAAACGGAGCGATTTGGAAGGCAAATGAAAGACGTGAGTTATGTAAAAAAATTCAAGCGGCTGCCTGCTCCAAGTGCAGAGCAGAGCAGTGTGGCGAGCTGTGTTCTGCCCTGGAGAGGGCTGGAAACCATTCCTGGGGGTCTTTGCCCCGGTCCGAGGGTCTGGAGGGGAATGGGAGCGTTCCCCAGGGCTGCAGGCACTGTGCATTGCCCGAGGAGCTGCTGGCATCGCCTGGCATCGCCTGGCATCGCCTGGCATCTCCTGGCATCCCCTGGCATCCCCTGGCATCGCCTGGCATCGCCTGGCATCGCCTGGCATCTCCTGGCATCGCCTGGCATCGCCTGGCATCCCCTGGCATCGCCCTCCTCCCCGGGCAGGGACGGGGATGCGCTGGGGCTGGTCCTGCCCCCAGCCTGGGGATGGAGCGCATCCCCTTACTGGGGTCTTAACATTTCATTAGCGTAATTAGCGTCCATGCTGACTCATGGAGCCTTCTCCAGCGCATGGGTTGGGTTTGTTTTTCATTAGCAGGAGGATTTTTGGCCGGGCAGGAGCAGGGCGTGCTGCGGTGGGTGCCAGCCCAGCCCCAGCACAGCTGGGCACAGCCCCAGCATCAAACAGCCCAACCAGCCCAAACCCTCGGCTCTTTGAAGCTGCCCTGGGGAAGAGAGGAGCGATTAGATCAGAGGCCTCAAGTGTAATGGGTTCCTGGAGGCCTCAGGATGTCCTGATGAGGTATTAGAGGAAGTAATTCAGGAAGAAAGGGACAAATAACCACCTCCGGAGCGGGGCTGACCCGGCAGGCTGCAGAGCGCACTCAGGGCTGCTCTGTGTTTGGGAAGCACTGGGGTTTTTCTCCTTGCCAGGGGTAAATGAGGAATCATCTTCTGTCTTCCCAGATTTTTATGGCTTTTGGGTCGCGTAATGAGTCAGCTCTAATGGAGAAGTCCCGTGGAATTAAACAAGAGATGAAATCAATATGGTTCCATAGAAATATAATTGGGTTTTGTAGAGATTGCTCTTAAAAACCTATAAGATGTAAAAGAAAATACGGCCTTATTGTAGTTTCCGAGCCATCATGTAACTGGGGTGTAACTATCCATTAAATTCTGCAGGATGGATCAAAAAATCCATAAGGAGGTTTTAATTCTCCATTAAATCCTATGGAAGAGCTGGAACAGAACCGTATTAATTTTCCCTGAGACAATGCTTCTTCCCTCCATTAGGCTGCAGTAAGCTCAGGAACATCTCCATAGGCAGCAGGTGTACACACATGTGTGTTGTTGTGGAAGTTTTCCAAAGTCCCCATGGCTAAATAATGCTTTATTAAAATGAAATTGTTACACTTAACTAATGTTTTCCTTACCCCTCCCCTTTTTGTGTCTTTATTAAATAGGATTTGGCTTCGTAACCTTTGAAAATGAAGACGTGGTTGAAAAAGTCTGTGAAATTCATTTCCACGAAATCAATAATAAAATGGTGAGTGTTGTGTCAGTGGCAGGGAGCTCTGAACCCCCATCCCTGGTGTGTACCATGCCCGGGGGTGCAGGGACACCCCTCTGGGAGGGTGCTGGGCACCTGCTGCAGGGCTGGTGGGCTCAGGCAGCTGCCCCCGAGCAGGGTTTGGTGTGAGCTCAGCTCCTCAAGCAGAGAGCCCAGCTGAAGTTCCTCCTCAATGACAGGCAGGTCCCAGGTTGTGGGTTGCCCTGAGCCAGATGAAAAGGGGCATTTGTATTTCAATTGCTGCAGTAACTTTGATATTTTCGGCTAAAATATTCTTTTTCCCTTTGTCAAAACATCCTTTGCTTCTCAAATGTGTATTCAGATATGCATTGTATATCAGTCTGATATGTGTTCACAGACTTTAAATTTAATAATAGAGCTTTTAGTGTGGATAAGATCAAAGCAATCTCCTTGGCATATGCTGGAGGCCTGATTCAATATTTGACTTGCTAATTTTTCCCAGGGCACTGAAATAATATTCCTCATATTGTTGCTCCCTGCAATATGCACCTGAAATAAAAGTGGGGGTCCCCTTGGCCAAGTGTGGGGTGGTGGGCAGGGCTGGGGCAGGGCTCCTGGTCCTGTGGGAAGTCTCTTGCTCCAGTTCACATGGATGCTGTGGACTTTGCCTGTCCTGTTGTCCCCAGCCCCTCCTGCACTGGGGTCTCCTCCCTGTCCCCACAGAGCCTCTGGGGTGGGGGGAGGCTCATTCCCTTTATTTAGTTTCTAAATGCTGCCTTAAAACAAAAGAACAGAACAAACCCCAACCAATGACAAATTAGAAACACTGATGTAAATGTAAATTTAGGGATTGCCAGGTGGGAGGGAAGAGCTCCCCTCCAGGATTTTCCTGTCCATAGCAGGAGGGCACATTCCATAGGTTTAGTTGTTCCTCACAGCAGGCTTTTCTCTGGAGCAGGGCTCAGGATTGCCCTGGAGAGGTGCAGGTGTGCCCCAGGCAGGGACAGTGTTTGATGCTTCATCCCTGCATCTGCACCCCTGGGCTGGAAAAGCCTCACCTGGCTCTTGGCATCTCCTGGGAGGGGGGGAATAGCGTGGAGCTCCTGGGAGGATTCCTTCCCCGGTGGAAGGCTGCCCAGGAAGGTAGCAGGGAGCATGGAGGATGAGACAGGGCGAAAACACTCGAGGAACATCAGAAAGAGCAAGAGAAACAGTTTCGGGTGTTGGTGTTTGTTGCTGAGTAATTAAAATATCCCCTTCCCACTCCTGTGCCCGCTCAGTGCCCCCTCCAGGTGCCACCATCTCCAAGTTCCCTTCATGTCACTCCCTCAGCACTGATTTTGAAAGCAGCCCACGAGGCAGCGAGGGGATGAGACATGATCCTGCCTTGGACTGAGTCATCGCCCTGCTGCTGTGTCTGCAGCTGAATGCCATCCTGCGGGGCCAGGGAGCTGGGACTGGCACACAGCTGGCCTGGCGTGGCACACAGCTGCCTGGGGCACTGCTGGGGTCCTGTCATCCCGTGTCCTGTCCCCTGTGTCCCTGGGCCGGGGAGGGGACCAGTGTCCTGTCCCCTGTGTCCCTGAGCCGGGGAGGGGACCAGTGTCCTGTCCCCTGTGTCCCTGAGCCGGGGAGGGCACCAGCCGTGGGGTTTGCAGAGGCTCGGTGAGCTGGGACTGGGACACACTGTCCTCATCCACATCCCTGCCCGTGTCCATGTCCCATCCCTGTCCCCATCCTGCCTGTGTCCCTGTCCCATCCCTGCCTATATCCCTGTCCCCTTCTCTGTCCCATCCCTGCCCGTGTCCTTGTCCCCATCCCTGTCCCATCCTGCCCATGTCCCTGTCCCCATCCCTGTCCCCATCCCTGTCCCTATCCCTGTCCCCTCCCACCCGTGTCCCTGTCCCATCCTGCCCATGTCCCTGTCCCCATCCCTGTCCCCATCCCTGTCCCCTCCCGCCCATGTCCCTGTCCCATCCTGTCCCTGTCCCATCCTGCCCATGTCCCTGTCCCCATCCCTGTCCCCTCCCACCCGTGTCCCTGTCCCCATCCCTGTCCCCATCCCTGTCCCCATCCCTGTCCCCATCCCTGTCCCCATCCCTGCCCATGTCCCTGTCCCCTCCCGCCCATGTCCCTGTCCCATCCTGTCCCTGTCCCATCCTGCCCATGTCCCTGTCCCCATCCCTGTTCCATCCCGCCTGTGTCCCTGTCCCCTCCCTCCTGTGTCCC
This sequence comes from Taeniopygia guttata, assembly GCF_048771995.1. Classification (NCBI taxonomy): domain Eukaryota; kingdom Metazoa; phylum Chordata; class Aves; order Passeriformes; family Estrildidae; genus Taeniopygia; species Taeniopygia guttata. Next base: position 1,004,312 of record NC_133044.1, read on the forward strand.
TGTCCCCATCCCTGCCCCATCCCTGTCCCCATCCCTGTCCCCTCCCGCCCGTGTCCCTGTCCCCATCCCTGTCCCATCCCGGTCCCCTCCCGCCCGTGTCCCCGTCCCCGTGCCCGGGTGGCTCAGCTGGGCCGTGCACAGCCCCGTGGGCTGCCCTGGCTCGCTGTCTCTCCTCTCCTGGACGTTCCCCCAAGGCAGGGGCAGGCAGAGGGCAGCGGGGCGGCCGCTCCCCAGCCTGGTTCCAGCTCCAGCCTCCCTGGCAGGCTATTTTTAGCTCATCCATTCAGCTTCTGTTGCCATCCATAAAGCTTAGAATGTCAAATGTAATATTAAACGAGCAGTAGGACAGTGAAAAGAAAATGCCAGCGAGGTATTTAATAAATGGGAGTTGGAATTTACGTGGGAGGCCAGAGATGCTCCAAACGGTGCAGGGGGACAATAAACCCAAAGGAACTGTTCCGGACTATTGTTCTTTGACAGGAGCAGGCTGCTTTGCAAAGAGACACCTGTTTTTCTAAGGAAGAGTAAAAGTAGCTGGAAAAGAAATGTGATGGAGTAATTACTTTCCCTTGGATCCCGCTGTGGTGGAGTCACTCACCTCCTGGGTACAGTGCTGGCGAGAGGGCGATGAGCTGAGCCTGGAGTCAGGGTCTCATGTCAGGCTCTCGAGCAGCTGACAGAAATGCTGGCTTGGTCTAGAACAGGCTGTTACGCCGGCCAGCACCTGTGGCTCTTCCTCCCTCTCAGGGTGGGATTTTGCAGGTTTTGTGGGCCTTGGGCACTTCCAGGGATGGGGCAGCTACAGCTTCTCTGAGCCAGGGCCTGTTCCAGAGCCTTTAATTCCAAGCCCCAGCCACTGATCAGTAGTGTGGTAGATGAACAGACCCACACTCAGTGTGTTTTTTAAAATGAGCTGCAAACCCCTCTGCTGCTGCCTGGTGTGGCTGGCCGTGGTGTGAGTGACACGTTGTCCCCAAGGTGATCGGAGCCCCCCAGGCTCACGGGTCTGGCACAACAAAGTCTCCTTGTCTTTGGGAGGCTCAATGGGGGTTTGTGCATTGTGGCTATTTGCATTCTGCTTTCCTCAAAATAGCCCTGGTTTCCCTGGAAGGCTGTTAACCAGGGGTTTGTGAGACATCCTGGGCTGAGGGCTGACAGCCTGTTTTGTTGTGCTGGGTATAAGAGGCTTTTCACTCCCCAGCTCAGCCCTCCTGGGGTCCCGTGGCTGAGACTGCTCCGCTTGACCCAGGAGTACCTAGTGCAAGGTTAATTCTCCAAACTAGACTAAACAAAAATAGTGAATTTTAGTTTTCCTGCCTTTTTTTTCTTTTCTCTTTTTTTTTTTTTTTTTTTTTTTAGCCTTAGAGTTAAGCCTTTCTTTGTTGGGCTGCTGAAAGTGTAGCACATCCTCATAGGAGGAGGTGGAAAAAATCTGGAAATTATTAAGATGCCCAGAAACTCTGAATTGAAAGTTTGAGTCAGGTCCAGATGTGTGTACAAAGACCCTTATCAGGCAGCTCTCGGGGGTAATTTGGTATGGAGCTGAGCCATAAATCCATACACATTTCCTCTTGGAGAAGCCCCATTGCATGTCCTGTCACATGTTTGACATCCCTCCAGGGTTTTCCCCTTGAGGTAACTGTGGCTTTGGAATGGTTCTGGCCATCCCCTTCCCTGTAAGGACAGGGCTGGATTCTGGCAGAAGAGCAGCCAGGCCCCGTTTCCTTCTGCTTTTGCTGTTGATGAAGAGGCACCATCCAGGCCCCCATGTTGTGCTTCCCTCCTGTTCCAGCATTGTCCCAGTTTGCTGAGGGGATGGTGCGTGGGCAGCTTCCCAAAACACCTCATGGTCTGGCACGGGTGCCTGGGCAGTGTGACAGTGTCAGGCAGTCTCTCTCCCAGGACATCAGAGCAGGGCCACGCTCCCAGTCCCGAACCCCACATGTCATCCCTCACATGGAGAGAGAGTCTGGATAACAGAGAATCTTCTTCCATATGGGGTATATTTGTTTACAGAGGCTCAGGAATTATTTTTCTTTCCTGCTGGTTGCTTTTGCTTCTGCTTTAATCCTGGTTTAAGCCCCTTTGCAGTTACTGCCATTCCCTTTGTACCCCCGGGTGCTGTGGAAATCAGAAGTGGTGCCAGGCTCGCAGAGAGCAGCGGTGGGCTGGGTTGTGGTTGCAAAAGCTAATTACCAGATTCTTGTTTCTAACGGTGCTAATCCAAACTTCATTTCCCTGTTAGTTGTGTGTCCATCCAGGCTGGATGGGTTTTATCATCCTGGCTGTGCAGCACCAGTGGCCCTGAGGTGTACCAGTGCTGCTGTGACACTGGGAGCAGTGGCCCTCCCAAAACATGTGCTTGTGAAATGAAGTGACGTGCCACACTTCTGGTGCTCCCCCTGTCATTTGACTGGCGGAATCATCTGGGCACACTCCTGTTAAATGGCACTCTGGTTAAAAATCAGAACAAAGCTCAAACCTGTGGATTCAGCCTGCAGCCCAGTGCTGAGGAGAATGCAGGAGCTGTCTGTCTGCTGGGGGTGAGATGACAGTGCCTGGGCAGGAAACCATGGAGAAGTGCTGTATTTCTCCTTCTTCTGGGAGAAAGAGGCTGGCTGGGGGCCTGGGTGTCTCCTGGCAGCAGGGCTGGGCTGCTCTCTCACAGGGCATTGGTGGTGGCACGTGGTTCCAGGGGCACTCAGCAACTTCCCAAGGCAGCAGGAGTAACTGAAAGTGAAAGAATGCAGATCCTTTATTGATAGGGTTTACAGAAATTTTCTGCTGGGTAGAAATATTGATTCTGTATTCCTATTTTAAAAGGAGCTTTTTGTAATGATCACTGGGAGTCGTTCTGTGTTATCGATTGCAATGGAGCCGTGCTGGAGCCCTCCCTCCATTCATCCTGCTCCCACAAGTGCCAGATTCCCTTTCAGGAACACAGAACTTCTTAAATCAGCACTTCTGTCATTTTGGGGGCTGTGGTGGGTGGTTAAAGGGACGCACACGTTTGCTCTTTCAAACCTGGTTATGCTACTCTGGAAGTTCACCTTTGAGCGGGAGGAGGTGTGGGGAGAGAGATGCTAAAAATAAACCTCCCCCCCTTAAGTAGATCAGTTCTGCATTTGACATTTACATGGAATTCATTTGCATCTCATTTGTACATGTTTCTGCTCAATAGGTAGAATGTAAGAAAGCACAACCTAAAGAAGTGATGTTTCCACCAGGGACGAGAGGAAGGGCACGTGGATTGCCGTACACCATGGACGCTTTCATGCTAGGGATGGGAATGTTGGGTAAGTGCCACAGCCACCACTCAGAGCCTCTCTTGTCTCCCTCATTTCCAAACCCTTAAGCCACAGGGCTGAGCAAATCCCCACACCTGTGTGGGTTGAAACTTTAGCAGGGGTGGAGTGAAGAAAATAATCCTGTCTGTGGTAAATGATTAACTCCCCCCCCCTCCACCCCCCCAGCCTGGAATATAAAAAATTTGCATTTAAATGGATGTTTTAAATAGCCTGTTTTACTCTTACTCGCAAAAATAGAATGATGAAAGATGCAGTGTGTTCATTCTGACTAAAAATGATCTCTCCCCTTTTTTAGAGGAATTGAGTCACACATTATTCCCCTTCTTTTAAAGGTAGCTTTGACAGTTCAGCATAGATAATTGAAAATCTTGCTGGTTCTTAAATGGCATGGATGGAGGAAGTGGGGGGATGCATAACAGGACAGGTCGCAACAATAATTACAAGTTTCAAGGAGATAGAATGGTATTTTAGTCCTGAGTATTGTGTCCAGAAAATACTAATTAAATGGGATAAATGATACTTAATGGCAAATTCCTATTTGTGCACGAGGTCTATTTAGTTATAATTGGTTCTCATTTGTTTCTGCTTAGATAATTCTTTCTAAATAATGTGGCAACCCCAGATACTCTGTTCTCGGCCAAAATGCTGCTAATCCATTGCCAGTGTTTTTTTTGTAAAACACTGTATATTTTAAACTTTCTGCTCCCTTTGTATCCCTGGATTTCCCCTCCTGTGTAAGTGTGTGGGAATGGGAGGGCAATCTGGAGGTGACCCCAGGCAGCAGTGAGCCTTTCCCAGGCCAGGTCTCCCTTCAGGATGCTTTGACTTTCCTGTGCTGGGTTTAGATGATCCCAGAAACCGAGCACAAAGCCCAGCCTTGGGATCTGGGTTGTCCTGAGCTCTGCTGAGCAGATTCGGGGGCTGGCTGAGATCCTGGAGGACCCCAGAGCCCCTGGGGTGAGCATCAGGTCAGAGGACCCAGTTCCTGCAAGGACCTGGCTGTTACACTGAGGTGTCTGACACCAGGCACTGCTTGGTTTGATAGGAAGAACTTCTGCCATGTTTGCTTTATCTCAGAATTAATAGTACTTCTGTTGGTGTGGCTGGAGCGATCCATTTCTGGGATGTGTAATTGGGTTATTTCAGCTGATCATCTGTTTTGCTGTCCCCACGCTCCACTGCCACCCTGCCCCATAGTGTTTGGAAATCACATTTTGTGCTTAAAATATTTATTTTGCTCTAGTCAGTCTGTGATTTCGTTACCTGTGTGTTCCCAGCGTGCCTGAGCCAATGTACTTGATTTCTGCTGTTTCTCTTCCTTTCCCACCTGTGCTGCCCGAGGTTGGGCTGGTGGAGGTGGGGTGTGGAGCTCTGTGTGCCACTGTGCTGGCCTGTCCTGCTGGCTGCAGGAGGAGAGTCCAGCTCACCCTGGGAAGCCAGGAAGATCCATGGGCATCATCCTCCACCACGTGGCCTCAGCTCTTTTCCTTGCAGCTGGGCGCAGAGGGAACGGAGCTGGATCCACCCCGGTGTCCAGAAGGGAAAATTCAGCCCCCGGGTGCAGCGTGAGTCTGTTCCCACTGGGGCTGTGTCTCTGAGAAAGGATCATCTCAAGCTGTGAGAATTAAGGGAAGCAGCCCTCAGTGAGTGGAACTGCCCAGAGGAAGGGCTGGGGCACCTGTTGGACCTGTTGGTCCCGCTGCAGTGGGGTCACCCTGAGCAGTGCAGCTCCAGCCAGCCCCGCACTGCTCTCCCTGCATTTCAGATCTGGGGACTGGCTGAGCATTAGTGATTGATCCATGGTGAAGGCCAGATGCTTCATTATCCACTCGAGCTGGTTTTTCATCTTCCAAGTTCCTGCTTGCTACCGTGGCACCGTGTTAAATAATTAAGTGCTAAACAAGGAAATTGCAGCACGGGAGAGCAGAGCTGCTGGATGGCCGTCAGAAAGCCCCGGTTTCAAAGGCTGCAGGGCCCATCCCTGCAGGAAGAGGGGCATAATTAACCCATCAAATGATCAGACACAGAGTTCCATCACTACCGCTGCTGCTGAGCGTTCTGTGGGGGCTCACGAGGCCAGGTCAGGTCTGCCCCGTGTCTTCTGGTCTGTGCCCAACTGGACTGAACCAGAGCAACTGGGGGTGCTCTGGAAGGGTTTTCATACCTGTTTCCAGAAGCCCTTGCTCAAGGTCACCTTCTCCAGCTGCTGTTCATGGGCAGAGGAGGGAATCAGAGGAACGAAGGCACGAGACAACCCCAAGGAAGGAGCGGGGAGCGACTCCCTCCAAAGCTATTAAGGAAGTTGGTCTTTTTCATTAATCACAGCCTCCCCAAGGAGCCTGCAGCAGCCAGGGTCTAAAGGTGCGCAGGCAGCCGCTTCTGTGATGATTTGGTTGATTGGAGCAAAATTAAAGTGTTCTGAAAGGATTTTTTTACTGGGAGAGCAGGGGCAGGCTGAGCCTTCTGCCAGGATGGCTGCTGCGCTGTCTGGGGCTCGGGCTGCTGGTGGGACAGCTGGTCTCAGGGAGAGCAGGGGCTTTAATGAGCCTCTCTGCAAAGAGTGGAGCAGGTTCAGTTCCACTGCTCTCCCTGTCAGCAGGAAGAGCTGCTCCCCAGCCCCTTGGGTGCTCACAAATAAGCCCTGTGTGCCCCCCTCTGTGGCTGAGTGGGAGCAGTTTGGTGACCAGGAAACTCTTCTCTGTGCCTGGAGCTTCGTGTTTAATGTTCAAACTGGGCTCCTTTCAGCTTGCAAACCCCTCTAGAGATGGAAGCACTCGGCCCCCAAGCTCACAGCCTGTGGTGGAACACGGATTTGGGAAGGTCTCTGGCAGGGCTCTGTGTTCCTGCTCACGCTCAGTCTAGGTAGGCTGAGCTCATGCATTAGAGAAGCTTGTGCCCTTCAAAGAAAGTCATTCCTTTTTCCACCAGACACTGTTCAAGGGAGTAGCAGCTGCAGCTCAGAGCAACATTTGGAGACAACAGCTTCCTTGCATTTTCTGGAGCATTTGAACTAATTTTGCACGGGTCCCTTGGCTCCTATGTGCTCAGCATTCCCACATGTTGACCATGAGCTTTTGTCCACCCCATTAGCAAATTTTAAAATGAAGATACATTTCCACAGCCTGGACAGGAGCTGGGTAGGAGTAGTGGTGTGAAAGTGCTTTGACTGCTGGTTTGAGGTCTGCCTCCGTGGACAGGACAGTCTTGCTTTGAAGGAGGTGATCCAGTCAAAACTTGGATTTTTGGTTTCCTTACAAGGGATTGGTCACTCCCCAGGACTACCAAGGCGAATCAGCCTCTCTGTGCTCAGTGCAGGATGAGGATGGCACCTAAGGGGAATGTTGGGTAGGTCAGCGTGGCCATCATTTGGCCTGATGAAGCGTCCATGTAGGTGTGGTGTTAGACACCATTGATATTCAGCCAGGCAATGTCCCCACGAGGATCAGACTCGAGGATCAGGCTTCAAGTCGTTAGAGCAGAGCTGGACACTGCAGCAGTAAATGAAGAGGAAAATTGAAGTAATGTTGTATTATAAATTTATGATTTCATCTGCCTGACTTTGAGAGCGCTGAGTGCTGGCGGTGCCAGCAGAGCCCCCGGGCAGCTTGGCTGCTGCTGTGGCTGTCAGGCACAGCCAGGTTTGCCAGGGCTGCCCTGGGGTCAGAGTCAGCACCATTCCAGGGCAGGCAGCAGAAGAGGTGGCATCCTGTGGGCAGCTGCCATCCCCCATGTGCTGATCTGGCTGGGGCCACAGGTACCACACCTGAGAGCTCAGGTGCTGCCCAGCACGTCAGCCCCTGTGCCCTGGCAGTTGTGAGCTGGCAGATCTGCTTCAGAACTGTCTGAGACAGAGCAAACTGAATTCCTCCTCTTGGCAAGGAGAGAGGGGCTGCAGTGGCCGCTGCAGAGTGATTTTTCAATGGTGTTAATGGCGTTACTTACTTAGCAAACAATCCATTTATCAATAGTGCTGTTAAAAAAAAAAAAAAAGGAAAAAAGGTTTGTAAAGCTTAACTCTGAAAGATCTGACTTAATGACAGAGGTGATTAATTTCTGCGGGAATCCAGCTGTTGAGCTGTGAAAGGAGGGCTAAGCAGTGTGTACATATCCGTGTGCTGTCCGGGCGTCGCGGGGCTGCCTTCCCCGGCACTGCCTAATCCCATCATCAGGATTCATCCAAGCATTTTTATCTTCCAGTTTTCCATTATGATTTATAGTACGCTGCGTGTATGTGCAAATGTGATTGGAAGTGGAGGGGCTTGCTGCAGCAGGAAAGCAGCGAGTGATGGATGAGGGTGTTACAGGGTAAATAAAAGCAGGCACAGCAGCCCCCCAGAAGAGCCATTCAGCTGCTGAGCGTGTTCCCAGGCTCCAGCCCAGCTCCTGCCGAGATTCCCACTCTCTTCAGACTGCAGGAGAGAACTTTTCCTGGTGGGTTCTTGGTTTGGAGAGGGCTGACGCTGAGGCTCAATGTGTGGTGCACAGGAATTGTACAGGGTGATGTCTGCTTTTAGGAACACTGAGCAAGGAAATGTTGAGGATCAGTGTGAGGTTAGAATTTTAGGAAACGCCCTGAGTGTAAAGGACACCTTGGGACATTGGCCATCCTGGTCAGAGCAAATAGCCACTGTGGGAGCAGAGGGAATGGCTGTGGGGCAGTTCAGCCAGGCGTGTCACAGCGTGTGACCCCATGGGTGCTGCCAGCCCAAACGCAGCCAGGGGTCAGTGGGACATCCAGCACATTCATCCACAGACAGGAGGCTGAAACCAGCAGAATTGCCGCTTTTGCTGTCACTGAGGTGTTTTTATTCACCAGAAAAGTGAACTTTTCTCCTAACAAACCTCGCAAAGCTGCCCGAGGTCAGCTGCTCTGCCTCAGAAGGGGTCTTCAGAAGCACTCAGGCAGCTTCCTTTTAATTTCCCGAAAAATTAAAAGCTCTTTGACTCCCTGGCCCGTTGCTGCTCCTGCCTCCAGCTCTTTGATGTGTTAACTGTTGTCCTTCACACTCCCGGGATAAAGAATTACTACTACCTTAATCTCCAACTGTCAATAGCTCTGAAGCAAAGTACATTCATTGTAAGCTCTCCAAATGTCAGAGCAAACCCGTGTTATGTGTTTAGCCTTAGCATTTGGCATTTACTCTTCCAGCTAACAAGTATGCACAGTCCTTGGGCTCCAGACACCAAAGTGCATGTTAATTACCAGAGTGACAGGGCTCCTGCTCGGAGCTGGGCCAGCGCCGCCAGCTCAAGATGTTTCTATTCAGGATAATGATGAAACCTCTCTGCAGTTTGGCATGAGCAGAATAAATCTGATTTTTTAATACCCTCCGTAAAATTAGGTCTCACCCAGCCTCCCTATCATTGTGCATTGTGTTAAAAAACAAACAAACAAACAAAATATTAAAAAAAACTTCACTAATCCTCAAACTTCTCTCTCTTTTTTGTTTTGTTTTCTTTTTTTTTTACATTTCTGTGATCAAGGTTATCCGAATTTTGTTGCAACGTATGGCCGAGGATATCCTGGATTTGCCCCAAGTTACAGTTATCAGTTCCCAGGTACGTACATTTCATTTGCAGATATGCTTATTTCCCCTCTTTCCTTCTTTTTTTTTTTGTTTTTTTTCTTGTTTTTTTTTTTTCCTTTTTTAAGTCCGTAGCTGCAAGCTGAGACAGGCAAGTCTGCAGGGAGCATCTCACACAACAGCAAATTTTATTTTTTTTTTAAATTTTAAAATAGACCTTTATAACAACATATTTTCAGCACTTTTTTTTTTTTCCCCTAATGTATAAATTGGTACTGGTTATTTGAAAACAAAACTTCTTAAATTAAAACATAAAAAGAAAAGCAAGAGAGATCACTGGAGAGCTGTTACCCTGCCTTTGATGGGCTTTTCCTTCCGTAGATGCTCTAGAGCTACTACACACAGACACGCACACGCACACAGGGACCCGCACACTGCTCCCCGTGCTGGCCTGTGGTAAGTGAGCGCTCGCTCCCGGCTGCAAATCCCACCCTGCCGTGTTCTGGGCCGGCTCGGGGGGTCCCGGCTCGGGGGTCCCCCAGCCGCCCTGCCCAGCCCTGTGTGGTGCTGGGCTGGGGTGGGGTCGGGTCCCCTCGCGGAGCCGGGGCTGGCTCTGGGGAAAACGGGGTCCTGGAGCTGCAGGACAGGATGGTGTGGGCTGGAAGGGACCTTCGGAGCTCCCTGCAGTGAGCAGGGCACCTTGCACCAGGTCAGAGCCCCGTCCAGCCTGGCCGTGGGCACTTCAGGGATGGGGCAGCCCACAAAGCCCACCCAAACCTTGGCCCTTCCCAGCACATCCCACCGCGGGACGGCACCGCACAGGACCCGGGTTTGCTTTCACCCCAGGCTTGCCCAGGCAGAGCAGTGGCTTTGCTCTGTTCGTGGCTGCAGTCTCACCTGGGCACCCCGGCGAGGACACCCCTGGGCTCTGAGCAGCCTGGTCACATGGGGATGTGCTCCTCAGGTCACACGGGGATGTGCTCCTCAGGTCACACGGGGATGTGCTGCTCAGGTCACACGGGGATGTGCTCCTCGGGGCTCACAGCGCAGGGCTGGCAGCTTGGGGCCACAGGGACACCCAGCGAGGCCCCTGCAGGAGCAGGGAGGGCCAGGAGGGAAACCAGCACCCCGCAGGAGAGTCATCTGGGGTGGGTGAGGCTGTGGGCAGCGCTTGTCTGCGCCTGCAGCGTGCTGGGGCAAACGGGGAGCTGTGTCTGCAGCCCGAGGTCATTAGGATGAGACCCTGCTTTGGAAAATATGGATTGTTGTCATCCGTAGGATAAGCAGTGTCCTCGTGATGGGGTTGTTGTGCAGCTGTTTCCTGCAGGACTGGTAACACTGAGGGGAGCAGTGCTGTGAGGGTGTGTTTACTTTAATTCACAAATGCTAGGGCTCTTCTGAAAGCTGAGCCACCTCTTCCCACCTCTGGTACATTTTCCCACCTGGACCAGGCCAGGTCTGAAACAACCAGGGTGTCAAGCAGACCGCAGAGCTGCTGGGGTGACACGGTGCTGGTGGGGACAAGGCAGTTGCCCCCAGATCCAGGTGACACCACCTCTGGTTCCGCTGGAAGCAGCGGGACAGTCTGATCTGGCAGGATTGCAGCCAGGAGGTGAGGAGGAGGAGGCTTCAGCAGGTGTTTGCGTGGTGTCTCAGGCTCTGACTCCTCACAATTCCCTGTACCTGCTGATATGAAGGCATTGAAGGAGAGACACCTTTGTTAGGTTTAATGTCAGAAATCTGCAGAGGTTGGATTAGTTTAATTATAAACATGTCTAAAGCGAATGTGTTTGCTCACTGACAGCAAAGGCACCCTTTGACTCGACCCCTTCTTAGATGTTTTTTATTAAGGGCCTGTGTTTACCAAGGCAGGACTTCCATTACTGCCTGGTTATTTTCAGTGCCCACCAGAAAGCTGCGTGTCCCAGGGGAGCCAGGCAGCGCCAGGAGATGCTCAGGGCCCTGGCTCACCTTGCTGAGTTCCCCTGGCCCAGGTCTCTGCCCCTGTGGAGCAGTTACTCCTGAGCAGCTTTCCAGAGCTGTTGGGAGCCTCTCAAGTGGTTTGGGGCTCAGGTCTCCAGAGTGACAACCTGCAGAGCGTGCAGGTGGGAACTCTGGGGAGTGGTGCAGCAGCAGGATGGGCTGTCCCCACTGCTGCAGCAGTGTCTGGGGCAGAGAGCCCAGTGCCACAGGGCACAGCTTGTGCCAGGGAGCCTTTCAGGAGCAGGGCAGGAGTGAGGTGTCAGGTAAAACCTCGGTGTGGTGATTTGGAGGGACAAGTATTGGCTGTTTCTGCAGGAGCATCCCAGGTCTGAGCTGCCTCCTGCCCTGGATGCATCGGTGCTGCAGCCTCAGTAAAATGCACAGAAAAAGGTTCAGTCACACTCTGGGCTGCTCCCAGGAGCTCTGCAGGGTTTGACACAGCGCAGTCCTGTCCCCTGCAGTGCCCCTGTGGCTGGGGTCACCCCACAGGGCTGTCACTGCACTGTCCTGTGCAGGCTGTGCTCCCCAGTTACTATTGCAGTCCGTTAAAGCCAGAAAAAGGAGTTCCCTTCTGATTGAACTGTCCTGATGGTTTTTCCTGTTGTCCAAGTGAATGAGGTACAAGTGCCACGACCCACCTGTTTGCATTCCCATTCCCTTGTCCCTGTCCCTCAGGGGCTGTCCCATGTCCTCTCCCACGCATGGGACAGCCCCTGGCTCCAGGGGCAAGCCACACAACCCTTTGGCAACTGCTCTATCTCCTCCCATCCCCTTACTCCTCCCAGCCCTTCCTCATGCAGTACATTGCCTCTTTTTTTTTTTTTATTTTAATTGCAATCACTCCCTTTCTGTGTCTCTTCTTTTTTTTTTTTTTTTTTTTTTTTATTTCTGGGACTTATCTTTTCAGTTTAATCTATTAATTTCTGTTCTTATTTCACTTTGCAGACTATTTGCCGATTTCACAAGACATAATTTTTATCAACTAGTTCTTAAAGATGCATAACAAATTAATCGGGGTTTACTACAGTGCTAATGAGAGAGAGACAGAGAAAGCCTGGGTGGTCCATGTTTAATATCAATGTCCACTGAAAAATTGCTGCTCTTACTGGCTGGTTTGATTGACTGGACTTTTTATTTTATTTTTATTTTTTTAAAGGCTCCATATCCTCACTGCTTTGAGTTTGCTTTTTTTTATTTTTTTTCCCCCTCTGCTTTGTTATGAGTTTTTAATGCCCACTTGGAATGTAACTCACAAGGATGGGGTCAGGGGCGTTCCGAAGGCATGACTTCTCACAAACTTCTTAGAAACCATTTTCTCAACGCAGCGAGAAGGGTGATGGGGTTGATTTGGTCTCACAGAGAGCCCCAAAGAGAGTGACTGGCGCTTTGTAAGGTGGTGACAGCCAGCAGTGCACAAATGCCATCCCGGGTACCCCTGTCCCTGGGACCCTGTGTGACCCCGGGCTGTCCCTGCCCTCCGGCCTGGGGCTCTGGGAGCTGCCCCCATCACACGAGGGCCATGGTGAGATGCCACCACACGATTCCTGCCCCGCTCCCAGGGCCAGTGGGGCTGGAGCAGCCTGGGACAGTGGATGTGTCCCTGCCATGGCAGGGCTGGCACTGGATGAGCTTTAAGGTCCCTTCCAACCCAAACCCTTCTGGGTTTCTCTGATTCTTTGATCCCAGCTCTGACCAGCGATGGTCCTGCACACTCCCTGTAGCTGCTTCTCCTTCCAAACTTTGCTTGTAAATCATGGGCAAATTTCCTAAATTGTGGCCAAGCTTTCCCTGCTTAAGCTGCATCACACTGCGCCTCTTCATCTCCACCCAAGTCGCAGGAGAGCTGCAAACCTCCACCCATTGGCTTTATTTAACAAGAGCAGATTCTGGACTTTGGGGTAGAAAACACACATTCTCTTTAAATTCTGCTCTTCTGGAAGTGTTGCTCCCCATTTGATAAGTTTGTGAGAAGTATGGTGCATGCTTACAGTAGACCTGTAATGCATTTTAATGTTTGTTAATCCACTTGTTTAAAATGTCGGTGTCAAAGGCTCTACAATCCATGGCTGTGCTGTTCATTTCATTAAAGATGCTTGATGTAATACTTGGGTAGTTTTCTTTTGACTTTTCTGCAGGCAATAGCTTTTTTAATCTGTATGGCTTCTTATGATTTTGTTTGGGGTTTTTTTGCTATGAATTGCTTTGCTTTTGTGAACTTGTCTTAGTGTGCATGATTTGCAAACATTTCGGCTATTGTGAATTTTCTCATTTTTTGTAAATAGTCCATCTGTGCTTTTCTTTTTTTTTCTTTTTTTTTTCTTTTTTTTTTCTTTTTTATGACTTTTTTCCTGTAAGTAACTGAGGTAGAAAATAATAATAAATTGTTTACAACGGATCTGCTGTGTTGCTGCTCTCTTAGCTTGCAATTTTGATATTTTGGTTTGGACACCCCAAATAACCAGTACCAATGACAGTTGAATAAAAAAAAATAAAACAACCATCACTCAGAGCGTGTGACCCACTGTTTGAAGAACCTGCAGAGGAGCAGTTACATGCCAGGTGTGTTTACAGCAAAAATTACACCCAAAAAACCCCCAAAATGCACTTGTAAGTGGGGGGAGAGGAAATTGCAGCATCCCCACTGGTCCTCTGCCACTGTGGTGGGATGTTCCTGCAGTGTCTTTATCCTGGTTATATTTTCTCCCATCATCACCTGAGTGCTTGGGGATTGTCGAAGTTTCATGGAAGCCTTCAGGTTAGAAATTTGAATTATTTATTTTAATTAAGGGTTTGTTTGCTTGTATGTTTGTTAAAGCTTATTAAAACCTTTGTATATGGTGAGAGGTGAGAAAAACAAATATTTTCACAAACTTTGCAGAGCTCAGGGAAATATATTTGCTTATTAATACTGGTGCTGCAGAGGCCATGAGCTCAGCTTTGGGTCATGCTCCTGCAGTGTCTGAGGCAGTAGAAATGCAACACAATGTCTCAAACTGATGAGGTTTGTTACTGTGAGAGCATTTAAAGCACCTTTCTGTTGAGCTTAATTCAGTTTCCTTCCTGGTGCCAGTCCCACGGTGTTCACCCATCAGGGTGGGCAGGGAGGTACCCTGTGTAGAGTTCTGTGTGGTGCTTGCCTAGGAGGTAAGAAGTAGAAAATAGGAATTTTCCAGGTGAGAAGAAGGAAGTGGTGCCAAAAATAAGGGGAATTACTATGTTATGCTTAAGGCTTCTTTGTCTCAGTGTCTTGAGAGGAGTAGGAGGAGGAGAGGGAAGGAAGTTCCTGTGGCTGGGGTTTAGGACACCCTGATGCAAGTTCTGCTGCACAGGTTCCCCCTTGGTTAATGACCTCCATTAGAATGGGAGTGCAGTGGGATGGAAAAGGGTGTGGTTGCAGCATCCCAAAAATCCAGCATCCCAAAAATCCATCCCAAAAATGCCCTCTGTCCTGTGTGCAGTGCTGTAAAACACCCAGCCTGGGGCGTGTGGTGCTTCACTGACCCCAGGACACATTCCCCTGTACTGCAGCACCCTGCTCTGGTGAGGTGAAGTGATTTTAAAGTGCTGCCTGCACATGGCTCCTGTACCCAGAGGAGTGAGGAAGTCTGTATTAATAGGGGTCAGCTCTGTAAAGCACTCTTCAAGCACCGCTACACAAGTGTAAGGCTTGTAGAACATTTACTAATGGGAGCAAGGTTTGTCTGGTCGTGATGCTGGAATGATCAAACGTAACGCTCAGAAGAGGAGGACCTGGTGGCAGCTGCAAAATAGGAGGAGGAAATGTAAAATCTATTTTAAATTGTTCAGTTACTTAAGCCTTGTAACAGCAAGAGACATGGAACAGAGCTGGAGATTTTTCTCACTCCTTTGTCTAACCCTTTCTTAACTGCTTAAATCTGCTCTGCTCTCCCCTGCACTGCATGCCTTGATTCCACCTAAACACATCACTGCATCTGCATGGCATCACTGTTTACAGAGTGCATTTGGAATCTGTTGGAACCACCTGAGTTGCCTCTCCATTTCAGCCTCCATCCCTGAAAACAAGGACTTTAGACTGGACCTGGTTTAAAATTAAGCTTTTGGGTGTTCTTCTGCTGAGGAGGGGCTGTTCCCATTGCAGGCGCATCCCTGGAGGGAGGAGCAGCTGGAACTGCAGACAGCAAACTGAGAAATTAATATAGCAGAGCCCATAAATCTCCAGCCAGAAGGTTCTCCTTCAAGTTCTGCTCAGATTATTGTGTTTTCTTGCAGGAAAAAATGGTCTCTAGAGCTGTTCTCCAAGTCTGAGCAGAGCTGAAGCACCTCTGCCTTTAAGGCACAGTTTTTCTGAGAAAAGCTGTGGATTTTGATGTTGCAGAGAATTGTGTAAAAGGCTTTTTTCATCTTCTATTTCCCTCTACCTCTTAAAGTAACCTTGTTGTTAGATTTAGGGTGAGATTTTCCAGAGAGAAGCTGTTGGTCTGTGTTGATGGTCCGGCTCCCAACACTGTCAGTGGCAGCAGAGCGTGGCTGGTGACAATGGAGCCTGTCCCCCTTTTCCTGCCCCATCCTCTCACTGTGAGTGAGGCTGCTCTGGAGGTTTCCCTAAATATCATGACTGACTGAGACCCAAAAGTGCCCGGGTCCTTCGTTAGGTTTTTCTCCACTTATAACTTGAGTAACTGAGAAATAAGAACATCTTGAATGTTGAACACTGATTGTCCTGTTCTCAGCTGCTCAGTGATCTGTGCCTGGTGTTAGAGGCTTTAAAACTCATTGCCCTGAAATTTAGTGATCCTGAAGGGACAGAGAGGAGAGAAGAGGAAAAAGAATCCAAACCTGCTGGTGTCTGTAGAGGTCTGTGTGTTTTGGGGTGATGCTGCAGCTCCAGAGCGATGGTTTCAGCTGTGAACAGGCCACAGCTGCAGTGACCAGGAGGGTTAATGAGAGCAATTATTCACAAGAGTAAAGAGGCATAACACAAACAGTGGTGTGTGGAGGAAAACATGGATAGTCCTGCAGAAGGAGGAGCGTGGTCTGGTAATGCCCATCCTGCTCTGAGGAATTCTCCGTGTCTGAGCCAGCCAGAGCACGATGGCTCCCCTGCCTTGTGCCTCAGCAGAGACAATTTTTAACTAAAGCTGTTAGAAATTGGGGCTGGAGTTGCAAATAATTGAACAATATCAGTCTCCTTATATCACAGAAACATTCAAATGTGAATGTTTCAGTAGCAGAGTTTCCAGCTAGCCATCGAGGAGCTTCCACAGCCTGCCTTGCCCAGGAGCAGTGATGGTAGTTGCTGCAGCAATGCCTTGAAGATTCCTGGGCTCAGCATCCCAGTCCTCTCCTGTGACCTCTTTCATAATGTGGATTATGGAATGCCCAGTGGCTGCTCTCCAGTGAGGCACTGGGACGGTCCCTGTCTGCCACTGATGGCTGTGCTGGGTGAGCTGCACGTGAGTGGCGAAGAGTTCCCCACCCTCTGATAACCTTGGCCTGTGTTTACTGCCTTCTCTTTTATGAAGTTGCCTCTTTGTGTTGGATTTTTTCAGCTTCAGCCTCCAGACACGAGTTCTTTTTATGCCTTTGTTCATCATCAAGGACCTGTCTTTAAATAATACTTACCCAGATAGTTTAGATCATTCATAAAAACAGAGACAAGCAGCTTAACCAAACAGCTCATTTTCTCTACCACCAGAGCAGCGGAAATGAGGCTTGAAGCAAATCAGTGCCACGTTGCTGAACTCCAAATAGGTGCCTTAATGTGGTTCCATCTAACCTGCCCTTGTTCATCCAGCAGCAGGTGACTGAGATGCAGAAGTTCAGAGCTGCTGTGCTGTGAGGCAGGGCCAGCAAGCTCCTGGGTGTTCCTGCCCCTGCAGTCATCCTTTCCTTTGTACTTAACTTGTTGGGTAAAATCTGTGATAAATGTTTGGCTTTGGCCTTTAAAATGAGTTGTAGAGTCCAAAGGAGGCCCCCAAGATATGAAAGGGATGGAGCACCTCTCCTCTGGGGAAAGGCTGAGAGGATTGGAGTTATTCATCCTGGAGTAGAGACGCTTCAGGGCAGCCTACAGGAAAGGTGGAGAGAGATTATTAACGAGGGCCTGGAGGGACAGGACAAGGAGGAATGGCTTCAAACTGCCAGAGGGCAGGGTTAGGTTGGATACTGGATGTTGATAACCTAAATCAGCTACCAGCTTTTGCTTCTTAGTTTGTGTTTTTTTGAATAAGTAGCTTTTTTTTAGAACAAACTGTTTGCCTTTGAGAAGTTTCCCAGTTTTCAGTATAGTGAAATAACTGCAAAAGGGTTATTGCACTTGAAATGCCACAGAACGATAATTTGGGGACAAACAAGGCTTTGTCTCACTGATGCATGAAGTAATTACTGGGCAGAAATGCACCATTCTCATCCTAAAAGGATCATGGCCTGAGAGTCCCAACAGCTGAAAAATGGGTCATTTACTGTACATAAAGTGGAAATGCCAAATTTTAAATTAACTATATTTGGGGTTTATTGTTTTGTTGAAATTCCAGAATGGGAATATTTGCTCAGCATAAGATACATCTGCAAACAGACATTGGAGGGTATCAGCCACAGGCAGACCTGGTCCAGGCTATGCCCTGGATGATGCAGGGGCTCTGGGGGAGGGTCCATGATGCATGGTGTGTTCTGGATGAAATTCCTTTATTTGCTGGAAGAGATTTTAACAAGGTTCATGCAACGCAGTGGAAAAAGACAAAGGGAAGCACTTCAGGGCCTGTTGCAATACAGGACTCAGGGCAGGCTTGGAGGTACTGAAAGTGTTCATAGAATTGATCAGAACCTTTGGAAAACACTGTCCTGTTGCCCTGGAGCTCTGCCCTGCTGTGCTGGGTCCTGTTCATCAGCTGTGCTGTGCATGGAGAAAGCTTCATAGAGTCTGCAAGCTTTGAGAAAGCTTCACAGAGTCTGCAATCAAATCCCAAGGAGTTAATTGCTACTAAACAGTGGTAATGAGTTGTGAATGATGTGGTAGAACCCCAATCTTTGATCAGTTCTAGGGAATATTTGATTTCTCTGGGTATATGTTCTTCTCTAAATATTCAGCACTGAGTTGTTCATCTCAAGCTTGGAGTAGTAGCAGGTTTTTTTCTTTCTCATTTGTGTTTCCTTATAGAAAGGGAGGGGAGTGTGAGACAGAGAGCCTGGAAGATGAAGGTTTTAAACATAAAGGGATTGTTTTGGGATGGAGCTTTCCCTTGTGTGTGTTCACCATTAAAGACAACATTTTTGCCCAGTAAATTGGACCCGCGCCTGCCTGCGTTCAAAAAAAACTACCAGGCTCTTCTGCTTCATGGTTTTGAGTCTCTGATACTTTTGAAATGAAGCCTAAAGATTCTCCAAAGAGGATAACACAGCCTAATGGAAAGAATAATGCAAGCGAGAACCCATCTGAAATGACAGCTGTGAGCCGGGTGCAGCTTTTCGGGCTGATCAAAGCTGCTGGGAACGCTGCCTGAAAAGGGGGTGTCAGCCCCTGGGAACGCTGCCTGAAAAGGGGGTGTCAGCCCCTGGGAACACTGCCTGAAAAGGGGGGATCAGCCCCTGGGAACGCTGCCTGAAAAGGGGGTCTCAGCCCCCCGGCTCCTCTCCCTGCTCAGCCTGCACATGAGTTCATATTCCAGCCTTTGCACTTCTTTCCTGTGAGGTGAAGTGACCCTCCTGAAGGGCTGGGGTTCAGGTCAGCCTGCTGGGGAGCACCAGGGGTGTAAGGAGTGAAGTGTTGGGGGGCGAAGGAACCTCTGAGCTCAATGCCCTCAGCACAGGGACCCCCAGAAGACCCTGCACAGAGCAGTCTGCTGCTTTTGTGTGAACACTCCAAACTCCCCATGAATACAGAGCAAGGGGCTTGCTTCTTAGGTGCAGTTTCATGGTGGCTTTTCTTTAATTCTCCGTGCCTGTTCCATGATTTTGGCTATTTTCTGAAGCCAGGTGGCAATTTGGGCATCTCAGCTTCCATTCTCTTGTTTTAAATCCCTGTGCTCATTGCTGGAGTCTGAACATGCGACCTCAGGTGCCCAAGTGCTTTGGCCATTAAGAGAAAATTCTTTGCATGGTATTTTTTGATGTAAGGACTAATTTTGTTATCTTTGTGCCCTTTTTTTGGGTTGATCCCTGTTGTCTGACTGGTTGTTGAAGATAGAGTTGTGTGTGCTTTGAGGATGCAAGATATTTGAGGTCTTCAAAGGCTTGTCAGAGCAGGGCTGAAGGAGTCAGTGATTTCTCGTAGAGCCAGAGCTGCAGGAAGAGGGTCCTGGCAGCAGGAAGGGGTGCAGATGGTTCTTGGGGTATTTCCTTATAGTTGCTTTGTAGCCAGGCCCAAGCTGCAGGGCAGGAGAACTCTGTGATTTAAGAAGGAATGGTCTCACCAGAGCAGGAGCTGGAGCAGGGCAGAGATCTGGTGAGCCCCTAAAGCCCATGTGAAGACTGACCCTGCAGCATTGTCCTCGTCAGATTTGTTCACAAAGCCCCTGGAAATCTCAGTCCTGGGCTCCCACTGCAATGCCCAGAGCAAGGCAGTGGGGCTGCGTGCTCCAGCCCAAACTGCTGCTCCAGGGCTGGGCCATCCTGTGATCCCCCTTCTCCCAGACTCACCTGTGCCTTGGAGAGACAAAGCCATGGACTGAATCTGGAACCTCAGGGCAAAGAATTTGACCCAGATCTGTCCATCCCCCCACTGCTTCACTGTTTAAAGTGAAACTGTTAACGCAGGAAGCAGGAAAATGTATCTGTGAAAAATTGCACTTGGAACGCTGGTTTTGGCTCATTCTGAGCAATGAGAGAGCATGAAATTGCTGTGAATCCTCAGGGCTTTCCTGGACAGTGTGTGAGCCCAGCGCAAAACGTTTATTGTAAAACACCTTCTAATTGCAGTGTTCAAGTGGGCACTGCTGGCCTTTGCAATGGCTCTGGGCTTTGTTTCCTCTGGGCAGCTGGAGCAGTGGGCACACAAAGCACAGGGCTCATTTCAGCAGGAATCAGTGCTTTAAACAAACACCAGGAATGAATTGAGCACTCCCTCACTCGTTTTGATTTTCCAGGTGACTTCAGAAGCTCTGAGGGAGTGGGGCTGGTGCTGGCCATGCTCCTGATTGTGCAGGGTGAGATCCAGAGGTGCTGCCATCGGTGCTCCCCTTGGCTGCAAGACACTCTTGTCCAGGCACCCATTCCTGGTACCAGTTACCTCCAAGCTGCTTGTGGAAGTGAGCTGGGAGGCTGGTAGGCAGCTGGTACAGGGAGCCAAGGACCTGCTGACACCCCACAGCCCTCTGTGCTCCTCGGGGTCCCCCACAGCAGCAGTCCCCAGTGCCATTGCTGTCTGCTGGGGGTGCCTGCACTCGCCAGGCATTGCTGAGGGAATAGAGTGGCACTGGGCCTGTTCTCACACTGCTGGCTACAAGTTCTCCTTGTCCCCTGCTCCAGCTCTAGGAGGCGTTCCCAGTGCCCCGTGCTGGGATCCGTGTCAGGCTGAGCGGGGTCAGCAGAGCTGCCCACCTCTGCGGAGGGGTCAGTGGCACAGAGGTCCCATGGTGAGGTGGCACAGAGGTCCCACGGTGAGGTGGCACAGAGGTCCCACGCTGAGGTGGCACAGAGGTCCCACAGTGAGGTGGCACAGCGGTGGCAGGGGTCAGGAGCCAGGAGGCACAGAGGTCCCACGGTGAGGTGGCACAGAGGTCCCACGGTGAAGTGGCACAGAGGTCCCACGGTGAGGTGGCACAGAGGTCCCACGGTGAAGTGGCACAGAGGTCCCACGGTGAGGTGGCACAGAGGTGGCAGGGGTCAGTAGCCAGGAGGCACAGAGGTCCCACGGTGAGGTGGCACAGAGGTCCCACGGTGAGGTGGCACAGTGGTGGCAGGGGTCAGGAGCCAAGAGGCACAGAGGTCCCACGGTGAGGTGGCACAGCAGTGGCAGGTCACACAGGATTAGTGTCTCAGCAGCAGTGACAGGGAAGCTGCTCCCAGCAGAGCCAGCCCGTGGATGTGGTGCCTGGCAAAGGGCATTTTAGCAGGGATCGATTGCTTTCAGCGGGCTGGATTGATTCGGGGATCCTCCAGTGCTGGAGCCGTGCTGAGTGCAGCGAGGAGGGTTTTGCCAATCTCGATAATCAATGCCAGTTTCCATCTGCCGCCCGCGGGGCCTGCGGCGCTCCCACACGGAGCGATCACGCTTGAGCTGTTTGGAGCGCCACGGCGCAGGGATGCTTTTATCTCAGAACTGGGATAAAAGCTTTCTTCAGGGGCGGAGGGATTAATTTTTCACACATCTGTCCACTGGAATGCAATAAGGGAGCCTTTGTTAGGGCTCTTTCCGTGGAGCGCCTTCTCCACCCTTGTTATTTCACTCTTCTTTTGCATGGCAAAACTTTTTGTCCTGCATTTCAAATAGATCCTGAGTGTCCCTGGCAGCTGAACAAGAGAAACAAACTTTCCAGCCCTGTTTTTTGTGCTGTTCTCAGGGGATGCTTGGTGATTTGAAGGGTATTTGATTGGTTTTGGCAGAGGCATTTTATTCCGTGGAAAATCCACAGCTCCTCCAGTCCTGTACGGACGGTTTAGGGAGCCCCTGGAGCCTCCAAATGAGAGATCTGCGGGTGGCCAGCTGCTCGTGGAGGTGCCGTGGGAATGCTGAGGACACGGCTCTTGGTGGGCAGGGAGGGACAGGGGACAGTGCCAGCTCTGCTCCCGCCTGAGCCACGGTGGGAGGGCCCAGAGCTTGGCCCAGACATGGCTCTGCATGAAAATGAAGCCCCAGAGCCTCAGCCCCTGTCATGTTGATGCTTTCCTCGCTCTTTGGAAGTTGGTTTTACTCTTTACACCAAAGTCTTCTCACTCCAGCCTTAATCGTGTGCCAGGGGACCCACCCAGGGTTGATGGCTCCATCCCCACTGAGAGTGAATTCAACACTCAGCTTCAGCACTGGCTGTAGCATCCCCCAGTCTGGATGTGCTTCCCCCCACATCCACTCCCTGGAGGCTGTAGCAGTTCCCAGCTGCCAGGCTCACCAGGGGGACCAGGGTTGGCTGTGCAGTGCTGCTCTCTGTGCACAGGGAGCACCACCCTGGGCATCCTCTGCATACATTTACCTGTGCTATGTTTTTTTTCCCTCCAACAGCCCTATTACCATATTTAAATGCAAGTATGTCTTTTTTTGATTGATGTTTTAAGTAGCTTCGAGTTACTGTAGCCTAGTTCTCTGCTCTTTGCCCAGTAGCTGAGCTGTAGCTGAGCCATAGTGCTGAAGGTAGTGGGCTGTAGTGTGCTGGGCTCGCTCTCTCGCTCTCGGGCTCACTCTTCTCTTTCTCAGTGCCTCAGTTGCTCTCCTGTGGTTCCTCAGCCTTGCAAAGCAGCTGTGATCGTGGTCCTGGTGCCCACTCAAGGACCAGTTTCCATTGTGGTGGCCACCCCGGGCTTGTCTTGTCAGGTGGCAGGAGCAGTTGGAGATCCCAGGGACCAGGAACCTCCCTGGAGTTATTGACCTTGGGGTTTGTGGTTCTTGCTGATTGCCTGGACTTTGCCATTGCCCTCTTAAAATACATATATTGAAAGTCAGAATCTCTGGCAGATCCTTTGAATATTAATTAAGTAAATAAGCAACCTTGCTGGCCGCATTCCATTCTTCTGTGAGGGCTCAGTTCCCTGGAGTAGCGGGGATGTCATAGAGCTCCTTGATCTGTGGCTGGTTTGCTTTCAAGAGCTCCTTTCCCTTTTTCCTTTCCTTTCCTTTCCTTTCCTTTCCTTTCCTTTCCTTTCCTTTCCTTTCCTTTCCTTTCCTTTCCTTTCCTTTCCTTTCCTTTCCTTTCCTTTCCTTTCCTTTCCTTTCCTTTCCTTTCCTTTCCTTTCCTTTCCTTTCCTTTCCTTTCCTTTCCTTTCCTTTCCTTTCCTTTCCTTTCCTTTCCTTTCCTTTCCTTTCCTTTCCTTTCCTTTCCTTTTCCTTTTCCTTTTCCTTTTCCTTTTCCTTTTCCTTTTCCTTTTCCTTTTCCTTTTCCTTTTCCTTTTCCTTTTCCTTTTCCTTTTCCTTTTCCTTTTCCTTTTCCTTTTCCTTTTCCTTTTCCTTTTCCTTTTCCTTTTCCTTTTCCCTTTCCTTTTCCTTTTCCCTTTCCTTGCCTTTCCTCACATCCATTTAAATTTTTCTGCTTGATCCTAACAAATTTGTGATCCTGACATGAGGAGCTCCTCCTATTTTCCATTCCTGCTCTGTCTATAGACCAGCAGGTTATTATCACTTGCAGATAAGCCCAGAAGAGAATTCCCTGGTTGTTCGGGGAGCGGGCTGACCCCGTTCCTGTGGGAGCGCGGAGACACAAGCCGAGAGCTGCAGGCTGTGCCTCCAGCCTGTCCCCCTTGGCTCCACAGCCCTGGAGCCCCACTCCTCCTGTGCCAAGGGGATTTGTGCCGGCTGTGGCCAGGGCTGGTGGCCACCGTGGCACGGAGAGCCGGGCTGGCGAGCTCCGGGTGCCTGTGGCCCGCAGGGACTCGCGGTACCCGCTGGCCTCTGTCTTTACCCTTCTCCTTTTCTCCACGGCCAGGTTTTCCAGCAGCGGCTTATGGACCAGTAGCAGCGGCAGCCGTGGCGGCAGCAAGAGGATCAGGTAGGGGGGCCCGTGGAAGAGCAAACCCTCAGAGTGCAGGGTCAGGTAAAAGCTCTGTCGGTATTCTGTGTGGCTGCAGCTCTCCGCATCATTTCTCTGATTTTCCTCACACTTATCCTGGGGACCTGAAAAAAACGAATCAAAACCAAAAAAATTAGGGAAAAAAAAAGTAATCAATCCCAACCCAAACCCAAACTACAAGCAGAGGCCACGGGGGCTGGAGCACCTGCAGGAGATTGGCATGAGAACTGCCAAAACCAGGGTAGATATTCCAATTTGTTTCTTCCTTTATTCCTTTATTGCGTTGGTTTATTTATTTGTTTGGTTTAAATTCGAGGCTCTAAAAGGCACCCCAAAAAAGATCAATTTGTGTTTTTGGAAAAAAAGTTTTGGTTTCTCACAGGAAGCTGGGGTTGGGATGAGGTGGTGGCAGCGGCTCTGGGTGCTCCCGCCGTGCCCAGAGCCGCTGTCAGCTCCTCCAGCAGGGCCAGCACGGCCTCCCCATGGCGAGGGGCCGTGTCCCTTGGGCTGGCATCACTGCTGCCATCGGCACCAGCACACGGCTGACAGTTTGCCATCCCTGCCTGCTCCAACCCCGCTGCTTCCATGAGGAACCACAAAGCTTTTCTTCTGTCCTTCTGAAAACTTTTTACTTTTTGTTTTCCCCTTAAGGGAAGTAAAGAAATAAATTGTTGCCAATTGCCGTTACTGCCTTAGGTTTAAATTTTGCTAGGGACGTGAATCAGCACTTTGCTCAGGTGGCAGAGGTCAGAGCAGCCCTGAGTGAGCCGTGGGTCCCACAGCAGGCCGGGATGGAGCCGCTGCTGGGACGGAGCCGCCGCCAGCCCCGTGTCCTCTGTCCCAGCGTGTCCCCAGAGGACACGGGGCTGGCAGCACTCCCAGCTCACTCAGGGCTGAGCTGGGGGCTCTCGGTGGCTTTTCGGGCAGTGCCGGGGGTTATCGAGGCTCTCCCGAAAAGCCCCGAGTGCGTGAGGGAGAAGGAGGTGGGCGCAGGCCCAGCGAGAGCCTGGGGCCGTGGAGGCCAGAGAAAGACACCAGGAGAACTCCGTTCCATGCAAACTGGCACTGCTTGCAGGCTACAAAGGACTCTCTGTACCAGTTCCATCCTGTGGCATGTAGAGAGCGCCTAAGGGGTGACTTGCCAGCCTGGTTGTGGGGATCCCCCAACTCCAGCTTCTCCTACTGCCCCGGCACAGAAGGGGAAAAACAAACCCAAAGAGGGAAAAAAAAAAATCCCAAACCCAAACAAATCCCAAGATTGCTTTTGCATATGCTTCCAGGAAAACAGACCTCATTGTTTCTGCCTCTTCCTCATGTTTTGCCCTTCAGGTTTTGTTTTACGTGCAAACAGACCTGGTGAGTTGCCCCTTAGCAAGGCACAGAGGGTTTGGCTGGATTAACGTTGCTTCCCTGATTATTATTTTTTTTAATCGGAGTGCTTTTGGTGCCCATTACAACTGAACTGAGCATTGATCAATTCTGTGCCTGAAAATCATTTGTCTTTAATTTGAGTGTTTTTTGGTTTCTCTTTTGTTGGGTTTTCTGATTTGTTTTTTCAGTTTTTTTGTTTTTTGATTTGAACTTGCAATACGAAACTGAATCTAACCCTAAATTAACAACACCCTTTCTGGCAAGTTTAAAGAGCAGTATGGTGTTTGGAAATGTCTTTACAAGCCTCAAAATTGCCTGCGTGCACAAAACTGGCAAAATCCCCAAAACTGAATCCAAAGAGCCCCCGTCCCGCCCCGGCCCTGAGGTCTCAAGGAGGAAGGTGGGTTTGTCACCGGCCCTGCTCACATCTGCACCAAGCCGTGCTCTGGGAACGGGGGTTTCCGTTGGGTCATCTCCATCCAAAGCTGGTTCTGGAAGGGACATCCTGGGTTTGCCACTCCATCAGCAATGGTAGTGAATTGTATCCAGGAGCAGTGGAGTCCGATCGATCTTGCGCTGCAGTGTACGGGCCCGATTCATTACAAGAAAAATGGCTGGGGTTTTTTCCTGCTTTCCTTTTCAGTTGGGTTTTTGTTTTCCCTTCCCAAATTCGCACGGCCCTCCTTCACGCGTGCCTGGTCCAAAGCACAGAGCACAGCACAGCTGGCCCTAACTGGCCTCTTTCTGCCAGGAAATGGGAAAGAGCTGGGAAACACCTGGGCAGGCACGTCCCACCACCCCCAGAGCTCACTGGGAGAGCTCTGCCCAGGGCTGCTGGAGCAGAGCACAGAGCAAGCATTGTCCAGGCGGTTCCTGGAAAGCATTGGTGCCAATCCATGTCATCAATGTCCCCATCACTGCTGCCCCTTCAGCAGCTCTCCAGCCCAGCCCTGTCCCGCTGGCTCTTCCCCACCTTCCTGGCATCAGTGCCAGCACAGAGACTGAGCACCCTCAGAGAGCATCCACCTTCAGGTGTGTGTCTTGGTCTCCCCAGGAAGCTGCAGCCCTCTCACTCCAAGCCCCTGGGCACTGACCACCTTGGGTTTGTCCCTGGGGTGACATTGCTCCTCTTGGGACACCTGCATGTTTGCTGAGTCTGCAGGGAGCCTGCTGGGTGCAGGTACCTGCTCGGGGCCTCCTCCCCGCCCTCACCCCTTCTTTTTCTATGGCAGCGTGTCACCAGCTGACCTTGCTAGATAAACAGGTTCTTCTGTGTCACAGCAGGTCTGTCCTACAGCCAGCAGAAAGGGACGTGTCCCTGTCCCCGTGCTCAGTGCTACCATAAATTCACGTCCCGCGTCGCTGCTCGCGTGCCGGCAGGGTGAACGCGGCCGTGCTGCTCGGCATCAATCACGTCCCCAGTCGACATCCCAGTGATGAGGTGATAGCTGAGGTCCTTCCAGCAGACAGAGGTCTGGTCACATCCATTCGCTCTGGGTGGGGCTGTGCTGCCGAGTCCCTCCACTGGTTTTGACAACCTCACCCATTCTTGTATTTTTTTAATGAATTGGGACCTGAGCCATGGAAAACGAGCAAAGTTAAAAGTCCGAATGCTGCAAACTCCTCCTAGACAACTTCACTATCAGTGTCACATTTCTTTTGAATCCACCTGACATATTTTACGTGTAAAACATTTTTGTCGTGTAAATGCTTTTTTTAAAATAAAGTCATGGGGGGGCACATTTTTCTCTTACATTTGACATGGGAGGGGTTCATCTGGCAGGAGAGCGAGACGAGGAAAATTTGGCAGGAGAGGGTTTTCGTTCCTTCCTCTTTGGTTCATTGACAAGCCTTAGATGTTTCCAGTTCCCGACCTGTTGCTACCAGCTGTTCCTCCCTGAGGACTGGAGGCAAAGCCCCTAAGGCCACACTAATCCAGCCCTGCCCCAGCTCCCTCGGGCAGGCTTTGCCCGCCGAGCCGGCCGGCGGCACTCGGCGCAGTGGGACAGCGCAGTGCCACGGCGCCAGGGGCTGCTCCCCACCCCAACCCTGGCACATCTGCATTTTGGGCCCCAGTCCCGGCTTGCCAGTGCTGCCTTTGAGCCCTGCGCCCCAACAACCCCTTACTGGACTTTATACTTGCCAGCTATAACAAATCTCGTAACGTGAGCTACTGACCTTGATGGTGAGTGTGAGCAGTTATGTTTTGTTGTTTTCTCTCTTGCTTGGTTGGGGCTGCTGTGAGAGAGGGTGTCTCTGAGGCAAACTTTCCGGCCTCTCTTACACTCGGACGTGCACACCTCCTCTCAAACACTCTTCTGAGCGCTCTCAGCGGGAAGGTTTGTCCACACCTATTAATCCTCTCTCAGTGTCCAGCTTCTTGTTAGTAGCAGCTGGTTGCATGTTTTTTGCTTGTTCGGACGAAACGGTTCAAGAAACGACTCATACCAACTCTTGAGAAATGTCTCTATTTTTTTGTACACTTTCTTTCTTTTGATGTTTTTTATTAATTTCCCTTACTTAAAAAACAAAACACCTGTCGTCCCGTAAAACATTTCACATCTCCCCTTGCCTGTTCTTAGAGTGTATGTATCTGTGGGACTGAACTAAATGCATGCACTGTAGTAGTCGTACTGGTAGCAGTAGATGTAGTTGTAGAACATGCATTGTCGAGTTGATATTACAGGCACCATCAACGCGAACGAGCGTGGCAGATAAAAGCAGAGCCTTGGTCTGATTGAAAGCGTAGGGATAACACAGCAGAGAGCTGCTGATGGCTTGGATCCATAGAGCCCTATTCGTTAAATCCCATTATCTGGAAGTTTAAATTGAAGCTGGCTGTAGGCAACCTACACCCTCCGTACAAGAACCCGCACATGCTCTTATGCTGATAGCAAAACTGACCTTTTTTTTTAATTCAAATTAATCCCCCTAGGAACCGAAACACTGGCTATAACTGTATTCTCTTATTTTTATTTTGTGTCCTAAAGAACCTAAGATATTTTTCAAATCATTTTACAATCATGGTTTCTCCATCAGCCTGTTACTCGTCCATATTAGCCCATAGACTCATTCGTTGGCGGTCGTAGACCAGATGTGCCACACGCAAATCACTCCATTTGGGAATCCAGTAATTCCGTGTGTGTGAGGCGGCTCCCCGCAGCCTGTCCTGAGCCACCGAGCGATTGTTTGTAGGTCATAAACCTTAAATCTTATTATGCAACAGAGACTCTGAGCTAGTGATGGGTCGTACTCATTGCCATGTCACCCAGCTTAAGGGAACATTTTTAAATGAAGATTGAGCATTTCATAAATACCAGCATGAGGAGTTCGAGGCAAGTTCATCCTCTGTGCCACGAGCCAGCAGTGGCTTTGCTTCTGCTGCCTGGGTTTCTGTGCTAAACTTGGAAAATGCAGAGACGGCGCTGCAGTCAGTCAGTAAATCCAACAGATGGTAATTGAGATCCCGAATTAGGCTTTGGTTTATTTGTTTAGTTTGCTGCTTGTCAGGAAACATCCTGATGGGAGCAGAAAAGCTCCTCTCTGGTGTAGTCACCCCTCCCCTCCTCCCCACAGCCTGGCCATCCCCAAAGCCAGCTGTGCTGAGTGGGAGCCTCTCCTGCTCTCTGGGCAGAGCCACGCACTCATTAATGCACTTCAGGCAGCAAGGGCTTTCAGAGGAAATAAAATACCCAGAATGGGCTTCCCAGTGTCATTAAGGATTTGTATCTGCTCCTTACGTCTGATAGAACATTGAGTAAATCAAGCAAACAAGCACTGGGGCTGGCACAAGGTGAGCTGAGCTGCCTCTGGTGCGGCCAGGGAGCTGAACACTCGTGTGCCAAGGCAGGGATGAGGTTCCCTTTGGATCTCAGATTTCCAGGGAAAGGGGAGCCCGCCATTCAATGCACCCCAGCACGTGAGGGAGTGAGGAGTGTGCCTGAAACTCAGCAGAGCCATAAATTGTACGGGGTCAAGGAAACCTTGTCTGACACCTTAGGAAGGTGCTCCAAAATCTAATCTACTCATACTTTAGCAAATTAATGGCCATGAAAAGGGGGGCAGTGGTTGGTCTGTGTGTGCAGGGGGAGAGGAGCTGCCACGGGCTCATGGAGATGTCAGGAGGAGCATTTCCAAGATCCAGCCATGAGCCAATTTGGGATTTCTGTGGCCGCTGGGAGGACTCCCTTGTGGCACAGTGGCTCTGGTGGAATTGCTCTCCCTTTTTTATTTTCCTCTATGAAAGTACATAAAGTTTAATCCAGGCTATGTAATCTCAAAAGCCAGAACCTAACAAGTGGACCACTTGGGAGCAGCAAGGGCTGGAATTTCTCACTCCACTGGAACCGCCAGTAATTATGTGACAGAGCCTGGCGGGTGATGCATTGGGAAATTAATGTTGCATCGGATTTTACCCTTTGCTTATCTCCCTGGCAGAGGCAGTGTGTGCTGGGGAGCACGGCGGGTGGCCAGGCAGGGACCCCACACTGCAGGGGCCTCGGGGAGAGTGGGAGCAAGGGAAATCATCCTGGTTTAAACAGGAATTCCATCAGTCAGGCTCGGCATGCAGCAGCCCCCGGTGGTGAATGCACTCTGGAGGAGCCACTCCACTTTCCCATGGGTGGTTTTGGCCTTCTTACTGACATACTGGGAGCCCTACAGTTACTTGTCTGTCTACTACCCCAGATTTAAAAAATATTAATGATGAAAGGGGCATCTTTTCTGTTTGGCTCAGAAGTGCTGTGCTGCTCCAGGATGGGAATCCCACAGGTCCTTTTCAGAGCAGGCTCCAGGTAGAAGGAGCCCTGTGGTTGTTTTACTGAAGGATGCCACTTCTGGATCTTTTTTGATCCATGAGGGTCTGAGTTTCTTCCTGCACTGCCAGGGAGAAAATTCAGTAGATATGAAACAATTTGGTGCTGCTGCTGCTTGACCTTGGCCGCTGCGGCCGGTGTTTGACAGGGCACTGGGCTGAAGTCTACTGAGGTTAAAATACATCAGCTTTAATCAATAATTTTGTAATAGAAAATCTTGTGTGCTTGATAAATCATCTCCAGTGCAATTAGTGACCACCTCTGAAGTGCAGTTGAAGTTAATCTGTAGTGAATTTAGCCAGTAACTTTTAATAGACTTTTCCATCAGGAGAATTATTTTCCACGGGAAAATGCTCCTCAGAATGCTCATCGTGCTGTTTTATTTAGGGAGAAATTCTTCTCTGTGAGGGTGGGGAGGCACAGGTTGTCCAGAGAAGCTTTGGCTGTCCCGTCCCTGGAAGTGTCCAGGAGCTTGGAGCAGCCTGGGACAGTGGAAGGTGTCCCTGCACATGGCATGGGGTTGGAACAACTTTGGTACCTTCCAAAGCCCTGCCACAGCCAATTATCCATGTTTTATTCCCTTTCTCCCAGCAGAAGCTGGGGGACAGAGCTGTTGGCAGTTGTAATTCGACTTTGCTCCCCGTAGGATGCAGACAAGTTGGAGAGCTTGAAGTGGGGTTTCAGCACGTGCTCTCCAGTGCAGGAGATCTTCCAGCACAGGATGGTGTCTCCTGCATTTTAATCCCTAAACAGGTAAAGTACTGCCAGAGCTGAGGGTAACTTGCCTCCCCAGCAGCAGTTGCAGGCTGTTACCCATTAGTGGAACAACTGCTAACTGTGAGGCAGCGCACATTGGACTGACACACTACGTCAGTATTTTCATGCTGATTCTCTCCCCAAATGCTTTAAAAGTAAATACATAATTACAGTGATGTTTTTTCTCCCTCTCTTCTCTCTGAAATAGAAGGCTGCCAGAGGAGCAGAGTAGTTTTTCCTTGCAGCAGATGTTGGTGTGCATCTGGCTCCATGTGAGCTCAAGAAGCACGGTGGGTTAGG